>NC_044980.1:60602696-60906867 GCF_008728515.1 Papio anubis | reverse complement strand
TTATGTACCCAGTAGTCATTCAGGAGCAGGTTGTTCAGTTTCCATGTAGTGGAGCAGTTTTGATTGAGTTTCTTAGTCCTGAGTTCTAGTTTGATTGCACTGTGGTCTGAGAGACAGTTTGTTATAATTTCTGTTCTTGTACATTTGCTGAGGAGTGCTTTACTTCCAATTATGTGGTCAATTTTGGAGTAAGTACGATGTGGTGCTGAGAAGAATGTATATTCTGTTGACTTGGGGTGGAGAGTTCTATAGATGTCTATTAGGTCTGCTTGCTGCAGAGATGAGTTCAATTCCTGGATATCCTTGTTAACTTTCTGTCTCGTTGATCTGTCTAATGTTGACAGTGGAGTGTTGAAGTCTCCCATTATTATTGTATGGGAGTCTAAATCTCTTTGTAAGTCTCTAAGGACTTGCTTTATGAATCTGGGTGCTCCTGTATTGGGTGCATATATATTTAGGATAGTTAGCTCTTCCTGTTGAATTGATCCTTTTACCATTATGTAATGGCCTTCTTTGTCTCTTTTGATCTTTGATGGTTTAAAGTCTGTTTTATCAGAGACTAGTATTGCAACCCCTGCTTTTTTTTTGTTCTCCATTTGCTTGGTAAATCTTCCTCCATCCCTTTATTTTGAGCCTATGTATGTCTCTGCATGTGAGATGGGTCTCCTGAATACAGCAGACTGATGGGTCTTGACTCTTTATCCAGTTTGCCAGTCTGTGTCTTTTAATTGGAGCATTTAGTCCATTTACATTTAAGGTTAATATTGTTATGTGTGAACTTGATCCTGCCATTATGATATTAACTGGTTATTTTGCTCGTTAGTTGATGCAGTTTCTTCCTAGCCTAAATGGTCTTTACATTCTGGCATGGTTTTGCAATGGCTGGTACCAGTTGTTCCTTTCCATGTTTAGTGCTTCCTTCAGGGTCTCTTGTAAGGCAGGCCTAGTGGTGACAAAATCTCTAAGCATTTGCTTATCTGTAAAGGACTTTATTTCTCCTTCACTTATGAAACTTAGTTTGGCTGGATATGAAATTCTGGGTTGAAAATTCTTTTCTTTAAGAATATTAAATATTGGCCCCCACTCTCTTCTGGCTTGTAGAGTTTCTGCCGAGAGATCTGCTGTTAGTCTGATGGGCTTCCCTTTGTGGGTGACCCGACCTTTCTCTCTGGCTGCCCTTAAGATTTTTTCCTTCATTTCAACTTTGGTGAATCTGGCAGTTATGTGTCTTGGAGTTGCTCTTCTCGAGGAGTATCTTTGTGGTATTCTCTGTATTTCCTGGATTTGAATGTTGGCCTGCCCTACTAGGTTGGGGAAGTTCTCCTGGATGATATCCTGAAGAGTGTTTTCCAACTTGGTTCCATTTTCCCCCTCACTTTCAGGCACCCCAATCAGACGTAGATTTGGTCTTTTCTTGCAGGCTTTGTTCATTTCTTTTTCTTCTTTTTTCTTTTGGTTTCTCTTCTTGCTTCATTTCGTTCATTTGATCCTCAATCGCTGGTACTCTTTCTTCCAGTTGATCGAGTCGGTTACTGAAGCTTGTGCATTTGTCACGTATTTCTCGTGTCATGGTTTTCATCTCTTTCATTTCGTTTATGACCTTCTCTGCATTAATTACTCTAGCCATCAATTCTTCCACTTTTTTTTCAAGATTTTTAGTTTCTTTGCGCTGGGTACGTAATTCCTCCTTTAGCTCTGAGAAGTTTGATGGACTGAAGCCTTCTTCTCTCATCTCGTCAAAGTCATTCTCCGTCAAGCTTTGATCCGTTGCTGGCGATGAGCTGCGCTCCTTTGCCGGGGGAGATGCGCTCTTATTTTTTGAATTTCCAGCTTTTCTGCCCTGCTTTTTCCCCATCTTTGTGGTTTTATCTGCCTCTGGTCTTTGATGATGATGGTGACATACTGATGGGGTTTTGGTGTAGGTGTCCTTCCTGTTTGATAGTTTTCCTTCTAACAGTCAGGATCCTCAGCTCCAGGTCTGTTGGAGATGGCTTGAGGTCCGCTCCAGACCCTGTTTGCCTGGGTGTCAGCAGCAGAGGCTGCAGAAGATAGAATATTGCTGAACAGCGAGTGTACCTGTCTGATTCTTGCTTTGGAGTCTTCCTCTCAGGGGAGTACTCCACCCTGTGAGGTGTGGGGTATCAGACTGCCCCTAGTGGGGGATGTCTCCCAGTTAGGCTACTCAGGGGTCAGGGACCCACTTGAGCAGGCAGTCTGTCCCTTCTCAGATCTCAACCTCCGTGTTGGGAGATCCACTGCTCTCTTCAAAACTGTCAGACAGAGTCGTTTGCGTCTGCAGAGGTTTCTGCTGCTTTTGTGGTTGTTTACTGTGCCCTGTCCCCAGAGGTGGACTCTACAGAGACAGGCAGGTTTCCTTGAGCTGCTGTTAGCTCCACCCAGTTCGAGCTTCCCAGCGGCTTTGTTTACCTACTTAAGCCTCAGCAATGGCAGGCACCCCTCCCCCAGCCTCGCTGCTGCCTTGCTGTTAGATTGCAGACTGCTGTGCTAGCAATGAGGGAGGCTCTGTGGGTGTGGGACCCTCCCAGTCAGGTGTGGGATATAATCTCCTGGTGTGCCTGTTTGCTTACAGCGCAGTATTTGGGTGGGAGTTACCCGATTTTCCAGGTGTTGTGTGTCTCAGTTCCCCTGGCTAGAAAAAGGGATTCCCTTTCCCCTTGTGCTTCCCAGGTGAGGTGATGCCTCGCCCTGCTTCAGCTCTCGCTGGTCGGGCTGCAGCAGCTGACCAGCACCAATTGTCCGGCACTCCCTAGTGAGATGAATGCAGTACCTCAGTTGAAAATGCAGAAATCACCGGTCTTCTGTGTCGCTCGTGCTGGGAGTTGGAGACTGCAGCTGTTCCTATTTGGCCATCTTGCTCCGCCCCCCCTTTTTTTTTTTTGAGACGGAGTCTCACTCTGTCGCCTAGGCTAGAGTGCAGTGGCAGCTCACTGCAAGCTCCGCCTCCCAGGTTTACGCCATTCTCCTGCCTCAGCCTCCGGAGTAACTGGGACTACAGGCGCCTGCCACCACGCCCGGCTAGTTTTTTTGTATTTTTTTTAGTAGAGACGGGGTTTCACCGTGTTAGCCAGGATGGTCTCGATCTCCTGACCTCGTGATCCACCCGTCTCAGCCTCCCAAAGTGCTATAGTGTTGCTAAGGATGAGTCTGTTATCAGCATTCACAGCATTATCAGCGACCAGATTTTTCTCTATACAGGATTTTAGAATTCACTAAAAGGCATCTGAAGTTTTTTTTGTTTTGTTTTGTTTTGTTTTGGTTGGGGTGGGTGAGGGAGAGAAGAGGAAAGGCTTTTAAGTACAAACTATTTAATAATTTAATAGTTATAGAAGTATTCAGATTTTATATTTTATATTTATATTTCTTCTTGGGCCAGTATTGCTAAGTTGTATATGTGTATGTGTTTTAGGAATTTGAACATTTATTAAGGTTTGAAAATTTGTTGGCATAGAGTTGTTCTTAATATCCCTTTATGATATATTTAACGTTTAAAAGATCTACAATGGTGTCCCCTTTTTTGTGTCCAATATTGTAACTCTTCTCTTTTTCCCATGATCAGTCTCACAAAGAATGTTATAATTTGATTAGTTTTTCAAAATTTTTTTGTATTTGATGCTTCTCTATCTTAAATTTCCTTTCTCCTCTTTCTTTGGGTTTAATTTGCCTTTCTTTTTCTACTTTCTTCAGATGGATGCTTAAATTGATTTTTAGTTCTTTTTCTCCTCAATTATGTGAATTTCTTTTTTTTTTTTGAGATGGAGTCTCACTCTGTTGCCCAGGCTGGAGTGCAGTGGTGTGATCTCAGCTCACCGCAACCTCCACCTCCCAGGTTCCAGGTTCCAGCCATTCTCCTGCTTTAGCCTCTCGAGTAGCTGGGATTACAGGCATGTGCCACCATGCCCGGCTTTTTTATATATATATCTATATATATCTATATATATATCTAGTAGAGATGTGGTTTCACCATGTTGGCCAGGCTGGTCTTGAACTCCTGACCTCAGGTGATCTGCTTGTCTTGACCTCCCAAAGTGCTGGGATTACAGGCGTGAGCCAAGTGCTGGGATACAGACAAGACCCATCATGCCCAGCCTCAATTATGTGAATTCTTTTTTTTTTTTTTTTTTGAGACAGAATTTCACTCTTGTAGCCCAGGCTAGAGTGCAGTGGCATGATCTCAGCTCACTGCAACCTCCGCCTCCCAGGTTCAAGTGATTCTCCTGCCTCAGCCTCCCAGGTGGCTGGTATTATGGGCGCTCACCACCACGCCCAGCTGATCTTTGTATTTTTAGTAGAGATGGGGTTTCACCATGTTGGTCAGGCTGGTCTCAAACTCCTGACCTCAGGTGATCCACCCACCTCGGCCTCCCAAAGTGCTGGGATTACAGGTATGAGCCACCACACCTGGCCATGAATTCTTATAACAACCTCTCAGAACAAGATATAAAATATATTCAGCATCCCAAAAAGCTACCTTATGTCTCTTCTACTTAATAATTCCCCAAAGGTAACCATAATTTTTACCTCTATCACCACAGATTAGTTTGGCCTCTTCTAGCTATTCATATAAAGGAAGTCATGCTGTTTTATGCTTAATATTGTGTTTTTGAGATCGATGCATTTTGTTGTGTTATAGGATAGATATATATCTAACTTTGAAAGAAACTACCGAAGAATTTTCCATTTGGTTGTACCATGTCATATCCAACAAACAATATTTGAGAACATTCACGGGCAAACAAGAAAGTCCTAGATGGAAAAGTTTTTATTTTTCTTGGGTAAATGCTTAGGAGCAGAATTTCTGGATCACATGGTTAATTCTTTAATTTTATGAGAGTCAAATTCGGAAGGTGGACATGTGAGTGTGGCAGTGTTTCTCTATCTCTCTGCTGCTTCTATTAACAAGCTGGTTATGGAGGCACAGAGTTGTTTGTTGTTTCCCTTTTCTTTTTTCTTTCTTTTCCTTCTCTTTCCCTTTCCCTTCTTTCCCTTTAACTTCCCTTTCTTTTCTTCCTTTCCTCCTTTCCTTTCCTTCTTTCTTTCTTTCCTTCCTTCCTTCCTTCCTTCCTTCCTTCCTTCCTTCCTTCCTCTCTCTCTCCCTCTCCCTTCCCTTCCCTTCCCTTCCCTTCCCTTCCCTTCCCTTCCCTTCCCTGCCCTGCCCTGCCCTGCCCTGCCCTGCCCTGCCCTGCCCTGCCCTTCCCTTCCCTTCCTCTGAGGTGGGGTCATGCTACGTTGCCCAGACCACTCTTGAACTCTTTGCCTCAAGCAATCCTCCTGCCTCAACCTCCCAAAGGGCTGGGATTACAGGTGTGAGCCACCGCTCCCTGCCCATTGTTTGTTTTTGTAGCTGCATAAAACACCCCAAGGAACATGCTCCAAAGGTGTTGAGAAGAGGGACACAGGGTATTCATTTTTTTAAATGTAGATGGAGCAGGTGTAGCATGGCTCCATAAACGTTCTAGCAGCAGATTCCTGGTCCCTGGATTGTAGTTATGGTATTATAGTTTGTTCCTGGAGGCGGTAGGTTTTGTGGCAGTTCCAATGCCTAGAATACAGATAAGGTGGTGAATTTCTAGAGCCAAGAGCTGCAGGGGCAGCTTTCAGATCCAACAGCTCATTACCAGTTGTGTTAGAGACAGCACTTCCCCAAGTAGGCTAGTTTTGTTAGATTGTTTTGAGAGTCATTCCAGGGAGGTGTACCTTACAGCCTGATCCTCCAGCCCTTACAGAGATTTATAAGTGCTAAGGTCCCTGTACTGAATTCCTTTCTGCTGAAAATAATTACAACAGTTTCTAGTATCTGATAGATATATTAACTATATACTGAACATAAATAAAGTGACATAGAATGTCTAAAATAATAACGTTGGCTAAAGAAAAGCAGAGGTCATGATCTTTGTATTGGTTAAGGCTGAATGCAGAGCAAGAAGCAATAACAATGAAATAGAATTATTATATACCTCAAATATATAAAATCAGACTTGTTCAAAATTATAATGGAAATTACAAACTACAAGTTTACTTGGCACCTAATGAGATTCTTTTAGTGGGGAAGTTGTTGACCCAAATACCTTTGAAAATCTGAAGCACTGGGTTTGCCCTCAATCTTTGAATAGAAAATAAACAATTAATGTTAAAATATATTAAATTGTGTTTACTATAATTTTTTTTTTGAGATGGAGTTTTGCTCTTGTTGCCCAGGCTGGAATGCAATGGCGTGATCTCAGCTCACAGCAACCTCCACCTTCCGGGTTCAAGTGATTCTCCTGCCTCAGCCTCCCAAGTAGCTGGGATTACAGGCATGTGCCACCATGTCCGGCTAATTTTGTATTTTTAGTAGAGATGGGGTTTTTCCATGTTGGTCAGATTGGTCTCAAACTCCCGGCCTCAGGTGTGTTTACCACAAATTTTAAGTTAAACCTATACTTGTTCTTTATTTGGCATCCAAAATTTAAGTTTCTAAATGATTTTACAAAAAAAAAAAAAAAAAAAAAAAAAAAGCACTGAGAGCTTTCCTGTAATATTCAGAGGTTTGTGCCAATAAGTATTTTCCAAGGACTACTGACCTGCCCTTGGAGTTACGTAGATCCGTTATAGGTAGCCACATTTGTTAGTATGCTTGTTTAGTGAATTGTTTTGTTCACATACAGTTCTAAGTTTGTTGGCTTGAAGTTTTTTATATCTTTATTATTGTTATTTTATTTGATGGAGTTTTGCTCTTGTTGCCCAGGCTGGAGTGCAATGGTGTGATCTCAGCTCACTGCAACCTCTGCCTCCTGGGTTCAAGCAGTTCTCCTGCCTCAGCCTCCCAAGCTGCTGGGATTATAGGTGCCTGCCACCACGCCCAGCTAATTTTTGGTTTTTTTAGTAGAGACGGGGGGTTTCGCTATGTTGGCCAGGCTGGTCTCAAACTCCTGACCTCAGGTGATCCACCTGCCTCAGCCTCTCACAGTGCTGGGATTACAGGCGCGAACCACAGCACCTGGCTCAAAGTTGTTTATATCTTTATAATGCTTTAGGTATTTCTAAGATCTGTAATGATGTTCCATCTTTCATTTCTAATATTTTGCCTTCTGTCTTTTTTCCATAATCAATCTCACCAAATCCAAGAACTTAAAAAAAAGGAAAAAAACAAGTAAAATGAAATGATAGCTACTCACATTGTAGTCAAATTACTGAAAAAGAATGATAGAAAAAGTAAAAGCAGAGACAAAAGACATCTTACACACAAAGGAACACTAACAAGAATAATGGCTGATTTCTCATCAAAATTAATGCAAATCAGAGAGAATGGGGGATATTATAGTATTGAAAGAAGAACAAATGACAACCCAGAATCTCATATCCTATAAAAATGATTATAAAATGAAGGTAAAATAAGACATTTTTATAGAAATGAAAGCTGAAGAAATTGTAGCCAGCAGACCTCATTCTTTAAAATACTTCCCTGAAGTATAGAATTCCATTCATACTGCTACTTTTTGGCTTCCATTTTGGCTGCTGAAAGTCAGCTGTCAGTCTGCTTATTACTTGCTTAATGATAACCTGTTGTGAGATTTTTTCTGGCTGCTTTTAATATCTTCCCTTTTATTTTTGTGTTCTAAAATTTTATTATTATTATTTTTCCTGCTTGCATTTCATTTGGTTTCTGAATCTGTAGATTTGTGTCCATACAGTTTACTTCCCTGAGTGCCCCTCCTCACTTTGGTTTTGGCCTGGGAGTTGAGTCCTTCTTTGCCAATTCATAGATGCATTTAGAATTTTTTTTAACTTTTATTTATTTATTTTTGAGACAGAGTCTCACTCCGTTGCCCAGGCTGCAGTTCAGTGGCACGATCTCAGCTTACTGCAACCTCCACCTCCTGGGTTCAAGCAATTCTCCTGCCTCAACCTCCCGAGTAGTTGGAACTACAGGTGCCCACCACCACACCCAGCTAATTTTTGTATTTGTAGTAGAGATGGGGTTTCACCATGTCGGCCAGGCTGATCTCAAACTCCTGACCTCAAGTGATACACCTGTCTTGGCCTCCCAAAGTGTTGGGATTACAGGCATGAACCACCATGCCTGGCCATAAATAATATTTTATCCAGAATTTTTTTTGGCGACAGGGTCTTGCTCTGTTGCCCAGGCTGGAGTATAGTGGTGCAGTCATGGTTCACTGTAGCCTCAGCCTCCTGGGCCCAAGCTATCCTCCCACCTCAGCCTCCTGAATAGCTGGGATTACAGGCACTTGCCATCATACCAAGCTATTTTTAATTTTTTTGTAAGACAGTGTTTCAATATGTTGCCCAAGTTGGTCTCTTAACTCCTGGACTCAAGTGATCCTCCCCACTCACCCTCCCTAAGTGTTGGGATTATAGGCATGAGCCACCATGCCTGGCTCAGAATTTTTTTCATTATGAAAGTTTGACCAGGGACCTAATCTATTGCATTAACCCAGGTAGAGGTCTTCTTTGGATATTTAATTTCAGCAACCATATTTTAGATATCTTAAGATGATTTTTTGTTTTCTGTTCTTTTTATTATAGCATATCATTCTTTCTTTTCTTTCTTTCTTTCTTTTTTTTTTTTTTTTTTTTTTTTTTTTTTTTTTTTTGAGACAGAGTCTCACTCTGTTGCCAGGCTGCAGTACAGTGGTACAATCTTGACTCACTGCAACCGCTGCCTCCCAGTTCAAGCGATTCTCCTGCCTTAGCCTCCTGAGTAGCTGGGACTACAGGCACACGCCACCACACCCAGCTAATTTTTGTATTTTTAGTAGAGATGGGGTTTCATCATGTTGGCCAGGCTGGTCTCAATCTCTTGACCTCGAGATCCACCTGCCTCGGCCTCCCAAAGTTCTGGGATTACAGGTGTGAGCCACCGTGCCCGGCCACATATCATTCTTTTATGGAAGCACATCTTCAAATAACTTAGAATTGTTAATTTATTTTCCTTTTATTGTCTCCTTTTTATCTTTTCTTTCAGGGCGCTGGCATATATCTTGTAATTCTTTGTTGTCAATTTGTGTATGTGAATGAAAGACTAATGACTATTGTGATTTTCCTCAGGTGCTATGTAAGTAGGCCTGTTTCTTCACGGCTGTTTGCCCAGCTTAGAAAGTCAGCCTGGAGTTGTTGACCTACAGACAGACAGCATCACCTACAGACCTACAGACAGCATCACCTACAGACCTACAGACAGCATCACCCTGTAAGTTTTACTACTGTGAAAAAGCCGTGAGGCTGAATGCTAGAATGAAAAAACCTTTATGCCTAGAATAAATATGGAGCTACTGGCACTTGTGGCCCAAGAAGGGAATGGGGGTGAGATCAATTATTCAAGTAGAGACCTTCAGTTAATTTGGACCATCATGAGATGGTCTGATAATGTGTTGTTGCCATGGTAATCCGGCTCAGTACTCCAGGCGCAAACATTTGGTGTGTGTGCATGGCTAAGGAACCAATGGAGTGAAGCTGCCATCTGTGAGATTATAACTGAGTGCCTCTAGGTCAAAATCCTGCCTAGGTGAAACAATAGTATTTTCACTGACAAGATGAGGCAGGGAGTTGTGTCCCGAAGGAATCTCATTCCTGATACTAAGTGCCTGGCTGCAGCAGCTGGACATGACCTGTTACATAGACAGTGCCAGACGGGAAGTTTGATTGGGACAGTACAACTATAAAACAGTAATGGAGGTGTCCTAAGGCAAGCTCAGGGAGGAGGGAAGACAGAAGCTTCCTTTGTTTGTATCATGAAAGAGCATTGGATTTTGTCAGATGCTTTTTTTCTGAATCAGTCGAGGTAATCATGTGGATCTTTCCCTTTATTCTGTTAATTCAGTGTATTCCATTGATTAATTTGTGTATGTTGGCATTTATTAACCTGTTTTCCATCTCTATAGCTTCGCCTTCTCCAGAATATCACATAAATGAAATCATCTAGTATATAGCATTTTGAGACTGGCATTTTAAGTCTGATATAATGCTTTTGAGATTCACCCTTGTGTTCCTGGGGTAAATGTCACTGGGTCATGGTGTCAGATCTTTTTATTATGATGCTGGACTCAATTTGCTAATATTTTGTTTAGGATTTTTGCATCTACATTTATAATGATATGGGTCTATAGTTTTCTTATCTAACTGTTCTGTTCTCTATTTTTGAAAGAGTTTGAGAAGAATTAGTGTTAACTCTTCTTTAATCATTTGATAGGATTCATCAGTGAAGCTATCTGGTCCTTGGCTATTTTTCTTGCACATTTTTTGATTACTGATTCAATGTTTATTTGTTATAAGTCAAGATTTTCTAGTGACTTTTTTGTGTTAACTTTGTATCCTGCAACATTGCTATTATATAATCACTTATTAGTATCAGGAGGTTTTCTGTTGATTCTTTGGGATTTTCCATGTAGACAGTCATGTAACCTATGAACAAAGACATATATTCTTGCTTTCTTCCTTTTCAATCTGTGTACCTATTCTTTTTCTTGTATTATTGCATTAGTATGACTTCTAGTGGTGAGAGGGAGGAACATCTTTGCCTTGTTCTTTTTTTTTTTTTTTTTTTTTTTTTTTGAGACAATGTCTCCCTCTGCCACCCAGGCTGGAGTGCCTTGGTGCAATCTTGACTCACTGCAATCTCCGCCTCCTGGGTTCAAGTGATTCTCCTATCTCAGCTTCCCGAGTAGCTGGGATTACAGGCGTGTACCACCATGCCTGGCTAGTTTTTGTATTTTTAGTAGAGAAAAGGTTTTGCCATGTTGGCCAGGCTGGTCTGGAACTCCTGACCTCAAGTGATCCTCCTGCTTTGGCCTCCCAATGTGCTGGGATTACAGGCATGAGCTGGTGCTCCTGGCCTTTTACCTTGTTCTTGATCTTAGCAGAAAGGCATCTAATTTCTCATGATTAAGTATGATATTAGGTGTAGGTCTTTTATAGATGTTCTTTTAAAAAAATTTGTAGTGGAAAATTTCACACCTATACAAAGTAAACAGAATAGTATAATTATCCTCCATGTACTTATTACCCAGCTTCAACTGTTATCTACATATTGCTATTCTTGTTTCAGCTATATCTCCATTCATTTTCCTATCCAGCACTCAACTTGTGACTTTTCTAAAATTGTAATTTATTTTTATTTTACATAAGATGAAAATCACTTTTTGGTGTACAGATCTATGAGTTTTGACAAATGGAGAAAATGGAGTCATGTAACCGCACCCCAACCAACACACAAACCAAACCAGTTCCATGACCCAAAAAATCCTCTCATACTGCTCCTTTGTAATCAAGACCCCCCCACTCCCCAGTTCTTGGCATGCATTAATCTGTTTTCCATCTCTATAGTTTCACCTTCTCCAGAAGATCATATCAATTAAATTATCCGGTAGGTAGCATTTGAGACTGGCTTTTTAAATCTGGTATAATGCTTTCGAGGTTCACCTATATTATTGTGGGTAACAAGAGTTTCTTTTGTGTCCGGGCGGGGTGGCTCATGCCTGTAATTCCAACATTTTGAGAGCCCGAGGCAGGCGATCACTTGAGGTCAGGAGTTCCAGACCAGCCTGGTCAACATGGTGAAACCCCTACTCTACTAAAAATATAAAAATTAGCCGGCTGTCGTGGCACACTCATGTAATTCCAGCTACTTGGGAGGCTGAAGCATGAGAACTGTTTGAACCCAGGAGGCAGCGGTTGCAGTGAGCTGAGAGTGTGCCACTGCACTCCAGCCTGGGTGATGGAGTGAGACTCTGTCTCAAAAAAGTAAAAAAAAAAAAAAAAAAAAAAAAGTTTTTTATTTCTGAGTATTCCTTTGTATGAATGTACTAGTTTGTTTATCCAACAGTTGAAGACTATTTGAGTTGTTTCCTATACTGTTATAAGTAAAGCCACTATAAACGTTTGCATACAGGGTTTTGTGTGAACGTAAGTTTTCATTTCTCTTACATTGATTTTCTTTTTTAATTTTAATTTTTAAGAGATGGGCTCTTGCACTGTCACCCATGTTGGAGTACAATGGTGCAATCATGGCTCACCGCAGCCTCAACTTCCTGGAATCCAGTGACCCTCCCATCTCAGCCTCCCAAGTAGCTAGGACTACAGACAAGTGCCGCCATGCCCAGATAATTTTTATTTTTTCTGTAGAGGGATCTCACTATATTGCCCAGGCTAGTCTTGAACTCCTGGCCTCAAGGAATCCTCCTGCTTTCACCTCCCAAAATGCTGGAATTACAAATGTGAGCCACTGCACCCAGCTTACATTGATCGATTTTCAAATGCTGAAATAGTCTTGCATTTCTGACATAACTTTCACTTGACTATC
Source organism: Papio anubis (assembly GCF_008728515.1). Taxonomy (NCBI): domain Eukaryota; kingdom Metazoa; phylum Chordata; class Mammalia; order Primates; family Cercopithecidae; genus Papio; species Papio anubis. The sequence goes on along the minus strand of NC_044980.1, from coordinate 60,894,551 downwards.
TTGTATAATCCTTTTTATATATTGTTGAATTTTTTCCTTAAGAATTGGGAATGTTTATCTGGTTCTTTGTATGTCAAATAATTTTAGATTACATCCTGGGTATTTTGAACATTATGTTGTGATTTGTGAAAGTGTTAAATCTGGAGTGTGTGTGTGTGAAGTTTGGACTGCAAGTTATCTCTCACTTTCTATGAGTTTTGAGTCCAATGAGTTCAGTTTTCAGAGCCTTTGCTCTGCTGCACTGAATTTGTCCCATGCTTGTCCCACTCAGGGGTTAGGCTGGGACTCAGGCGTTCTTTTGTTGTTGTTGCTGCTGTTGCTTTTAAATCACAGTTCAGGTTTTTGGGGGTTTTTTTGGGGGTTTTTTTTTTGAGACGGAGTCTCGCTCTGTCACCCAGGCTGGAGTGCAGTGGCCGGATCTCAGCTCACTGCAAGCTTCGCCTCCCGGGTTTACGCCATTCTCCTGCCTCAGCCTCCCGAGTAGCTGGGACTACAGGCGTCCGCCACCTCGCCCGGCTAGTTTTTTGCATTTTTTTTTTAGTAGAGATGCGGTTTCACCGTGTTAGCCAGGATGGTCTCGATCTCCTGACCCCGTGATCCGCCCGTCTCGGCCTCCCAAATTGCTGGGATTACAGGCGTGAACCACCACGCCCGGTCCACAGTTCAGGTTTTAAAGCCTTTGCTATCCCGCTTTGCATCAGTCTTGCTAGTGCATAACTCAGGAGTGGGGCCTGAGACTTGTGATTTCAGTCACAGAATTAAAGGGTCCCCTTCTCCAGCTCTTTCCTCTCCATGTTTTCCTCCACACTCTCCAGTCCCCAGAGCTCCACTTTTCTGGTCCTCTGGCTAGAAAGATGGGTTTCTCCTGGGGTTGTAGCTGTCTACACTGCCACGCAGACCTACATGACTAGAACCACCCTCAAAGTAATGAGAAAAAATGATTCCCTTCACACTTTTTGGACTCAGGATTCCCTTTCTCAGGTTTACCAGTTTCTCTGGTCATAAAGATGAGTTTTCCCTTGGAGTTTTAAGCCCCTGCACCTTCACCACCTCAGTGCAGCTCTGTGACTGGGGCCACCCTTGGCACAAAACTGAGAGAAGTAACAGGAAAAACAAAAACAAAAAAACAGCAATTGCCACACTCTCTCCAGCTTGCAGGGGTCCTGTTTTCCTTCCTCTGGACAGAATAACAGGGTTTCCCTCAGAGTTCTTGCTGCTTATGCTTGTTTCACATCAATCTGCCTTCAGGTTAAAGCTGGAAGATGGGAGTCAAGGAGGCAGGAATTGTGGGACTCATTTCTGTACAGGCCGTTCTTCAAATTTTGGCTACCCTCTTGTACTGCCTGGTGTTGCTAACTTTCCACAGAGCTTCTTTGTGTATTTCTCTCACTTTTCCTTCTTCTTCTTCCTCTCACTTTTTCTTCTTCTTCTTCTTCTTCCTCTCTTCTTCTTCTTCTTCTTCTCCTTCTCCTTCTTCTTCTCCTTCTCCTTCTTCTCCTTCTTCTCCTTCTTCTCCCCCTCCTTCCCCTCCTTCCCTTCTTCTCCTTCTTCTCCTCCTCCCTTCTCCTCCTCCTCCTCCTCCTCCCTTCTCCTCCCTTCTCCTCCCTTCTCCTTCTCTTTTTTTTTGAGGCGGATGTTATCTCCCTCTCTTACCTACCTACTGTCAGCACTCTTCATTTTACCTGTCCTTATCTGTCTTTAATTTTTATATTTATACTGAGATCTTCCGATGAGTATCTTCAGCCCAGACCCTGACCTTAGATGCTTTTTGTGTTTTGTTCAGTTTTTAGTTGTAATCTGCAATACAGACAGTCTGTAAACAGCTTACTCCATCTAAGCAATCATTCATTTGATTTTTTTTTTTTTTTTTTGAGACAGTCTTGCTCCATCACCCAGGCTGGAGTACAGTGTCATGATCTCGGCTCACTACAACCTCTGCCTCCTGGGTTCAAGCAATTCTCCTGCCTCAGGCTCCCAAGTAGCTGGTAATACAGGTGTGCACCACTAATTAGTGCCAGCCAATTTTTGTATTTTTGGTAGAGATGGGGTTTCACCATGTTGGTCAGGCTGGTCTCAAACTCCTGACCTCAGGTGATCCGCCTGCCTTGGCCTCTCAAAGTGCTAGGATTACAGGTGTGAGCTACCACACCTAGCCTCGTGTGATATTTTTATTCCACTTAATACTCAAGACAGAAATATTTCTTCTTAGTTTCTCTGGTCCTGTGGGCCAAGTTTTTCTAGTCCAGGAAGACAAGCATTTTGAAGCACTAGGCTCTCTACCAGGACATGGTTCTAGTTCCCTCGAATCCCATGGCTAGGGCCACATCTCCTGCCTGGTGAGGTTGTGGAATCCCCCACTTGTCATTCTCAGGATCCTACAATTATTCACCACCATGGAGAGCCATGGTATTTGGCTACCCATAGCAGATTCCTCTGTCTTCATTTCTGTAAGATTTGTGTTCCTCATTCCTTTCTTCGTCTTTGACTATTCATTTGGGATCACTTTCTGTTTGAAAAAATCATTTAATTTTTTTTTTTTTTTTGGGTCTCCTGATAGTGATTTTTTTTAAATTTTTGTTTGTTTGAAAATCTTTCTTCAAGTTATTTCTACTGACTATATGATCCTGTATTGACAATAATTTTCTTACAGCTCACTGAAACTATTATTCAACCGTCATAGCTTTCACTGTTTTGGTTGACACATCAGCTATATATTGAACTACAGCTTCTGTGAAGAGGTAACTTTTTCCTAGCTGATTTTAAGATTTTTATCTCCGTTTTCAGTTTTCTGCAGTTTCACTATAATGTGTTTAGCTGTGGATTTCTTTTTACCTATGCTCCCTGGAATTTGTTGGTTTCCTGAATCTGGATATTGGAGTCTTACTTTAGTTGTGAAAACTCCCAGCCATTATCTACTCAAATAGTGTACATACCTTATTTTCTTACTGGTTTTCTGTTCATCCTTTTGTTTCTGACACCTGTTGATTACTATTGCTTTCTTTGAGGTGGACTGTGTACTTATCATTTTAAAGTTTTTGTTGTTGTTTGTTTTTTAGGCAGAGTCTCACTCAGACGCCCAGGCTGGAGTGCAGTGGTACAATGTCGGCTCCCTGCAACCTCTGCCTCCAGGATTCAAGCAATTATCTGCCTCAGCCTCCCGAGTGGCTGAGATTACAGGTGCCCACCACCACGCCCGGCTAATTTTTGTATTTTTAGTAGAGATGGGGTTTCACCATCTTGGCCAGGCTGGTCTTGAACTCCTGACCTCGTGATCCACCCACCTCGGCCTCCCAAAGTGCTGGGATGACAGGCGTGAACCACTGCGCCTCGTTTAAAGTTTTTTATATAGAATTTCTAAGTGCTTGTAGCAGGAGGTTTTCAACTTTGACTTAGTTTGCAATCTTTCTAGAATTGGACCCCATTCACTTACCACTCACTACCATTGAACTTCAGCTCTCACTATATACAAAATGAGCTCTCAATTTCCCACTCTGATAGCTCTTTTTCAAATATGATCAGACATGGCCATACTGCAGGATTTAACACTGTGATTATTCTTTTTTTTTTTTTTTTTTTGAAATTTTCTCCTCTTGTTAAGTCAGAGAAACCACTCTTATATAATTCTTGTATCTCACTTTTCTTCTTCCTTTTCTTGCGGGTTGGGGGGGGAGGTTTGAGGGGGCATCTCCCTCTCTTGCCTACCTAATGTTGACACTCTTTTCATTTTACCTACCCTTATCTGTCTTTAATTTTGACATTTATACTGAGATCTTCCAATCAGTATCTTCAATCCAGACCCCTGCCCTAAGTATATCTAACTGCTTCCTGGTCATCTCCCCTTGGATGTCTCATAAGATGTTCAAACTCAAAATGTCCAAAGGTGATCCATAATTATTCATGATCCCTATATCAAACCTGCTGCTCTTTTGCCCTTGTCAGCCTCTTCAGTTATATGCATCCCTCAAACCCTCACCTGCCATGCTTGCTATGCTCTAGCCTTGTTGGCTGCATTTAGTTCCTCTGAGGTGCCATACTATTATTACATTTTTTGCAGAATGACTTTTAAACTACACAAATGAATAAATGTCATTCACAGTTCATTGTCCCTGACTCATTCCTATGAGTCAATCAACAGTTGGCACTTACTGCTACACACAAAAGGAAAAGATTGATGGCCCCTATTCTTTCACTCCTGAATCCTGGCTAGAAGGCTATGTGGGGTCTGACAATTCTTTTGCAAGGGATATGGCTTTCAGGAGTTACAATGTTATTGGTGCCTTCTGGACTCCAACTTGGCCCCTCAGCCTAATCTCTCCCATCTCGGCAATAACTGGAGGAATGAGGTTGGACCTTAGGGCACCAGCCTACCAAGATGAACACAGTTCCAGCTGCAGCCACCCAGTGTGTGACTCCTACCCCACTTTCTGCTCATCAACTCTCTCCCCCAAAGTTGATGTATAAGAAATAGAGTAGTACCTCTCATACATATGTTTCCTCATATAACATGTAGGGAAATGAGGGGTCTTATTACTCATTAATTTAACTACTTTATGTAGGGAGACAAGTTTAATAAACAAAAACTTTCTTCTAACTGGCTTATGATTACCAGGAGATATTTATATTTTGATTCATGATACATATTTGGCAGGAATGTAATTTTACCCCCAAACATTATTATAGCCTTAGCTTTTAAGAGTAGAAAAATATTTATAAAGAGATTTGCACCAGGTGTAGTGGCTCATGCCTGTAATCCCAGTACTTTGGGAGGCCGAGGCAGGTGGATCACCTGAGGTCAGGAGTTCGATACCAGCCTGATGACAACATGGTGAAACCCCATCCCTACTAAAAATACAAAAATTAGCTGGGTGTGGTGGCATGTGCCTGTAATCCCAGCTACTCAGGAGGCTGAGGCAGGAGAATCGCTTGAATCCTGGAGGCAGAAGTTGCAGTGAGCCGAGATCACGCCATTGCACTCCAGCCTGGGGTGACAGAACAAGACTCTGTCTCAAAAAAAAAAAAAGAAAAAGAAAAAGAAATTTTCGCATTCAGGCTAATGCTTGCTTTATTTTTTCCTTCTAAAATTCCTGGGTTAGATAATCACAAAACAGAACTTTAATAAATAACTTCCATAGCTTTTTTTGCCTTGTTTTTACAATACTGTTTCCTTAATCTGGATGCTATATTAGTTTGCTATGGCTGCTGTAATAAAGTACCACAAACTAAGCAGCTTAAACAACAGAAACTTACGATCTCACAGTTCTGGAGGCTAGAAGCCTGAGAGCAAGGTATTAGCAGGGCGGTACTCCCTCTGAAGGCACGAAGAAAAGATCTGTTCCAGGCCTCACTCCTACCTTCTGGTAGTTCCTTGGCTTGTGACAGGATCCACAAGATCTTCAAATCCTCAGATGGTGCTGTCTCTGTCTCTCTCTCTCTCTCTCTCTCTCTCTCTCTCTCTCTGTCTGTCTCTCTCTGTGTGTGTGTGTGTGTGTGTGTGTGTGTGTGTGTGTGTGTTTTGGGGGGGGGAGTGGCTGTGTGTGTGTCCAAAGTTTCCCTTTTTATAAGGACACCAGTCATATTGGATATGGGACCAACCTAACTCCAGTATGACCTCATCTTAACTAAGTATATCTACAATGACCCTATTTCCAAATATGGTACCCATCTTGGGTTACTAGAGGTTAGTACTTCAAATGTGAATGTAGGGGGGTGGGGCATAGTTCAGTCCACAACAAATGTCTTCCTTCATTTGTTCACCTAGTGATTCCCGCTCTCCCTAGTTGTCTAGTAGTTAGGAAAGGAAAAAAAAAGAAAATGCCTGTCCATTTTTCATGGTTCATGGCACCCTCTGAGATCTCCCAGAAATCACCAATGATTCCTTCCTTTGTGGCCACATTGGGCCCTGTCCTACCTCCATTGCATTTATTTACACACTCACCTTTCTTCCCTATTAGGGTATAAATTGCTTGTGGGAAAGGGCCTGTTTGCTTATTTTTGTATCCCTAGCATCCAGCAGACGGCACAGCACATAATTAATGATGAATAAATATTTGTAGATTTGGGTATAGGTCAATTTGAATATAGAAAAAAAAAATAAGCTAACTCCCAAGCACTTGTTTCAAAAAAGAAGAGTACAGGGAACTTGTTTAAATAGGCTCAGCATTTGAGATAATCCTGCTATTCTTCAACACAAATAAAATCTTGCAGGCCTAGATCTTTATCTTCCAATATAGTTGCCACATGGGGCTATTTAAATTCAAACTCATTAACATGAAATATAATTAAAAATTCAATTCCTCAGTTGCATCAGCCATATTTCAATGTTCAATAACCACATGCAGCTATTAGCTACTGCACTGCACAGCACAGAGAACGTACCCATCATTTCAGTAAGTCCTATTGGATTGTGCTAGTCTAGATAGTAAACATTTGAGGAGACAATCAAAGATATAATTCAAGTTAACAATATTAATTAATAATATTACTTAATCCTTTCGTATAAGTAGATACCACATTTGGTATTGGCAAGAAACAAAAAACAAAGTTAACTCTGATATTCAGGAACTCCCCATTTATTACTTCACTAAATTTGTTTAAAAATATTTTGCTACAGAAAGTTTGTTACAGTTGAGAAATCATCTACAAAAGTTAGAAAAGCTCAGAAAATGTCTTAGCAATGATACCTCAGGAAGTGGTTGTCACTGTCTCTCTCATTATTGGATTATCAAATAAACAACTTAAAAATGAAAATAGACTCCAGATACCCCAGACACTCGTGAAAGTTATGGCTATCATGCACACATGCTGATCACTGTGTTAGATATAGAGTAGGGCCATGTTCCCATCTAACCCACAGGTTCCTAATCTGAGTCTTCTTAGAATCAAACAGTTTTAGTATTGAGCTGTGGGAAGTACAATTAAATCAAACTAAATTACATTTCTTTTAGTTTAGAAACTGCCTTAGCAACGTTTTTCCTACAAACAATTGGGTCAGATAGGACCTAGAATCTAGTGGAAGTCAAGGGAAAAGCAACTTTCCAGTGACTTATGGCAAAACCCCCCTCAGGCTTACTGTTAGACCATAAGAAACCAAAGATCACCTTATGTGTCACAGAAGGTGTTTGTGCAAGCATTCAAGACGATCAAGTCGAATTTCAGAATGGACATATTCACTTACAGACTAAACATATTGGATAAATGAAATCATTTAGTATAAAAAATAACTGTCTTTCATGCACAGTACATTCGAAGACATATTTATAGAAATATTTCAATCCTTTTCAAAATAACTACTTCAGAAATCATATTTGGTTTTGAATTATACACAATTCCTGCTTTCAGACTTCTCCGCTAGTTGCTGGTGGCCAAATATTTTCTATTATATTTGTCTAGAAAGACAATGGTTACAAAAAGTTTTTATAACCTTCCATAACCTATTACTCCAGCCTTCACATAAATTTTCTGTGGTGGCAATCAGAGTATATATATTTTTATAAATTGTCTTTTCCATTTACCTTATGTTTATCATAAGCATTTTTTAATGTTGCCTTCCTACCTTCCTAGTTATCACTTTTACAATGTATACAATAAACAAAGTACTGTACTGGGTTCTTTTAATTAAGTATTCTCATATTATTGCATATTTGCATTGCTATCAGTTCTTTGTTTTTATATATAGTATCACCACAAACACTAAAAAACTTTCTAAGACTCAGTAACATCAAGAATCCTATTTTTGTCGTGATGACAATGAATTAAAAAATCAATATTCTAACGTGTGCCCTCTTTTATATTTAGCAGAATTTAAAACAAACTAGACAATATAGACTTTTTTAAACTGTTCAGAATGAAATATCTTAATTATCTTCTACTGTTACAGAAGGCTTCTATTTCTAGATTTTCAGGGTGATGGGAAATTTAGTAGATTTTTGTTGCTGACCAAAATAAAAGATGCCCAGAGACTATTAATTACAAATAAATGAACATTTGATTTTTCCTGTTATAGCAAACCTGTGGAATTCTTCCCTCTTTTTAAATGTTTCAACACAAATTGGCATTTGCCCATTTATTTTATATATTTTACCTATATATAATATATTTTAGCAATACATTTTATAATAAATGCTTGATAAATAAAAACCTTTAGCTTATTGGTAGGTTTCCTTTAAAATGAAAAGATTATGTACAACTGTATACCTTTTCTAGCACAGTAGCAAGAAGGTTTTCAAAAATATTTAGGTAAAAAAACTGCTGTTCTATACCCTAACACATGTATACAGTTACCTGGTGTATCCATAAATATTAATAATACTTGAAAAACTTAACCTGTTAAATCCAGTTCATTTAAAAACCATAAATAGGATACATTTAAAAACCATAAATAGGATAATTAAAGTAGACATGTTCTTGCCTTTGTTCCTAAAGATAATGAACATGCCATTGACTTGTGAAGAAACTGAGGATAGACAGCAGATGGGATTTTTGGCAAACATTAGGCAAGTGTGACTGCTGGCAGCAGGAACTGGCTAATGCTCTGGCAAACAGTGCTGATAATACCTCAGTCAATTAAAGAAGTGCTGTCCAGGATTTGCCAGTCAGAAGATATCTTAACTACTTTTTCCTAAAGCCAAGAGCAGCCCCTCTATAACCTCCTATGAGGCCAAGCAGCCAATTTAGGATTCACTTTTGACAGTCTGCTGATGTCAGTTTTCCAGTGAATGTACATTCATGCCTAGAAATATTGCTAACATAGAACGCTACTGTTTTGTTTGAGAGTATATTACAATCTGAACAGCATACATATAATTTATTCATTGACCCACAAATATCTATTGAACTCCGGTGTTGAGTACTTTAATGTTTTTATTTGTATTTTTTGAGACGGAGTCTTGCTCTGTCACCAGGCTGGAGTGCAGTGGCGTGATCTCGGCTCACTGCAACCTCCGCCTCCCGGGTTCCACTGATTCTCCTGTCTCAGCCTGCCAAGTAGCTGGGACTACAGGCACACACCACTATGCCCAGCTAATTTTTGTATTTTTAGTAGAGATGGGGTTTCACCGTGTTAGCCAGGATGGTCTCAATCTCTTGACCTCGTGATCCGCCCACCTCGGTCTCCCAAAGTGCTGGGATTACAGGCATGAGCTCCTGTGCCCAGCTATTTTAATATATACATACCACATCTTCTGTTTTCTAAGTTGATTATGCTGCAAGTCAGCATGAGGCTTCCTATGAATGCCATAGCTCTTCTTCCTGCACATCTCTTCAAGGCCTTTTTCACTTTTTATACTCTCTCTTGCAGAGTAAAAGCCAAAGTTGTCCTTACAAAGGCCTAAGAGACCCTTTGCAAACAAACTTCCCTTATATATCGACACCATGACTTCTTTTCTCTCTATGTGTGTGTATGGGGTAGGAAGGTGAGATGTAAAATTCCATTGCAAGCTAGGCGTGGTGGCTTATGCCTGAAGTCCCAGCACTTTGAGAGGCTGAGCAGACGGACGGATCACCTGAGGTCAGGAGTTCAAGACCAGCCTGCCCAACATGGTGAAACCACAGCTCTACTAAAAATACAAAAATTAGCCAGGCGTGGTGGTGTGTGCCTGTAGTCCCAGCTACTCAGGAGGCTGAGGCAGGAGAATTGCTTAAACCAGGTAGGTGGAGGTTGCAGTGAGCTGAGATTGCACCACTGCACTCCAGCCTGGGTGACAGAGCGAGATTCCATCTTTAAAAAAAAAAAAAAAAATCCATTGCAGAAAAGCAAACAGTCCTTTTCACAGTGCTGACTACCTATTATATACTTCATACACCAGAGTGGATATAAAAGCCTCTTCCTTCAAGAGTTTCCCATAGTTCTTGAAAGGAAACTAACATACATGACAGTATGAGAATAAATAAGTTATTAATTTTAAATAACAAGGAATGGGAAAGTTCAAAGTTCAGAAATGGCATCATGAGGACTATCTTTTCATATCCAGTTATCATCATGACAACAATAAACTGAAGGCCTCCAAATCTTTATCTCTATCCCACTCCTTTCTCCTGAGTGCCAGGTGGGCATTTCTAAGTGCTCCAAATCAAGCAAGAGCAACACATAAATCATTATTCTTGATTTCAATTAGTACCACCACCTCAACTCCAGACACAACCTTGGAAGTCACCCCTAAGTCATCTTCAACACTATCTGAATTTTATTTGCCTGACACTTTCTAGGTATGCCTTACCTAGGAAGAGATCCCCTTCTCTCAACTCTCATTACCAGTACCTTAGCTGGAGCCAATATCATTTCTATACTGGGTTGTTAACAACAGTATTCTAACTATGTCACTAACTCTAAGCTTTGTACTCCAGTCACTGCCACACCAATTGATTTACATAGGGCAGATCAATCTTTCTATAATTCGGATCATTTCTGCCACCCACTATTATCCTCAGAATAAAACTCTGCATGACAGCAATGGTCCTCCTTGTAACACACCCTTTCCAGATGGCATTCTGGATACTGTTAGGTCTGATGGAAGGGAAGGGGGTGCTCTTCTAGCTACCAAATCTGTCAAAGTCTATGTCAGTCAAGGGTGTCTAATCTGAGGGAGTAAAGTGGGGTCTGAGAGGGATTTTGGAAATGTGGTTCTGGGTACAAAGCCAAGGTCAGGGTTTCAGGCTTTCAGTTAGGCTCTGCACTATCCCTGTTGGGTAGTTTTGGAGGAGTCAAGGGGAATGGAAGTAGATACTAAATCATGGCTAGTTGTATTCATTTTCTATTACTATGACTATAAATTTAGCATCTTAACACACACATATTATCTCACAGTTTCTGTGGATCAGAAGTCTAGGCATGGCTAGACTGCTCAAGGTCCCACCTGCTGCAGTCAAGATATTGGCTGGGCCACATTCTCATCTGGAGTTTGAGGTCCTCTTCCAAGTTCATTCCAGTTGTTTGCAGAATTCAATTCCTTGCAGTTGTACAGCTAAGGCCCTCAGCTCCTAGAGACTGTCCCTCTCCACAAGTGGTTCACAAGATGGCTGTTTGCTTCTTCAAGGTCAACAGGAGAACATCTCTCTTATTTCAAGTCTTTCTTTCAGAGAAGGCCTGGACTCACTCATTCTTTCTGTCTTACGTGGTCTCTCTCTCTTTAGCTTCTTCAGCTTTTTCCATTTTATTATTCTTTCTTCTCTGGTACTAGCTGTAAAAATGTATCACAAAAGGGGAGTTTTTCTTCCTTTTTTTTTTTTTTTTGTAAGTTGTTGAATGATTACTGTCATCCAGTATCCTATCAACTAGGTACTATTACCATCCCTATTTCATATATGGGGAAATGAGGCACAGAAATATTCAAGAACTTGCCTAAGTTCACACAGCCAGTACTAGCTAAAGGGTGGATCTGGAATCCAAGACAGTTCGGGAGGAGACAATTAGGTAGTCTATGTCTGCTCACAAGGACCCTAAATGAAAAAGAATACAGAAGAAGGAGTAGCTGGAGACAGAAGTAGACTTTCTCTGCAGAGACAGGTATGTGGGTGTCAGGAGACAGGGCATTGAGAGTAATGTCAACCTGAAATGTAACTAAATCCCACTTGAGTCTGCCATCCAAACGGTGTCTACATCATAGAGATAATGAGATCAGATCTACTGTAAGGGTCTTGTTAAAATGAAGGGCCTATGAGTGTCTTTATCCCTTTGGAATGAAAGAGGGATAGAATGGAGGACAAAATTCACTGTACTTTCTAGTGACCCAGATGAAAAACAGAAGGCATATATATCATATTTGTGGATTGCAAAAAGTTAGAATAGCAGCTTCGTCAACTTGCAGAATAAGAATTTAGAAAGATATCATTAGGTAGGAATGATAAACTCCAGCTTACAAAGTGAAACTCAATAGTAACAAATGTTTAAGACTCTGCCTTTAGGTTTGACTTTCTTTAAAAAAAAAATTGTGGTAAAAAACACCTAACATTAAATTCACTGTCTTAACCATTTTTAAGTGTACAGTTTACTAGTGCTAAGTACATTCACATTGTTGTTGTGCCACAAATCTCTAGAACTTTTTCATCTTGCAACACTGAAACTAAATCCACTAAAAACTAATTCCCCTTCCACCCCAGCCCCCCAGGCCTTGGTAACACTTTTCAACTTTATGTTTCTATTATTTTGACTACTTTAGATACTTAAAATGACTGGAATCATACAGTATTTATCCTTTTGTGACTGTCTTATTTCACTTAGCATGATGTCTTCAAGGTTCATCCATTGTTGTAACATGTTCCAGGATTTCCTTATATTTTAAAGCTGAATAATATTCCATTGTACATACATACCACATTTCATTTATTTATTTATCTGTCCATGGACACATTTGGGTTGCTTCTACCTCTTAGCTATTGTGAATAATGCTGTGATGAATATTGATGTACAAATATTTCTAAGAGATCCCACTTTGAATTCCTTTGGATATATACCAAGAAGTGGGATTGCTGGATCATATGGTAATTTTTACATTCCTACCAACAGTACACGAGGGTCCCAACTTCTCTGCATCCTCTCCAACACTTGTTATTTTCTGTTCTTTTGATAGTGGCCATCCAGATGGGTGTGGGGTGGTACCTTATTATGGTTTAGATTTGCATTTCCCCAATGATTGATGTTGAGCGTATTTTCATGTGTTTATTTTCACTTGTATGTATTCTTTGGAGAAACATCTATTCAAGTTCTTTGCCCATTTTTAATTGGGTTATTTGATTTTTTTTCTAAGAGTCAAGGTCTCATTCTGTCACCCAGCTGGAGTGCAATGGTATTATAGCTCACTGTAGCCTTGAATGCCTGGACTCAAGCAATCCTCCCACCTCAGCCTCTGAAGGAGCTGGAAATGTAGGCATGCATGACCATGCACTACTTACTTATACTATGTTGGCCAGGCTGGTCTTGAACTCCTGGCCTCCAGCAATCCTCCTGCCTTGGCCTCACAGAATGCTGGGATTACAGGTGTGAGCCACTGCGCCTGGCCTAATTGGTTATTTGTCATAATGTTATTGGGTTATAGAAGTTCCTTATATATTCTGTATATTAACGCCTTATCAGGTATATGATTTGCAATTATTTTCTCCCATCCCATAAGTTGCCCATTTTATTGATTATTCCCTGTGACCACAGAAGTTTTTAAGTTGATGTAATTGGTTTTTTTTTTGTTAAGAGATGGGGGTCTTACCGTGTTGCCTAGGCTGGTAGGCTGGTCTCAAACTCCTGAGCTCAAATGATGCTCCCGCCTCCGCCTCCCAAACTGCTGGGATTACATAGTGGGTCACTATGCCCAGCCATATTTATCTATTGTTGATCTTGTTGCCTGGGCTTTTGGTGTCATATCCAAGAAATCATTGCCAAATCCAATGTCTTGAAGCTTTTCCCCTATGTTTTTTTCTAGGACTATTAGAGTTTAAACCTTTCATTCATTTTAACTTTTGTATATGGTGTAAGGAAATGGTGCAACTTCATTCTTTTGCATGTGGATATTCAGGTTTCCCAACACATTTGTTAAAGAGAATGTCCATTTTCCGTTGTGTAGTATTGGCACTCTTGTAAAAAATCATTTGGCCAAATATAGAATGGTTTATTTCTGGGCTCTCTATTCTGTTCTATTGGTCTATATATTTGTCTTCATTGATTTATTCTTATCTTCAGCAACCCCACATCTTATTTATCCTTGCTTTGTATTATGTTTTGAAATCAGGAAGTGTGAGTCCTGCAATTTTGTTCTTCTTTTTTAAGACTGTTTTGGTTATTTAAGGTCCCTTAAGATTGCATATAAAATTTAGGATGGTTTGTTCTATTTCTGCAAATAAATGTCATTGAGATTTTGATACGGATTGTATTGAAGCTGTAGATCCCTTGGACAGTGTGGACATTTAATATTAAGTCTTCCAAACCATGAGCACAGATGTCTTTCCTTTTGTATCTTTTTTTCCTTTTTTTTTCTAGGCAACGATTTGTGCTTTTCAGTGTACAAGTTTTCTCCACATTGGCCAAGTTTATTTCTAAGTATTTTATTGTTTATCATGCTATAATACATAGTATTGTTTTCTTAATTACCTTTACAGATTGTTCATTGGTAGTGGATAGAAATGCAACTGGTTTTTGTGTGTTGATTTTGTAAACTGCAACTCTGCTGAAATCGTTTATTAGTAGCAACAGTTTGTGTGTGTGTGTGCACACGCGCATGTGCACACATGCACACACACATATCTGTGTAATCATTAGGGTATTCTACACCTAAGATCATGTCATCTGCTAACAGAGTTAATTTTACTTCTTGTTTTCCAAGTTGGATGCTTTTTTTTTTTTTTTTTTTCTTTTTGTCTAATTGCTTTGGCTAGAACTTCCGGTAATATGTTGAATAGTAGTGGCAACAGTGGTTATTCTTGCCTTGTTCCTGATCTTAGAGGAAAAGCTTTCAGTCTTTTATTGTTGAGTATGATGTTAGCTATGGGATTTTCAAATATGGCTTTTATTATATTCAGGTAGTTTCCTTCAATTCTTAGTTATTGAGTGTTTTTATCATAAAAAGATGTCAAATGCTTTTTCTGCATTGATTACAATAATCATGTGGTTTTTGTTTTTAATATCATTAAGGTGGTATATTATTTTATTTTTTTCTTTTTTTTATTATACTTTAAGTTCTAGGGTACATGTGCACAACGTGCAGGTTTGTTACATATGTATACATGTGCTGTGTTGGTTAGCTGCACCCATTAGCTCATCATTTACATTAAGTATTTCTCCTAATGCTATCCCTCTCCCATCCCCCTACCCCATGACAGGCCCCCGTGTGTTATGTTCCCTACCCTGTGTCCAAGTGTTCTCATTGTTCAATTCCCACCTATGAGTGAGAACATGTGGTGTTTGGTTTTCTGTCCTTGCGATAGTTTGCTCAGAATGATGGGTTTCCAGCTTCAACCATGTCGCTACAAAAGACATGAACTCATCCTTTTTTGTGACTGCAGGGTATACCATGGTGTATATGGGCCACATTTTCTTAATCCAGTCTATCATTGATGGACATTTGCGTTGGTTCCAAGTCTTTGCTATTGTGAATAGTGCTGCAATAAATACACATGTGCATGTGTCTTTATAGCAGCATGCTTTATAATCCTTTGGGTATATACCCAGTAATGGGATCACTGGGTCAAATGGTATTTCTAGTTCTAGATCCTTGAGGAATTGCCATACTGTTTTCCACAATGGTTGAACTAGTTTACAGTCCTACCAACAGTGTAAAAGTGTTCCTATTTCTCCACATCCTCTCCAACACCTGTTATTTCCTGACTTTTTAATGATTGCCATTCTAACTGGTGTGAGATGATATCTCATTGAAGTTTTGATTTGCATTTCTCTGATGACCAGTAATGATGAGCATTTTTTCATGTGTCTGTTGGCTGCATAAATGTCTTCTTTTGAAAAGTGTCCGTTCATATCCTTTGCCCACTTTCTGATAGGGTTGTTTGATTTTTTCTTGTAAATTTCTTTAAGTTCTTTGTAGATTCTGGATATCAGTCATTTGTCAGATGGGTGGATTGTAAAATTTTTCTCCCAATCTGTAGGTTGCCTGTTCACTCTGATGGTAGTTTCTTTTGCTGTGCAGAGGTTCTTTAGTTTAATTAGATCCCATTTGTCTATTTTGGCTTTTGTTACCATTGCTTTTGGTGTTTTAGTCATGAAGACCTTGCCCATGCCTATGTCCTGAATGGTATTGCCTAGGTTTTCTTCTAGGGTTTTTATGGTTTTAAATCTAACATTTAAGTCTTTAATCCATGTTGAATTAACTTTTGTATAAGGTGTAAGGAAGGGATCCAGTTTCAGCTTTCTACATATGGCTAGCCAGTTTTCCCAGCACCATTTATTAAATAGGGAATCCTTTCCCCATTTCTTGTTTTTGTCAGGTTTGTCAAAGATCAGATGGTTGTAGATGTGTGGTGTTATTTCTGAGGCCTCTGTTCTGTTTCATTGGTCTATATCTCTGTTTTGGTACCAGTACCATGCTGTTTTGGTTACTGCCGCCTTGTAGTATAGTCTGTAATATAGTTTGAAGTCAGGTAGCATGATGCCTCCAGCTTTGTTCTTTTTGCTTAGGATTGTCTTGGAAATGTGGGCTCTTTTTTGTTTCCATATGAACTTCAAAGTAGTTTTTTCCAATTCTGTGAAGAAAGTCATTGATAGCTTGATGGGGATGGCATTGAATCTATAAATTACCTTGGGCAGTATGGCCATTTTCATGATATTGATTCTTCCTATCCATGAGCATGGAATGTTCTTCCATTTGTTTGTGTCCTCTTTTATTTCATTGAGCAGTGGTTTGTAGTTCTCCTTGTAAAGGTCCTTCACATCCCTTGTAAGTTGGATTCCTAGGTATGTTATTCTTTTTGTAGCAATTGTGAATGGGAGTTCACTCATGATTTGGCTCTCTGTTTGTTATTTGTGTATAAGAATGCTTGTGATTTTTGCACATTGATTTTGTATCCTGAGACTTTGCTGAAGTTGCTTATCAGCTTAAGGAGACTTTGGGCTGAGACAATGGGGTTTTCTAAATATACAATCATGTCATTTGCAAATAGGGACAATTTGACTTCCTCTTTTCCTAATTTAATACCCTTTATTTCTTTCTCTTACCTGATTTCCCTGGCCAGAACTTCCAACACTATGTTGAATAGGAGTGGTGAGAGAGGGCATCCCTGTCTTGTGCCAGTTTTCAAAGGGAATGCTTCCAGTTTTTCTCCATTCAGTATGATACTGGCTGTGGGTTTGTCATAAATAGCTCTTATTATTTTGAGATACGTTCCATCAATACCTAGTTTATTGGGAGTTTTTAGCATGAAGGGCTGTAGAATTTTGTCAAAGACCTTGTCTGTATCTATTGAGATAATCATGTGGTTTTTGTCATTGGTTCTGTTTATGTGGTGGATTACGTTTATTGATTTGCATTTGTTGAATCAGCCTTGCATCCCAGGGATGAAGCCAACTTGATCTTCGTGGATAAGCTTTTTGATGTGCTGCTGGATTTGGTTTGCCAGTATTTTATTGAGGACTTTTGCATCATTTTTCATCAGGGATATTGGTCTAAAATTCTCTTTTTTTATTGTGTCTCCACCAGGCTTTGGTATCAGGATGATGCTGGCCTCATATAATGAGTTAGGGAGGGTTACTTCTTTTTCTAGTGATTGGAATAGTTTCAGAAGGAATGATACCAGCTCCTCTTTGTACTTCTGGTAGAATTTGGCTGTGAATCCATCTGGTTCCAGACGTTTTTTGGTTGGTAGGCTATTAATTATTGCCTCAATTTCAGAGCCTGTTATTGGTCTATTCAGCAATTCAACTTCTTCCTCGTTTAGTCTTGGGAGGGTGTATGCGTACAGGAATTTATCCATTTCTTCTAGGTTTTCTCGTTTATTTGCATACAGGTGTTTATAGTATTCTCTGATGGTAGTTTGTATTTCTGTGGGACCGAGGGTGATATCCCCTTTATCATTTTTAATTGCGTCTATTTGATTCTTCTCTCTTTGCTTCTTTATTAGTCTTGTTAATGTTCTATCAATTTTGTTTATCTTTTCAAAAAACCAGCTCCTGGATTCACTGATTTTTTTGAAGGATTTTTTTTGTGTCTCTATCTCCTTCAGTTCTGCTCTGATCTTAGTCATTTCTTGTCTTCTGCTAGCTTTTCAATTTGTTTGCTCTTGCTTCTCTAGTTCTTTTAATTGTGATGTTAGGGTGTCGATTTTAGATCTTTCCTGCTTTCTCTTGTGGGCATTTAGTGCTATAAATTTCCCTCTACACACTGCTTTAAATGTGTCCCAGAGATTCTGGTACATTATATCTTTGTTCTCATTGGTTTCAAAGAACATCTTTATTTCTGCCTTCATTATTTACCCAGTAGTCATTCAGGAGCAGGTTGTTCAGTTTCCATGTAGTTGTGTGGTTTTGAGTGAGATTCTTAATCCTGAGTTCTAATTTGATTGCACCGTGGTCTGAGAGACAGTTTGTTATGATTTCTGTTCTTTTACATTTGCTGAGGAGTGCTTTACTTCCAACTATGTGGTCAATTTTGGAATAAGTGCAATGTGGTGCTGAGAAGAATGTGTATTCTGTTGATTTGGGGCGGACAGTTATGTAAATGTCTGTTAGGTCTGCTTGGTGCAGAGCTGAGTTCAAGTCCTGGATATCCTGTTAACCTTCTGTCTCTTTGATCTGTCTAATATTGACAGTGGAGTGTTAAAGTCTCCCATTATTATTGTGTAGGAGTCTAAGTCTCCTTTTAGGTCTCTAAGGACTTGCTTTATGAATCTGATTGCTCCTGTATTGATTGCATATATATTTAGGATAGTTAGTTCTTCCTGTTGAATTGATCCCTTTACCATTTAATAATGGCCTTCTTTGTCTCTTTTGATCTTTGCTGGTTTAAAGTTTGTTTTATCAGAGACTAGGATTGCAACCCCTGCTTTTTTTTTGCCTTCCATTTGCTTGGTAGATCTTCCTCCATCCCTTTATTTGGGACTATGTGTGTCTGCTTGTGAGATGGCTCTCCTGAATACAGCACACTGATGGGTCTTGACTATCCAATTCTCCAGTCTGTATCTTTTATTATTATTATTATACTTTAAGTTCTAGGGTACATGTGCACAATGTGCAGTTTTGTTACATATGTATACATGTGCCATGTTGGTGCACCCATCAACTCGTCAGTGCCCTTCAACTCATCATTTACATCCGGTATAACTCCCAATGCCATCCCTCCCCCCTCCCCACTCCCTACAATAGGCCCCAGTGGGTGATGTTCCCCTTCCTGTGTCCAAGTGATTTCAATGTTCAATTCCCACCTATGAGTGAGAACATGCAGTGTTTGGTTTTCTGTTCTTGCAATAGTTTGCTGAGAATGATGGTTTCCAGCTGCATCCATGTCCCTACAAAGGACACGAACTCATCCTTTTTTGTGGCTGCATAGTATTCCATGGTGTATATGTGCCACATTTTCTTAATCCAGTCTGTCACTGATGGACATTTGGGTTGATTCCAAGTCTTTGCTATTGTGATTAGTGCCACAATAAACATACGTGTGCACGTGTCTTTATAGCAGCATGATTTATAATCCTTTGGGTATATACCCAGTAATGGGATGGCTGGGTCATATGGTATTTCTAGTTGTAGATCTTTGAGGAATTGCCATACTGTTTTCCACAATGGTTGAACTAGTTTACAATCTCACCAACAGTGTAAAAGTGTTCCTATTTCTCCACATCCTCTCCAGCACCTGTTTCCTGACTTTTTAATGATTGCCATTCTAACTGGTGTGAGATGCTATCTCAGTGTGGTTTTGATTCGCATTTATCTGATGGCGAGGGATGATGAGCATTTTTTCATGTGTCTGTTGGCTGTATGAATGTCTTCTTTTGAGAAATGCCTGTTCATATCCTTTGCCCACTTTTTGATGGGGTTGTTTGCTTTTTTCTTGTAAATTTGTTTCAGTCTGTATCTTTTAATTGGGGCATTTAGCCCACTTATATTTAAGGTTAATATTGTTATGTGTGAATCTGATCCTGTCATTATGATGTTAGCTGGTTATTTTGCCCATTAGTTGAGGCAGTTTCTTCCTAGCATTGATGGTCTTTACAATTTGGCATGTTTTTGCAGTGGCTTGTACCAGTTGTTCCTTTCCATGTTTAGGGCTTCCTTCAAGAGCTCTTGTAAGGCAGGCCTGGTGGTAACAAAATCTCTCAGCATTTGCTTGTCTGCAAAGGATTTTATTTCTCCTTCACTTATGAAGCTTAGTTTGACTGGGTATGAAATTCTGGGTTGAACATTCTTTTCTTTAAGAAGTTGAATATTGGCCCCACTCTCTTCTGGCTTGTAGGGTTTCTTTTGAGAGATCTGCTGCTAGTCTGATGAGCTTCCCTTTGTGGTTAACCGAACCTTTCTTTCTGGTTGCCCTTAGCCTTTTTTCCTTCATTTCAACCTTGGTGCATCTGACGATTATGTGTCTTGGTGTTGTTCTTCTCAAGGAGTATCTTTGTGGTGTTCTCTGTATTTCCTGAATTTGAATGTTGGCCTGCCTTGCTAGGTTGGGGAAGTTCTCCTGGATAATATCCTGAAGAGTGTTTTCCAGCTTGGTTCCATTCTCCCCGTCACTTTCAGGTACACCAATCAAATGTAGATTTGGTCTTTTCACATAGTACCATATTTCTTGGAGGCTTTGTTTGTTTCTTTTTACTCTTTATTCTCTAAACTTCTCTTCTCACTTCATTTCATTAATTTGATCTTCAATCAATGATACCCTTTCTTCCATTTGATCAAATTGGCTACTGAAGCTTGTACATGCGTCACGTAGTTCTTGTGCCATGGTTTTCAGCTCTATCAGGTCATTTAAGGTCTTCTCTACACTGTTTATTCTAGTTAGCCATTCCCCTAATCTTTTTTCAAGGTTTTTAGCTTCCTTGCAATGGGTTCAAACATCCTCCTTTAGCTTGGAGAAGTTTGTTATTACTGACTCTCTGAAGCCTACTTCTGTCAACTCATCAAAATCATTCTCCATCCTGCTTTGTTCTGTTGCTAGCAAGGAGCTGCAATCCTCTGGAGGAGAAGGAGTGCTCTGGTTTTTAGAATTTTCAGCTTTTCTGCTCTCGTTGCTCCCCATCTTTGTGGTTTTATCTACCTTTGGTCTTTGATGCTGGTGACCTACAGATGGGGTTTTGGTGTGGATGTCCTTTCTGTTGATGTTGATGCTATTCCTTTCTGTTTGTTAATTTTCCCTCTAACAGTCAGGTCCCTCAGTTGCAGGTCTGTTGGAGTTTGCTGGAGGTCCACTTCAGACCCCGTTTGCCTGGGTATCACCAGCGAAGTCTGCAGAACAGCAAATATTGCAGCACAGCAAATATTGCTGCCTGATCCTTCCTCTGGAAGGTTCATCTCAGAGGGGCACCCGGCTGTATGAGGTGTCAGTTGGCCCCTACTGGGAGGTGTCTCCAAGTTAGGCTACATGGGGGTCAGGGACCCACTTGAAAGGGCAGTCTGTCTGTTCTCAGAGCTCAAACACCGTGCTGGGAGAACCACTGCTCTCTTCAGAGCTGTCAGACAGGGACGTTTAAATCTGCAGAAACTTCTGCTGCCTTTTGTTCCACTATGCCCTGCCCCCAGAGGTGGAATCTACAGAGGCAGGCAGGCCTCACTGAGCTGTGGTGGGCTCCACCCAGTTCCAGCTTCCCAGCTGCTTTGTTTACCTACTCAAGCCTCAGCAATGGTGGATGTCCCTCCCCCAGCCAGGCTTGCTGCCTCGCAGTTTGGTCTCGGATTAGCAGTGAGCAAGTCTCTGTGGGCATGGAGCTGCTGAGCAAGGCGCAGGATATAATCTCCTGGTGTGCCATTTGCTAAGAGACCTTTGGAAAAGCACAGCGTTTAGGTGGCAGTGCCCTGATTGAAAGTACAGTCTGTCATAGCTTCCCTCAACTAGGAAAGGGAAATCCCCTGACCCCTTGCTCTTCCCAGGTGAGGTGATGCCTCGCCCTGCTTCAGCTCGCTCTCCGTGGGCTGCACCCACTTCTTGACCAGTCCCAATGAGATGAACCAGATACCTCAGTTGGAAATGCAGAAATCACCCGTCTTCTGCATTGGTCATGCTGGGAGCTGCAGACCAGAGCTGTTCCTATTTGGCCATCTTGGAACGGAAGCCTTTTTTTCTTTTTTTTAGATGGAGTTTCACTCTTGTAACCCAAGCTGGAGTGTAGTGGCACAATCTCGGCTCACTGCAACCTCCACCTCCTGGGTTCAAGTGATTCTCCTGTCTCAGCCTCCCGACTATCTGGGACTACAGGCATGTGCCACCACGCCTGGCTAATTTTTGTATTTTTAGTAGAGACAGGGTTTTACTATGTTGGCCAGGCTGGTCTTGAACTCCTGACCCGTGATCCACCTGCCTTGGCCTCCCAAAGTGCTGGGATTACAGGCGTGAGCCACCATGCCCGGCCCTGATTTATTTTCATATGTTAAACCATCCTTGAATTCCAGATATAAATACCACTTGTTCATAGTTTATAATCCTTTTAATGTCCTGTTGAATTTGGCTTGTTAGTATTTGTTTAGTATTTTTGCACCAAGGATATTGGTGTGTGTTTTCTTTGTCTTGTCTGGTTTTGGTATTAGGGTAATGTTGATCTCATAGACTGTGTTTGGAAGTATTTCTTACTCTTCAATTCTTTGGAAGAGTTTGAGGGAAGAGTTTGGTATTAATTCTTCCTTAAATGCTTGGTGGAATTCTGCAGTGAAACCAAGTGATCCTTGGCTCTCCTCTATTGGGAAATTTTTGATTACTAATTTAATTTCCTTACTAGTTAGATCTGTTCATATTTTTATTTCTTCATGATTAGTCTTAGAAGGTTGTTTATTTCTAGGAACTTATCCATTTCTTCTAGAATATCCCATCTGCTGGCATACAATTCTTTCATGGTAGTCTCATAACCCTTTTTGTTTCTGTGATATCAGTTGTAATAACCCCTCTTTCATTACTAATTTCAACTATTTAAGTCTTCTTTTTTCCTTACTTAGTTTAGTTCAGAGTTGGTCAATTTTGTTGATTTAAAAATCAACTCTTAATTTGTTTTTTTCTGTTCTCTATTTTGTTTATCTCTGTTCTAATCTTCATTATTTCTTTCCTTCTGCTAACATTGGGTTTATTCTTCTTTTTCTAGTTCTTAAGGTGTAAGATGAAGTTGCTGATTTGAGGTCTGTTTTCTTTCTTTCTTTCTGGTCTTCTTTCTTTCTTTCTTTTTTTCTTTCTTTCTTTTTGGTCTGTTTTCTTTCTCTTTCTTTCTGGTTTTCTCTCTCTCTCTCTCTCTCTCTCTCTCTCTCTCTTTCTTTCTTTCTTGTTTTGGTATTAGGGTGATAACGGCTTCATAGAATGAATTAGGGAGGGTTCCTTCTTTCTCTATCTTGTGGAATAGTGTTAAAATGATTGGTACTAATTCTTTGAATGTCTGGTAGAATTCTGCTGTGAATCCGTCTGGTCCTGGACTTTTTTTTTTGTTGGTAATCTTTAAATTACTGCTTCAATCTCGCTGCTTGTTATTGGTCTGTTCAGGGTATCTAATTCTTTCTGATTTAATCTAGAAAGGTTGTATTTTTCCAGGAGGTTATCCATCTCTTCTAGGTTTTCTAGTTTATGTGCATAAAGGTGTTCATTGTAGCCTCGAATGATATTTTGTATTTCAGTGGTGTCAGTTGTAATATCTCCTGTTTTGTTTCTCAGTGAGATTACTTGAATTTTCTCTCTTCTTTTCTTGGTTAATGTTGCTAATGGTCTATCAATTTTTTTTTTTTTTTTTTTTAGACAGAGTCTCACTCTGTTGCCCAGGCTGGAGTGCACTGGCATAATCTTGGCTCACTGCAAGCTCCACCTCCTGGGTTCATGCCATTCTCCTGCCTCAGCCTACCGAGTAGCTGGGACTACAGGTGCCCGCCACCACCACGCCCAGCTAATTTTTTGTGTTTTTAGTAGAGATGGGATTTCACCATGTTAGCCAGGATGGTCTCGATCTCCTGACCTCGTGATCTGACAACCTCGGCCTCCCAAAGTGCTGGGATTACAGGTGTGAGCCACCGTGCCGGGCGTGGTCTATCAATTTCATCTATCTTTTCAAAGAACCAGCTTTTTGTTTTATTTATCTTTTGTATTTTTTTGTTTCTTTGTTTCAATTTCATTTAGTTCTGCTCTGATCTTGGTTATTTCCTTTCTTCTACTGGGTTTGGGTTTGGTTTGTTCTTGTTTCTCTAGTTCCTTGAGGTGTGACCTTAGGTTGTCTGTTTGTGCTCTTTCAGACTTTTTGATGTAGGCATTTAGGGCTATAAACTTTCCTCTTAGTACTGCCTTAGCTGTATCCCAGAGGTTTTGATAGGTTGTGTCGTTATTGTCATTGAGTTCAAAGAATTTTTATTCTTTGAAGATGGAAATTTTAAAATTCTTTGAACTCAATGACAATAGTGACACAACCTATCAAAATCTCTGGGATACAGCTAAGGCAGTGATAAGAGATTTCCATCTTGATTTTGTTTTTGAGCCAATGCTCATTCAAGAGCAGGTTATTTAATTTCCACGTATTTGCAAGGTTTTGAAGGTTCCTTTTGGAGTTGATTTCCAGTTTTATTCTACTGTGGTCAGTGCCTGATATAATTTCAATTTTCTTAAATTTATCAAGGCCCATTTTATGGCCTATCTTACGCTCTATCTTGGAGAAAGTTCCATGCACTGTTCAATAGAATGTATATTCTGTGGTTGTTGGATGAAATGTTCTGTATATATCTGTTAAGTCCACTTGTTTGAGGGTATTGTTTAAATCCACTGTTTGTTGACTTTCTGTCTTGATTGTGTGTCTAGTGCTATCAGTGGAGTATTGAAGTCCCCCACTATTATGGTGTTGCTGTCTATCTCATTTCTTAGGTCTATTAGTAATTGTTTTATAAATTTGGGAGTGTTAGGTGCATATATGTTTAGGATTATGATATTTTCCTGTTGGACAAGGCCTTTTCCCATTATATAATGTCCCTCTTTGTCTCTTTTACCTGCTGTTGCTTTTAAGTTTGTTTTGTCTGATATAGGAATAGCTAACCCTGCTTGTTTTTGGTGTCCATTTGCATGAAATGCCATTGCATTCATCATGCTGTTTAGTTTTGTTTTTTAACTTGTATTTTTGTTTTATAGGTCCTGTGTGATTTATGCTTTAAGGAGATTCTGTTTTGATGTATTTCCAGGATTTGTTTCAAGATTTAGAGCTGCTTTTAGCAGTTCTTGTAGTGGTGGCTTGGTAATGGCGAACTCGCTCAGCATTTGTCTGTAAATGAGTGTATCTTTCCTTCATATATGATGCTTAATTTTGCTGGATACAAAATTCTTGGCTGATAATTATTTTGTTAGAGGAGGTTGAAGATAGGGCCCCAATCCCTTCTAGCTTGTAGGGTTTCTGGTGATAAATCTGCTGTTAATCTGACAGGTTTTCCTTTGTAGGTTACCTGGTGCTTCTCTCTCACATCTCTTAAGATTTTTTCCTTTGTCTTAACTTTGGATAACCTGATGACAATGTGCTTAGGTGAAGATCTTTTTGCGATGAATTTCCCAGGTATTCTTTGTGCTTCTTGTATTTGCATGTCTAGGTCTGTAGCAAGGCCAGGGAAGTTTTCCTTGATTATTCCCCCAAATATGTTTTCCAGGTTTTTAGAATTGCCTTCTTCCTCAGGAACACCAATTATTCTTAATATAATCCCAGACTTCTTGGATTAACATAATCCCAGACTTCTTGGAGGCTTTGTTCATATTTTCTTATTGTCTTTTCTTTGTCTTTGTTCGATTGGGTTAATTCAAAGACCTTGTCTTCAAGTTCTGAATTTCTTTTTTCTACTTGTACTTGTTCAATTCTATTGCTGAGATTTTCCAGAGCATTTCACATTTCTAAAAGTCTGTCCACAGTTTCCTGAATTTTTGATTGTTTTTTCTTTAACCTATTTATTTTGCTGAATATTTTTCCTTTCACTTCTTTTTTTTTTTTTTTTTTTTTTTTTTTTTTTTTTTTAAGACGGAATCTCACTCTGTCACCAGGCTGGAGTGCAGTGGCATGACCTCAGATCACTGTGATCTCTACTTCCCGGGCTCAAGTGATTCCCCTGCCTCAGCCTCCCAAGTAGCTGGGACTAGAGGCATGCACCACCACACCCAGCTAATTTTTTTGTATTTTAGTAGAGATGGGGTTTCACCATGTTGGCCAGGATGGTCTCAATCTCCTACCTCATGATCTGCCCGCCTTGGCCTCCCAAAGTGCTGGGATTACGGACGTGAGCCACCGCACCCAGCCTCTCCCTTCACTTCTTGTATCATTTTTGGATTTCCTTGCATTGGCTTTGCCATTCTCTGGTCCCTCCCCGAATAGCTTAATAACTAACCTCCTGAATTCTTTTTTAGGTAAATCAGGGATTTCTTCCTGGTTTGGATCCATTGCTGCTAAATTAGTATAATTTTGGGGGGGTGTTGATGAGTCTTGTTTTGTCATATTACCAGGGTTGGTCTTCTGGTTCCTCCTCATTTGGGTAGGCTCTGTCAGAGGGAAGGTCTAGGGCTGAAGGCTGTTGGTCAGGTTACTTTGTCCCACAGGGTGTTCCCTTGATGTTGTACTCTCCCCCTTTTCCTGTGAAAGTGGCTTCCTGTAAGCCAAACTGCAGTGACTGTTGTCTCTCTCTGGGTCTAGCCACCCAGCAAGTCTACCTGGCTCCAGGCTGGTACTGGGGGTTGTCCGCACAGAGCCCTGTGATGTGAACCATCTATGGGTCTCTCAGTCACGGATACCAGTGCCTGTTCCAGTGGAGGTGGCAGAGGGTGCAATGGACTCCATGAGGATCCTTAGTTCTATGGCTTAATGCTCTGTTTTTGTGCTGGTTGGCCTCCTGCCAGGAGGTGGTGCTTTCCAGAAAGCATCAGCCATAGTAGTGTGGAGAGGGGCCAACAGTGGGTGGGGCCCTAGAACACCAAAGATTATATGTCCTTTGTCTTCCACTACCAGGGTGGGTAGGGAAGGACCATCAGGTGGGGGCGGGGCTAGGCATGTCTGAGCTCAGGCTCTCCTTGGGTGGGTCTTGCTGCAGCTGCTGTGGGGGATGTGGATGAGATTCCCAGGTCACTGGAGTTGTGTAACTAGGAGGATGATGGCTGCCTCTGCAGAGTCATGCAGGTTGTCAGGGAAGTGGAGGAAAGCTGGCAATCACAGGCCTCATCCAGCTCCCACACAAACTGAAGGGCGAATCTCACTCCCACTTTGCCCCCAGCAACAGCTCCGAGTCTGTTTCCACACGGAGGGGGAATCAGGCTTGAAAACTTGTCTGAGGCTTTCTGCCTCCCAGCTGCAAAAGAAAAGGGCTTTAATTCTTTCCCCTCCCAACCACCCCAGGTGAAGTCCGCAAGCTGGATTCAGGTCCTCCCCTGAGTTCTGGCCGGGAAGCTTCTCGCCCAGTTCAAACTGTAACAAAGTTCAGCTAGGGAAGTCCTTCTCCCCATGGAGTTTTACCCCCTGCTCTTCTGGCCTCCCTCCTGATGGATCCCTGCAGTGCCAGGCAGGAATTAGCTGCTTGGGGATACAGCAAGCTCTCAGGGCCTCCCTGCTGCCTCCTCCAACCCTGAATTTCGCTTGACTCAGCCCTCTAACTTGACTCCACTCCAGGTAAAATTGGGAACTTCTCCTGAAAGCTGACCTACAGTTTCTCCAGTTGGGGGGGGTGTTCGGGAGAGGAGGGTCTCCCTTTCCCACTTCTGTGGTTGGGGCACTCACAGCATTTGGGGTGTCTCCTATGTCCTGCAGGTGCAGTCTGCTTCCTTCAGAAGGTCTGTGGGTCCTCTTGGGATTGCTGGTTTGTTCTTGTAGTCAATCTGGAGCTAAAATTCACAGTGCAAGTCTCCGCATGCTGTTCTGTCCAGAGCTGCAGTCTAGTCCTGCCTCCCATCTGCCATGATCCTTCCCCTTCCTCTCCCCTAATTTCTGTCAACGTTTGCTACCTATATTTGGGAACTATAATCTTAGATGCATATGTTTATAATAATAAGTATAATTTATAATCAACAATATAATAAAGCTGTAATAAAATTATAAATGTAGTCATTTATACTTTTTTCTAGTGAATTCACACTTTTATCATTATATAATGTTCTTCTTTGTCTCTTTTGACAGTTTTTATCTTAAAGTCTATTTTAAGTCTTAAGGTTTAAGTATGGTTCTCATTTGGTTCTTATTTACATAGCATATCTTTTTTTACCCTTTCACTTTTAGCCTGTATGTGCCCATAGATTTAAAATGAGTCTCTTGTAGACAGAAAATAGTTGGATCTTGGTTTTTTAATATCCATTCAGCCAATTTATGTCTTTTAATTAATGTGTTTAATCCATTTACATTTAAAGTAATTGCTGATAGGGAAGAACTTACTATTGCCATTTTGTAAACTGTTTTCGGTGTGTCTTGTAGTTTTTTTGTCCCACCTTTCTTCCCTTGCTGCTTTCTTTTGTGTTTCATTGAGTGTTTTTGTAGGGACATGTTTTCATTCCCTTCTCATTTCCCTTTGTGCCTTATGCTATAAATGTTTTCTTTGTGGTTACCATTGCAATTACATAAAACATTTTAAAGTTATAACAATCTATTTTAAACTAAAAACAGCTTAACTTCAGCCATGTATTAAAACTCTACTCCTTTACATCTCTACCCTCCCCACTTAACATTGTTAATGATATAAATTACCTTTTTATATTGCATATTCATGAACATAATTTTATAATTACTTTTTATGCTTTTGGTTTTTAAATTCTTTACCACATTTGAAAGTGATTTACATGCCTACATTGTAATACTGTAGGATTCTATATTTATCTAAATATTTACCTTTACCAGTGAGTTCAATATTTTCATATGGTTTTGTGTTGCTGTTTATTACCCTTTTGCTTAACCTTGAAGAATTCCCTTCAGCATTTCTTATAGGATAGGTTAAGTGGTGATAAACTCCTTCAGGTTTTGTTTATCTAGGAAAAATCTTAATTTCTTCTTTATTTTTTGAAGAATAGTTTTGCCAGATATGGTATTTTTGGATGGCAGCTTTTTCCCCCCACTATTTTAAATATACTACCCCACTCCCTTCTAACCTGTAACTGCTGATACACTAATAGTTGCTACTTTCAAGATTTTCTCTTTGTCTGTGACTTTTGATTATGACACGTCTCAGCGTATGTCTCTTTAGATTTATCTTAGTTGGAGTTATCTGAGCTCCTGAATTTGCATATCTATTCTGCTCCTCAGAGGTGGGTAGGTTTTGGCCTTTATTTCTTCAAATAAGTTCTCTGCCCCCTTTTTCTCTTTCTTCTTCTGCATGATGGAGAATATGCTAACACCAATGAATTCCATTAGTCTGGGACCATTGTTGCAATTCATTTGCTGTGAATTTACTTCCTTGATTAAAAGCAATGCTGTATGGAGTATCGTGAAATTGGACAAGGCATTCTGCAAGTTCACACACAGTAGCTTTGGTAGAAGCATTGTGCATAGGGGAGATAAATCCATATCCACATGGTTTATTCCAGCAAGAATAAAGTACTGCCACTTCCATAATGGAAGTAGTCCATTACAATCAACCTGTCACCAGGTAGCTGGCTAAACACTTCACTACTGGTACCATAATCTTTATTAGTTTTCTATTGCTGCTAATAACAAATTGCCACAAATTTAATTGCTTAAAACAACATAAGTTTAGTGTCTTACCTTGGTCAAAAGTCTAGCACAGGTCTCACTGGGCTAAAATTATGGTACTGGCAGGGTTGCATTTCTTCTGGAGGCTTTATAGGCGAATCCATGTCCTTACCTTTTCCAGCTTCCAGAGGCCACACACATCCTTTGACTCATGGCCCATTCCTCTATCTTCAAGTTGACTCAGATCCTTCTCATGCCAACATCTCTTTGGTTCTCTCTTCTGCCTCCTTCTTCCACTTATTAATGACCCTTTTTATTACACTGGGCTTTTCCCAATAGTCCATGAAAATCTCCGTATCTTAAAGTCATCTGATTAGCAACCTTAATTCCATCTGCAACCTTAATTCCTCTTGGGTGTGTAACCTAACATATTCAAAATTTCAGGAGATTAGGACATGTACATCTTTAGGGGGTGGTCATTACTCTGCCTATGACACTATTGCATTCAATATGTCATCTTATTTAGGGTGTTTCATGTGTGTATACTACTGAGATTGAGTTATTTTCTTTTTTGTTATTATAGTTAAATTTGAGAACCAGTGTTATTTTAGCTTGGCAAAATGAGCCAATTAGACTTCCATTCTTTTATATGTTTTGGGATTTGGGATTATTTATATAACTTGGGAATAATCTGCTTCTTAGAATTATTGAATTTTTGAAATTTCAGTAAACTCACCCATTAAATCAACTGGACCTGGTGTCTTTTTTTAAAAGGCTAAATATCTGACTCTGTTTTCAATTTCTTTTATAGTCTCTTAGGATTTCTTCTTCTTTCTGAGGTAATTTTGGTAATTAGTTTTTTTTAAGAAATCATGCTGTTTGTTTCAAATTTAGTATATAAAGAGCGACATAGTACACAGTTCTGTGTTGTCATTTCAAACGTATTTTTTCTTCTCCTTCCTCCATCTACTTCACTTGGTCATGGTTGCTATAAGTTTGCTTAGTTTATAGTCTGTTAGAAACCAATTTTTATTCTTTATCATTGACTAATTTTACTGGATATTTTTCCTGGTTTAATAATTTCTGATTTTACCTTTAATAATCCCTTCATTGTGCTTATTTAACCTTTATAAAACTTCACAAGTTAAAATTATATTTTGTTTCTAACATATATTGCTTTCTTAGAAATTCATTTAAAGCTATTAATTTTCCTTTGGGTCTCTTTTTACATAGGTTTTGATCTGAAGCATTCTCAGTATAAGTCACTTACACATTTTTTTCTTTCTTTTTTTTTTTTTTTTGAGATGGAGTCTTGCTCTGTCCCGCAGGCTGGAGTGCAGCGGCTCAATCTCTGCTCGCTGCAGCCTCTGCCTCCCAGGTTCCAGTGATTCTCCTGCCTCAGCCTCCCAAGTAGTTGGGACTACAAGCATGCACCACTGGGTCCAGCTAATTGTTGTATTTTTAGTAGAGACGGGGTTTCACCATGCTAGCCAGGCTGGTCTCGAACTCCTGACCTCAGGCAATCTACCCACCTTGGCCTCCCAAAGTGTTGGGAGTACAGGCATGCGCCACCATGGCTGGCCTAAAATTTTTTTCTAATTAAATTTTTATTTCCACAACAACAACAACAGCAGGTGCTAATAGTTATTGAGTCAGAAATCAGGCCAAAACTTTAGGCATGCATTATTTAATTTAATCCTCAAAGCAATTTTGAGGCAGAGTCTATTACTATCCCTACATTAAAGATGAGGAAAGTATAAATCATGTAATCTCTGCATGACTTATTCTAGATCACAGAGCTAAAAAATAATTTTATTTGAATTCAGAAAGTATATGATTTCAGAACTTACAAACTTAACCACTTTATTATATTGTAGACAGCTATTTATAAAGGTGTTTGAGAATGTCTAGATAGATGGATTCTTTTATTTTTTTCTTGCTTATTTCTAATTTTACTGCATGTTGTGTATGCTTTCTAAATTGAAAGTTCTTTTGTGTTTTACTACAGGATCATTTTTTGTGGTAAATATTCCATATTTGAAATCAACTAATGTTCTTCAGTTTCATTGAGTATAATATCCACCTCCTCTTCTCTCTCGGTAGACAGATAATACATACATATGTTTTTAAGGTGTTTTTAAGGATCAAACTTGTAAACTGTGCTATTGAAATGCTTGCATTTTGTCTCTTTGACAGGTCTGTTTCTGAGAGAAGCATATTAAAGTCTCTTACTATGATAAATTTGTCAAATTATTCTTCTATTTTTGTTATTTCTTATAAAGGAACTACAGGATTTTTATAATTATATGATAACTAATTATAAAATTTTTATAACTACATGATAAGAAGTAACAGGAATTTTATAGTTACAGGATAAAAGAGAGGACCAAGAAAACTAAAAAAATAAAATTTTCTTTTCTTTTTTTTTTTTTTTTATAGAGACGAGTATGCACTATGTTGCCCATGCTGGTCTCCAACTCCTGGGCTCAAGTGATCATCCCACCTTGGCTTCCCAAAGTGTTAGAATTACAGGTGTGGACCACCATGCCCAGCCAAAAATGAACATTTTAATAATGCATTATCTTTTGTAATTCTCACTAAGACTCTGATTAAATATTACTAGCTCCATGATTGTGATATTTACTTTAAAATCTAAATAATACAGAGATATAAAGAGCAAATCTGATAGTGCGCCATCACACCTTTCCCCCTCAAATATTTCCTGAGAAATATTATCAACATATCCTTCCAAATCTCTTTATTTTCCTCTTTTCCCAAGTTTTTAAAATTTAAAATCATTGGCCAGGTGCAGTGGCTCATGCCTGTAATCTCAGCACTTTGGGAGGCCAAGGCGGGCAGATCACCTGAGGTCAGGAGTTCGAGACCAGCCTGATCAATATGATGAAACCTTGTCACTATTAGAAATACAAAAATTAGCTGGACATGGTGGCATGCACCTGTAATCCCAGCTACTCAGGAGGCTGAGACAGGAGAATCGCCTGAACCCGGGAGGCCCTCGGAGGTTTCAGTGAGCCAAGACTGTGTCATTGCACTCCAGCCTGGGCAACAGGAGCGAAACTCCATCTAAAAAAAAAAAAAAAATTAAAATCATTGTTATACTTTTCAATTATGAAAATGTGCATGTGTAATGTAAGTTCATACAATCAATTATTGATTGATTCAGCTTCACTATTATAAACAATGCTGCAAAACAATCTCTATTGTTTATAGACATCTACATGTTATAGCTTTGGCTATATTGGGCTGTTGGATAATAATTTCCACATATAGATTTATAGAAGTTGAACTATAGTCCTTTTTCACTATATATAAAGCCTATTAATTCTTTTCTTTGAATTACAAATCTCTACCCAATTGGCCTCTTCTTATGTCTCCAATCTCAATTTGCTTCCTTTCCCTCATTCTTACTTCTGGCCTTTGTACCAACTCTTCTCTCAGTTTAGAATGCTCTTTCCCTTGATTCTCACAAGATTGATTCTTCCTTGTAACTTAGATCCCAACTTAAATGTCACCTCCTCGGAGAAACATTTCCTGGCCACCAAATCTAAAGTGGTTCTCGGCCATGCACGGTGGCTCATACCTGTAATCCCAGCACTTTGGGAGGCCAAGGCAGTGGATCACCTGAGGTCAGGAGTTCGAGACTAGCCTCTCCAACATGGTGAAACCCCGTCTCTACTAAAAAATACAAAATTAGCCAGCTGTGGTGGCACACACCTGTAGTCCCAGCTACTCAGCAGGCTGAAACAGGAGAATCACTTGAACCTGGGAGGGGGAGGCTGCAGTGAGCCGATATCCCACCACTGTACTCCAGCCTGAGCAGGACAGAGTGAAACTTCATCTCAAAAAAAAAAAAAAAAAGTGGTTCTCTAGTTGTACTCTATTACTATACAATGCCTTTTATCAGTAAGTCAGTAAGAACTCTCTCTGTATTTTTTTAAAGCTTCATATTTGAGCTCTATTTGGTGTACTACTAACGTTAATATAAAACTTTTTTATTCAACATTTACCAGGTATATCTTTTGACATCTTTTAATTTTCAATCTTCTTGTGCCATTTTAAACATGTATCACTTATAAACAAGATATATAAAGATCCAAGCTAAGAGATTAATTAAACCTTTCTCAATTATTGTGATTACTGACACTTAGAAGTATTTGAACAATTTCAAGTATTGGAAGAAAAATGACAGAATTTTCTAAAATTAAAAATGAGAAATCAGGGCCAGGTGCAGTGGCTCACACCTGTAATTCTGGTACTTTGGGAGGCTGAGGCAGGAGGATTGCTTGAGCCCAGGAGTTAAAGAGCAGGCTCAGCTCTTGGTGAGACCCTCTCTCTTAAAAAAAAAAAAAAAAAAAAATTAGCTGGGCATGGTGGCGTGCACCTGTAGTCCCAGCTACTTGGGCAGCTGAAGCTGGAGGATCACTGGAGCCCAGGCAGTAGAGGCTGCAGTGAGCCATGTTCATGCCACTACACTCCCTCTGGGCAACAGAGGGAGGCCCAGTTTCAAAAAATAAAAGGAATTCAGATTGAAAATGCACAAATTTTTAAAAGCACAAGATAAAAAAGAAAAACCCCATTCCTAGTCATATTATAGAAAGACTGAATTCAATCAAATAAAAAATTTTAATAACATGAAATGTAAATAAGTAATTATAAAAGCTTACAGAAATATCTGTTACATATAAAGGAACGAAGAATCTGAATCAGATTCTTATCAGATATCTCAAAAGTAACACTTTGATAAAAAAGATAATGAAGACTCCAAACAATAGGATGACACCAATAATATAACAGTAAACTCAACCATGCCCCCTAAGGTCCTAGACCCAACCAGCTAAACAAATCCCATAAACTGCTAGGATTTACCTTTGAAAGCCAGGTGATTTTCTTCTTAAGATCCTGCTGACCTTTTCACTTGGTTTGAGATATTAATATGAGTAGAGCAAGTTGTATTAGCAATTGCCCGCACTGCTCTGGCCTGCAACGTGGAAGTCTAGGACAATTCTATCACCCATAATAACCCTGGCCATTGAGTTGAAGCTGACCTGAGTATTTCCAGGGTCAAGGTGATGTCATTGAAAATGTCAGCTAAATTCAAGAAGAAATATTATCTTTTCTAATTGAATAACTCTAATTGGGGATAACTGCCTGCATCAGCTGCACATATGTAATGAGTCAGTCATCCCATCAGGAAGTTCTCTTGAATATCCAATATTCGCAGTTTGAAGAGATAATTGCAATCACTTGAGGGATACATGATCTACTGGTGATGTTTCCGTAAACATTTGCAGGTCTCTCATTACCACCCCTAAAGTGCAAGTCACATTGTTTTCAGGAAGAAGGCAAGTTAATTGTCCAAGTGGCACTTACATATCAGTTGAGGGGCACAGATTGACAATGCCTCCAATGTGGCTTCCTGGCTGGCTTATGCAATGAAAGAGTCCCAGATCAGTTTAGATAAATAAGTCTACTCCTTATTTTGGAGGAGTTGCCTTAGGGTAGTGAATCCGATTTATCCTGTTTGTGTAAGCCACCAACTGGATGACATCTATTCACTCCACGGAATGACTGAATGACCATTGTGAGAATGGAGGTGGGAAGTAACATCTGAAATATACCGTTACTATTTGACAAATGAGCATGTTGGACCCTTCCCACGTTGCTAGGTCATTGAGTCCCTATATAGGAATAATCTGGTACAGGCAAAAGAGTCACAAGGTCTCCATAGGTCAGTCATTCCCCAGTAGCAAGCTAATAGCTGCTTTTCAAAAGAGGTGTTCCCCGCAACAGGAGATGACAAGTTCAAAACCTCGGGGGCAGCCTCCCATTGCAAGAAACTCCAACTGGCAAAATCTTCAGTCATTGAGACTTATTGTTCAAAAATGTCATTAGGATTTGGGGGTCTTTAGGTAGAGAGGTTGCCACAGATGGCTTCATAGCAATCACAGAACCACTTACTGGTTTGTGGGACAGTCTATATAAAGGACAAAGTGTAATGCTCAAGTAAGGCACATACGGTCTCTAATATTAGACTCCACAGAGACCAATAAGGTGCTAGGCCTGTGTTTCTGTGGTGGGATGCTAAGGAGACAACAGCTCTTCCTTCACTTCCAGGAAGACTGAGCATTATTAATGTGCCACATAGTCCCGAAACACTTAGTAGGCAGGCTCCTGAATTTTTTCAGTGTTTATCAGCCCATCCCTTCTGATGGAGGTGCTATAATTCTGCCTTCATGGCCATTAACACCAAGGCATCTGACTTTTCAACCAACATGATATCTTCTATACAGTGAAAGCCTACTGGAAGAAAGTGAGCAACCATTAAGTCACCATTCAGGTGACTTGTTTCAATCCTACCTTTGCTGCTCAGCCTCTAAACATTCACTAACAGGTAAGATGGTAGGGGATCCTTCTACCACCTTCTTCCAACCAGCTGGGTGAGATCACATGCTAGAAAATTTTCTCATTTCCTCTTACCTGCACCACTGGAACCCTTTCCTTTCTTTTCCAGAAAGTCAGGTCTCTGTCAGCATCCCATTTTTATCACCAAAAACTGTCAAGAACTGTGAAGAGTCTGGGAGTTTACCTTACTTGCAAGCCAATAGTTTAGACTGCCATAATATCATTAATACTGGTAAAAGACAACAGACCCTTCAGTCTGAGATAAAAGACTGTATTACTGACAGTATAGCAGGTATCATGTGTTTCATATATATGTTGGTTCCTCTCCCCCAACCCCAGGACCCATGGGAGTGACACAGAGCAGCCCAAGTTGATGGTGCATATGCAGTGGGTTTGCATCAAAGCTGAAGAACTCCAAGGTTAGGAAATCTGAAGCTTGTATAATGGGCTACAAGCAAACCAAGCTAACCTTTGCCCCAAAGGAAAACATTATCCTTATTATATTGAACAGTAAACAAACCTGCCCTCTGCTTCAGAGAGAGTCACTATCTCTATCTTACAAGATATCTTACAAAGATTTTGGAAAAGACAGTTCAGATCAAAGGTAACCAGTGCCTCACAAGATGTGCAGAAAAAAAGAAACTCAGGGACAGTCATCTTCCAACAATAAGTTCCATGAACACAAACACAAAATTATTTACCAAAATATTAACCAAATCTAGCAACATATAAGATGGGCAATATGTCATTACCTCATAGGAATTAACCCAATAATGCAAGATTATCCTTCAAAAATTAATCAATGGAATTTAACATATTAACACATGAACAAAGAAAACTCTATGATTGTCTCAATGAACACAGATAAAGCATTTAACAAATATCAACATCGATCTATGGTAAAAGTCTTAACAATCTAAGACTAGAAAGGAACTTCTACAATCTGATCAGAGGCATCTATCAAAAACAATAAAACAAAAAACCAGCAGCTAACATAATATTAAAAGACTGAATTCTTTCTTTTTAAAATCAGGAAAAGGCAAGTATGTTCTCATCACTTCTATTCAACATCGGACTAAATAGTTCAGCCAATGCAGTAAGGCAAGAAACATAAATGCATATATTTAGGATGAAAAATGGAAGAAATATGATAGTCTGTGTAAAAACTAGAACTGATACATTTAGTTAAGTTGCAAGATACAAGGTTAATATAAAGTCTCCAACTTGATGGTTCAACTTAATGATTTTCTGACTTTACAATGGTGTGAAAATAACAAATATTCAGTAAAAACTGTACTTTAGTACATTATTAAATAACCTACATGAAATATTCAACACTTTGTTATAAAATAGGCTTTGTGTTAGGTAATTTTACCCAATTGTAGGCTAATGTAAGTATTCTGAGCACATTTAAGGTAAGCTAGCCTAAGCTATGATGTTCAGAAGGTTAGGTATATTAAGGCATTTTCCACTTATGATGGGTCTATTGAGATATAACCCCTATTGTAAGTCAAGATGCATCTGTATATAAAATCAGTTGTATTTCTACAGTTAGCAGTGAACAATCAGAAATTAAATTTTAAGAAACCATACCATTTGTAATAGCATCAAAATATGAACTACTTAGGGACACATTTATTAAAACATATGAGATCTGTACACCAAAATCTACAAAATATTACTGAGAGAAATAAAAGAGACCTCAAGTAATATCATGCTTTTGGATTGGAAAACCAGTATCATTAAGAAGTTAATGCTCCCCAAATTGATCAACAGATTCAATGTAATCCCAAGTAAAATCCAATTAAGCTTTATGTGTTGTAATTAATAAACTCATTCTAAAATGTATTCAGAAATGTAAAGGTCTTGGAATCACCAAAACAATTTTGAAAAAATAGAAAAATTTGGGAAGAATTACTCTACGTAATTTCAAGACTTACTGTAAATCTCAGTAATCAGGACAGGGTGGCACTGGCATAAAGATAGGCATACAGATCTATGAAACAGCATAAAGAATTCAGCTATGTACCTGTACGTACAAGGCCAATTTATTTGACAAAGCATCATGGCAATTCAATAGGGAAAGAACAATGTTTTAAATAAACAGTACTGGAACCAAAAAAATGAACCTCAACTTACATCTCATTCTATATATCAAAGTCAAGTACACTAAAAGTGATGACAAGGGCTTGGGGCTAGGTTCAGTTAGCTTTCTTTCTTTTTTTCTTTCTTTCTTCCTTTTTTTAAAGACAGAGTCTTACTCTGTTGCCCAGGCTGGAGTTCAGTGGCACAATTTTGACTCACTGCCTCCCAGGTTCAAGCGATTCTCATGCCTCAGCCTCCCAAGTAGCTGAGATTACAGGTATGCACCACCACACCTAGCTAATTTTTATATTTTTAGTAGAGGTGGAGTTCCACCCTGTTGCCCAGGCTGGTCTCAAACTCTGAGCTTCAAGTGATTCACCTGCCTTGACCTCCCACAGAGCTGGGATTACAGACATGAGCCAGTGCACCTGGCCTCTTGCTAAAAGCCTATCTGAAGTCACTGCCTTTTAATTGAAATATTTAGACCATTTACATTTAATACAACTTTTGATATGGTTAAGCTTAAATCTACCATCTTACTCTTTGTTATCCCTTTGTCCCTATTGTCCCTGTCTTCACTTTTTCCTCTCTATATGCCTTCTTTTGGATTATTTTATGATTTCATTTATCTCCTTTGTTACATTATTAGCTACAACTCTTTGTATTTTGTTATTTTAGTGGGGTTTTTTTGTGGTTTACAGTATGTATGTTTAACTTATCACAGTTTACCTTTGAATGATATACTACTTCACATATAAGAACCTTATAATATACTTACATCTCTCCCCTCCTAACCTTTGTATTATTGTTGTTATTTTACATGTACATATATTATAGATCCCACCCTACAATGATTGTTACTTTAGTTCTAACAGGTAAGATTTGAAGATATTTAAATAATGAAAAATTTTAAAAATATTTACCCATGTAATTACCAATTCTGGTGCTCTTCATTCCTTTGTGTCAATCCAGATTTCAATTTAGTATCATTTTCTTTCTGCCTAAAGTACTTCCTTTAACATTTCTTATAATGTGAGCTTGATGGTGATAAATTCTTTAAGTTTTTATATGTTATAAAAACTTTTTTTTCTCTTAATTATTTCAAAGATAGTCTTTGGTACATACAGAATTCTAAGCTGACAGTTTTTTTCTTTCATTAGTTTAAAGGTGTTAGTCTATTGTCTTCTCACTTGCGTTCTTTCAGACAAGAAATCTGCTATTACCTTTGTAATATATTGAAGACATTTAAATAATAAAAATTTTTTTAAATGTTTACCCATGTAATTACCAATTCTGGTGCTCTTCATTACTTTATGTAAGTCCAGAGTTCAATCTAATATCATTTTCTTTCTGCGTGAAGTACTTCCTTTAATATTTCTCATAGTGTGAGCTTGATGGTGATAAATTCTTCAAGTTTTTATATGTCATAATTTTTTTTCTCTTTAGTTTTTCAAAGATAGTATTTGGTACATACAGAATTCTAGGTTGACAGTTTTCTTCTTTCATTAGTTTAAGGGTGTTAGTCTATTGTCTTCTCACTTGCATTCTTTTAGGCAAAAAGTGTGCCATTACCTTTGTCTTTATTCTTCTGTGCATGTCCTTTTTCCTCTGGCTACTTTTAAGGTTTTCAGCTTATCACTGGTTTTGAGTAATTTGATTATAATATTCTTTGGTATAGTTTCCTACATGTTTCTTGTGCTTAGAGTTTGTTGAGTTTGTTGGGCCTTTGGGTTTTTAATTTTTATCAAATTTGGAAAATAATCAGTTATTATTTTTCTTTCTGACCCCTCTTCTCTCCTTCAGAAAGTGTAATTACACATATATTAGTGAAATTCACCCATAATTTATAGTTATTGTTCATTTTTTAAATTCTCTAAAAATCTGAGCTTCATTTTGGAGTTCCTACTATTTTGTCTTCAAATTTAGTAATATTTTGTTCTCCAGTGTGTGATCTGCTGTTAATCTTATTCATTGTATTACATACCTCACACATTTCTAGTGTAGAATTCACTTCTACAAGTGTAGTTTTCATTTCTAAAAATTTAATTTGCATTTAAACATCTTTTATGTCTCTTAACTTTATGATTATCTGGAATATAGTTATAACCATATTGCCATTATATGAATTCTAACATATGTGTCAGCTTTGAGGTCAGTTTTGATTTATTTATCTCATTATGGGTCATATTTTTCTGCTTCTTTGCATATTTGGTAATTTTTTGTTGGATGACAGATACAGTGAATTTTATGTTGTGGGTGCTGGGTATTATTGTATGCCTATGAGTTTCTTGAGATTCATTCTGGTTTACAGTTATATTACAAGGAAACAGTATAATCCTTCCAGGTCTTGCTTTTAAGATGTATTAGGTGGGTTATTTATCTAGGGTTAATTTATTCCCCACCACTGATGCGGGATCATTTTGTATACCCTACCCTATCTTGTGAATCATGAGGTTTTCCAATCTTGCAGATAGGAATAGGTATTATTACCCATTGTGTGTGGGTACAGGGCACTGTTAACTGCAAGTGCAGGTTACTGTTAACTTCTAATCCTTTCAGGTAGTTCTTTCCCCAGCCTTGGGCACTTTTCTCACACACATGTGCTGCAGTACTTGGGTGAATTTACAAAGGCAACTCTATGCAGTTCTTTGGGGTTCTCTGTGTGCAGCCCTGTTTTCTCCATTATTC
This sequence comes from Papio anubis, assembly GCF_008728515.1. Taxonomy (NCBI): domain Eukaryota; kingdom Metazoa; phylum Chordata; class Mammalia; order Primates; family Cercopithecidae; genus Papio; species Papio anubis. The sequence continues at coordinate 60,854,141 of NC_044980.1, read as the reverse complement.
TGCCTTGTGAACTGTACCTTTGTTGGTTTCTCTGAACTCTTAGCTCCACTTCCTCAACATAAGGAGTGTGCCAAGCTCTGTGGGGTTTTGCCTTCCTGCTCCATGGCCTGGAAATTCTACCAAGGTAGTAATCTGGGGATAATCATAGTGCTCACCTTTTTTTTTCTCCATCCTTCAGGGGCCATGGTCCTTCATTTCTTGATGTCCAGTATTTTGAAAATCATTGCTTCAAATATTTTGTGTGCTTTTATTCATTTCGGGAGTTAGGGCAAATCCATCATGGCCAGGAAATAAATGCCAAAAAAACTTACTCTGAAATATATATGGAAAAAGCAGGAGCAAAGAAGGAAGACTCATCCTATAAGATGGTGATTCTCTGTTATCCTTAAACCATAAGCATCAGCATTACCTGAGAACTTGCTAGACATGTAAATTCTTGGGTTCCAACTCAGACTTAATTAAAAGCCATGTGGGTGGGGCCCCATACGCCCTCTAATTGACTCTGATATATACTGAAGATTGAGAATCACTGCTAATAAGATATTAAGATAGATACAAAGTTTTAGTTATAAAAATAACATGGTACATAAAAGCAAATATAGAAAAATGTTAATAGAAGAATGTGGATGATGACTGGTCATTATAAAACTTAAAACTTTGCTGAAACAGAAAATACAACACAGAGGCATGGACAGAAAAATAGACCAAAGAACATAATGGGGAGCTCAGAAACAGTCCTGCGGTATACATAGGTATGCAACTGTATTGATATACAGTAAAGTTTGCATCAGATTAATAGGAAAAAGTAGCCATCAGAAGAGAAAACTTGGAGCTGGATCACTACCTTCCATCATATTTAGTGGTAGACTCAAGATGAAAGATCGAAATGTTAAGTAAATCTAAGTAATTAATAGAAGTAAATGTGGGAGAAAACCTTTGTGACTCAGGAATGAAGAAAACTTTCTTAAGAACGATGAAGCGTAAATGATGGATCTGTCCTTATCCATGTTAATCTTTTTTTTTTTAAACAAACAAACAAGAGATACCATAAACAAAGAGAAAGAGAAACAGGCCATGGACTGGGAGAAGATATTTGGAATGTTTCAAATGACGAGTGTAATAACTGAAATAGACAATAAACTGGCCAGGCGCGGTGGCTCATGCCTGTACTCCCAGCACTTTGGAAGGCCAAGGCAGGTGGATCACCTGAGGTCAGGAGTTCAAGACCAGCCTGGCCAACATGGTGAAACCCCATCTCTACTAAAAATACAAAAATTAGTTGGGAGTGGTGGTGAGTGCCTGTAAGCCTAGCTAGTTGGGAGGTTGAGGCAGGAGAATTGCTTGAACCCGAGAGGTGGAGGTCGCAGTGATCTAAGATCGCACCACTGTACTCCAGCCTGGGTGACAGAGTGAGACTCCATCTCAAAACAAAAAAAGGAAGGAAAGAAAGAAAAGAAAATAGACAAAACAAAAACAAAACAAAACAAAAAAAAACTGCTACCAATTAGTCTTTACAGAAAATGGGGAAAAAAGGAGATGAATGGGCAAAAAGAATAGGAAATTTACAGAATGTTAAACCTTAATAGCTGGGTAGTTGTCAAACACCCCAGTAATCAGAAAAATTGAATTCAAACCAATACCAAAATAAAATGTTACATCCACCAAATATGCCAAAGTTAGAAAGTCACATAACATTGTTTACAAATATGTGAGGAAATGAGAATCTTCACATCTAGCTAGCGAGAATATAAACTAGTACAGATTTTTATGAATGTAATTTAGCAGAATTTACCGAAATTAAATAGCCCTGTGACTTAGCAACTATATTCCTAGGTGTATATGCTAGAGAAATTTTTGCACAGGTCCATAACATGACATGAATTAGGATACTCACCACTACATTTTCTATGGCAGCAGTGAAGTGGAGAAATTAGCAGTATCACAGGTGTCCATCACTAGAAAAATAGGTAAGATGCAATAGAGTCAAACTGTATGTATTTATATAAACAAAACAAACATAACACTAAATATTTATTGTTTCTGTAGTTATTATTCACCCAAGAATTCCAACTTAGATTTTTCTATACGCACTTAAAATTAACCAATCTGTAGTTTCTTTTAGAAAAAGTTATTTATGGCCGAGTGCAGCGGCTCACGCCTGTAATCCCAACACTTTGGGGGGCCAAGGCAGGCAGATCACCTGAGGTCAGGAGTTGAAGACCAGCCTGACCAATATGGAGAAATCCTGTCTCTACTAAAAATAACAAAATAATGCATGCCTGTAATCCCATCTACTCAGGAGGCTAAAGTAGGAGAATTGCTTGAACCCTGGAGGTGGAGGTTGCATTGAACCAAGAATCGCACCATTGCACTTCAGCCTGGGCAACGAGAACAAAACTCTGTATCAAAAAAAAAAAAAAAAAAAGAAATTCATTTGTTTGACTGGGCATAGTGGCTCACATCTGTAATCTCAGCACTTTGGGAGAAAAGTGAGAGGATTGTTTGAGGCTAGGAGTTCGAAACCAACCTGGGCAATACAGTGATACTATAAAAATAAATTTTTAAGTTGGATTCTTGTCTCACCTGTAGAAACCATCTAGTATTTTACTTCCATTCTTATTTTACTATCACTTCTAATTGCACTTATTTCTGTTCCACGACATGTGGTTTTGGTCAATATTATTTCTTAGATCCCAAATCTACTTTTAAGATTTATTTTTCATTTCATTGGAGTATTCCCTGGTACTTCTTATAGGGAGGTAAATTTTGAGCCCCTGAATTTCTGAAAATATCATTATTTTGCCCTCCAACTTGAATAACTTTTAAATTTTGGATGTATTGCTTTACTGTCTTCTTGTAACCAAATCGCTGGTGAAAATTCCAATGTCAATCTCATCCTGTTCACTTTGTAATCATTTCCTTTACATTTTGGAACCTTTTAAAGAGATGTTTTTTATTTTTTTAATTTTTTTGAGGCAGAGCCTCACTTTGTTGCCTAGGCTGGACTGTAGTGGCACAATTGTCGGCTCACTGCAACCTCCGACTCCTGGCCCAAGTGATCCTCCCATCTTACCCTCCCAAGTAGCTGGGACTACAGATGCGCATCACCACACCTAGCTGATTTTTGTATTTTTTCTAGAAACAGAGTTTCACCCTGTTGCCCAGGCTGGGCTTTTAACTCCTGGACTCAAGAGATCAGCCCACTTTGGCCTCCCAAAATGTGGGATTACAGGTGTGAGCCACCATGCCTTGCCAATGATGTTCTTTACACCTACTCTAAAATTTCATGAAGATGTATCTAGAAGTGTATGTTTATAGTTTTGCTTGGTACTAACTGGACTCATTCAGTCTGAGAACCTATGCTGTGCTTCATTCAGCTCTAGGAAAGCTTATTTTTTCCCCTTCATTGTTTCCTTTGAAGAAGGATTCATGTTGGAACATGAGGACTCCTCTTCCATGTCTCTTTTCACATTATTTCTTAGTTCATTTGCATTACTTTCTATGCAATCTAAACCTAAAGAGCTTTTTAATTTGCTCTATAGATGTCTCCTTTCTACTCTCCAGCCCAACTGTTGAATTTACTTTTGACGGTTCTATTTTACATTATAAACATCTAAATCCTTTCATTAACAGCTTGTTTTCTAAACTCAATATCCTTTATACCTCAGAAGATATCATTTTACATATTGATTTCTTTAGACGTTGGTACTTATGTTTGTTGACTCTCATGGTGTTACTATCTGCACTAATGGTGGGCAAAAGGAAGAACATGCCAATGGTCAGATCATGCTAGCTCAATAGGGCTATACTGGTTTTCCTTCTTAATCTAAGTACCCGCACTCTTTGCTCCTGCTTTGAACCAGATGTCCTTTCTGCACACAGCTTGGCATATAAAAGGTGGTTGAACTAAACCAATTACTTATGATGCACTATCACCACCATTCTTGGTCCTTTATATTGTCTTCTGAGGCATCTGAAGCAAAATCCACATCTCATGGTAGAATCCTCTGGCTCTAGCCCTTCAAAGAATTTCTCAAAAATTATGGATCCAGTGTACTCCCTTCTTTACAAAACTGGCAAGATTATTACATAACACTTTTGCCTATCATAGTATTAATCTTTGCTGTCCCTTGTAGGTATGTGGACAGGATGAGATTGAAGCATGCTCCATTTTGCTACTTTGAATAATTTATCTGCGAATAATTCCTCCTGTTCTTGGGAGAATGAATGTTCCTTTGAGGGATGCTGCAGTGAGGGATGATCCAAATATGAGATGTTTAGTATGCATTCTGGACAGGCATTAGTTCTCAGTGTATTAGGTTCTTCCTTTCATGAAGATGAGGAAACTTAAAATCATCCATCCTAAAATCCATGCTCTCTGCTCATGCTTTAATTATTTAAGAATTTGTATTAGTTTTTCTTTTCTGACAAGGAAAAGTTTGAAAGAGCAACTGAAAGATCCTTCTAAAGCTATACCTTGGAGGAACACAATTAATTTGATTAGGTTTAAGGAAAGTCAGTATTTATAGGTTTGTTTTCTGAAAAATAAGCTTTATTGAATCCCTTGAGGGGAAAAGCATAATTTTATAGCTTAGGTTTCTTCCTTCCCCAGTGATATGTTTCTCAAATTTTATCCTGAAATAAAATTGTGGGCCGATTGAGAAGCTAGATGGGCAGATGCATGGCAGATCACCATTGTCCCTGGTTGTTACATTAGAAAAGAAAGTTGTAACAGAAGATTCTTTTTGTCAGCCTCTTTCCTAAAGATTCTATAGAAAGGTTCAGGAGTATTTTGATTGTTCTCTACAATAAAACCTAGGTTGTTCTCTTAAAAAAAAATTTCAGGTGTTTTCTCTAAACATTCTCTAACATTTTAGGCTTTCTCAGCTTAGGATGAGCTTCTCAGGTGGTTGGACATTAGGACTGTGTATTATAGCTGACCACAAATTCTAATCTTGAAAAACTGCTTCATGAGACTGTAGAAGATAGCATTCTCTTAAGAACTTTCCAAAACTAAATGACTACTTACTATCCCCTGGGCTTATGAATTCTGTAAAGAATTAGCAGCTTTAGGTAGAATATGGCCAACTTTTTCTGAAGGTTCTTATTTAGAAACAAAGGAATACCTGAAGGTCTGAGTTGGCTGCCTGTCTAGATTACTTTTTGTTTTTTTTAAAAGAGGCATCTTGTTCACTTGTTCATCAATTAATGCTCTTGATGAATCATAATTTTTATTTCGATGTCTATTTCATAAGAAATCTATTCACTGAACATTAAAACAGAAGGCTGTATTAACAAAAAAGGCAACAGACTGAGTGAAAAAAATACCCTTCCAAACAGATTTCACGTGTCAATCTCCATCAGAGAAACATTTCCCATCTTAACGGCTCCCTTTAGAAGTAAATAATAATAATTTGAGATAAACTACACTTCTTCCACACCCAGATATACAGGTTTTTAATGCTCAAAAAAATTGTGTATTTTTCATGAGAATTTCTCTAACCCTGAATTTTGTAAATAAACCAGTTTAAACATCATTAGTTTATCGATCCTCTATGTGTTACCTCATCTAGATATATACAAAAATTTGGAATGGATAAATGTTGGTTGATAGAAATATTACATAGCTGCTAATGGGATTTTTTAAGTACAGCAAATTAATACTTAAAAGTGTAGTTCTGCTTATGGCAAGTTTTGTGTTTAAAATAATTAAGTATATATACATCTTCACATCCAGGCCAAAGAGGTCAGAAGAATATTTACAAAATAAATATGTAGGGAATTTTAGAATTTCATTGATTCAGATGAAGTGATGATTCCTTAATTAGCATAAAGCTTTAGATTGTGTCAACTATTGTATACTGTGTAAATTACTCTGATCAGCATAATTTTTTACTGGTTTGAGTAAGAAATTTTAACCACTAAAAGACAGTTGTGGTTTTGATGAATTGCTATATACTACTTATTAAAATAAAGTTAGTTATGGGTATAGGCCTTAACTACAATTTACTCAACAATATATAAACTAAAAATGTCTTCTCCATTTCCTCAAAAAATTTATTCTTTTATTCAAATTTTGAAACTTAAGTTATTACTACAGCAAACTTCTAATTAAAAGTCCTTGTCATTTAATTTTAGTTTTCCAATACTTTCAAAGAAAACTTGGTATAATACTCCTCTTGGTTAAGTTTCTTACTCAACTTTGTGTTGCAAGAATACTATAAAATTTTAATTAACTACAGTAGAATAAAATACCAGTGCATATAACATCTGTTGCATTTATAATACTTCAATGTAATGTGCAGACAATGAAGTTAAGGTTTGCTAAACATCCATTGTTCTGTGGGGCTTAATTCCTTTTCCAAAATTATAATCTATATATGTGGCTCAAGGTAAAGTAGTTGAAAACTTCACAATTATTAAATATTTCTGATTAAAAGTAGAATGTGACTGTGAAAATCTGAAATCAATAAAAGAAATGTTAACTATTTTAGAATGCCAAAATTAATATTTAAAAACAAACTAAGAATAAAGGGAACACCGAGACTTGTCTTAAAGAAGCTGTTTGTCATTCTTTTTTTTTTTTTTTTAGATTACAACACACATACAGTAAGTGAATTTTATCAAAATACAGCACATTTCTTATACTATATCCATAAAAATCAATTCCTATGTAAATAGTACTGAAAATCAACTAAAATGAGTTAAAATTTACAAAGAGTTGTTAAAGGGTTTCAATCAAAATTATTAAAACTATACAGTACAATAACCAATTGATAACATCTTGAAAGAAGTGCAATATTTGAGTTCACATATTTTTAAAAGTGCTGCCTACTTTGACTAGCAAGAATGGAAAGTGAGTCCAACTCACTTTTGCAAATATAATGTGGCTTGGTGTTTTAAGCTAGTCTTATAAAAGTCTTAATTAAAATCAAGGTTGATAAACAAAGCATAACAGATTAAAAATTCCCAAATTGCATTTCTTAGTAAATAAAAATGAAGTGCAATAACCAAATATTGCTCTAATGAAAAGTTCCAGACTAGCCTCAACTAAACCGTTATTGGTCTTCTATGGCACTTTTTTCTGGTCCAAATAACCATGCATTAATCCTTACCATTACTTGTTACTCAAATTTTATTTGATTACATACAACAAAAACAAATAAAATTAATAGTCTGGATAAACAAAATTAATAAATCTCTATCATCACATATTTGTTACAGTAACTAGGAACAAAGAAAGGCAGTTGGTGGTAAAACACTATTACATTGATACACGTAGAAACCCTTTAAAGACTCTGAAGTGTTGAGTTCACATTTAATGTTAACCTGTAGAAACAGCCCTTTATTTGAACACCTTTACACAATGGCAGGCCTCAAGGACCCATCCCTTTGCTCTACAACTCTCCACAGCAATTCTCTATCACTGTGCCAGTTTCACAAACTTGCTTTGGTTTCCTAGCTCCATGCGTACTGTTTCCTTTTACTTTACCAAGGCAATGCAAGGCCAAACAAAAATCAAGAGGCTTTCCTAAACCTTCTTACATTTTGTGTTACAGGCAACACAATCTTAAAACTGGCCATTTTTGTTTCATTTGCTGCTTAAAATAAAAATTATAAATTAGATTTAAATGGAGCGCTGATTATAAAACAGATTGCAAGTACCACCATTTGCAAAAAAAAATAAAAAAAAATAAAAAAAATTGGGATTTCCATAACACAGAGAATGCATGGACATGCAACCACAGTAGAGTTAAAAATTTCCTGTGACTAAAAAATTAAAAACTGAATCACCAGTAGCAAATGTGTAGTCAATGGCTATGACAAGAACAGATCCTGCCGAGCTCATAAAATGCAATTATTGTCTTTTTTGCTTTATAAAAAAGACATTACCTATTTTATTGCATTATTCTCTTAATAAAAACATACTACCACATAGTACCCCCCATCCCCATTCTTTGCTTCCAGATTTTTATAGAAAATAACTGTTTTAATCTGGCCTTGGAAAGTGAACCCACCAGCACCACCTTCACCTACTCACTCTTCAATTCAATATGCACATAGCAAAAGCCAACACTTCAAATCTCTTGCCCACAACAAAAAAAAAGTAGTTTCAGGAGAAAAACATTAATACCAGTTGAATAAAAATAAGGGCATAAAAGCTATGAGAGAGATAGCTCTGCCATCTGTCTCTGGGCTAAAATCAAGGCTAACTATTGCCTTGCACACAGTTCAGTCATGTATATGAAATCCAAAAATAAACCTACAATCTATACAAAAACAACACAGGTTTGTTTTTGTAGCCTTGATTGCTATGTTTAAAAACCTAACAAGTTTTATATGGTATGAATTCAACAGTCTCCTTTATATTCTGTACAGTGGTTCTTTCCCTCTAACCACAAGTTCCATTACTTCATTAATGTACAAATTTGAACATAATTTTTTGAGTTCTTCTTTATATATAAAAATAGTCAAAATATTAATTTCCCCTGCAAGTATCTTCCAATAAATCTTGCTGTCTTCCCCCCTTTTTTTGTCCACAGTGCTTATGAGGAAACTTCTCGTACAATGATGAGTTCAACTGTATTCTGGAAAGTTTTTAGCAAGGACACTGCTTGTCCATGTTCAATATTTATAAAACTGTAGCCATTAGCCTGGAAGAAAGAGGAAAAATGCTTTTAGGAAAAACATTTTATAGTAATTTATTCGCATTTCTGCCAAGTAGTTCACAAACCTGTAAGAAAATAAGAATCACTTTGGCAACTTAGAATAACATATAGATTCACAGGCCCTACCCAAACCAAGGAATAAAGTCTCTGAAGATGGGGTCTAGAAATGTGTGTTTTGTCCAACTTTTCAGACAATTCTCATGTAGCAGTTCAATGTTAGGAATCACTAAGAAATAATGTCAGACATGGTGCTGTATAATGCTAATGTGCGTCTGAGGTGACCAAACTGTAGCACAGCAAGGGGCAAGGGCTAGCCTTCCGATTGTCTTGAAGCCATCACATCAAGACCACCATATTTCTTACAATTAAGGTTAATATTTACTGAGGTTCTACTGTGTACCAAACATACAATTCTAAGTGTGTAATATGAATTAGATCCTTTGAGTCTCATAATGCTCAAAAAAGATTCTTTCACCATCTTATTTTAGAGAAGAGAAAGCCCAGGCATGGAGAGGTAAAGTAACTTGCTCGGTCACAAATTGAAACTACAGATTCCCAAATGGTTCAGGAAAATAAACGCGTATAACTGTATGAGGGTATGAGTGAGTGTGACTCTCTCTCTCTCTGTGTGTGTGTGTGTGTGTGTGTGTATAGACGGAGGGAGAAAAGCAGAAGAAAGAGGAGAATAAACGCTAAAGACAATGTAGCAAATTATGAACAACTGGTGACCAAATGATGTAATACTGGTGTTTATTGTACTATTTTTGTGGCTTTTCTCTAAGCTTGAAATTATTTAAATTTTTTTTAAAAATTAATTTTATTTTTAAAAAGTGTTGGAACCAGAATTTAAACTCAGGAAGTCTGGTTTTCAGAATCTGTACTTTCAGCTACTAGATATTAATGTCTCTCTCTTTTTTTTTTTCTTGGTTTGAGGGTTATTTTTTAGTTCTTTAGTTCTCAACTAAGAACAGTGATGGTAGGGGTAGAAAATGAGAGCTAGACTTGTGTCCTAGGCTTGTCTTCTTCTAAGACTGCAAGTGTTTACGTAAAATGAGTAGCTGAAAGAACAAAGAAAAGGAAGGGAAAAATGAGTTTCTCAGATTTAAAAATTTTCTTCTCCATTTCTGAAAGGCCAATAGCCCACATCCAAGAAGTAGTACTCTAATCCCCCTCAAATTAGTAAAAATTAACATTCCTGAGCTTAAACAAAATCCTATGATGTATCAAACTTTTTTTTTTTTTGAGACTGAGTCTCGCTCTGTCGCCCAGGTTGGAGTGCAGTGGCGTGATCTCAGGTCACCGCAAGCTCCGCCTCCCGGGTTCATGCCATTCTCCTGCCTCAGCCTCCCACGATTTTCAAAGTTGAAGTGAAAACATTTTAAACTATGAAAACATTAGAGTGTTATAAAATGAAAAACAAATAAAGATTTATTTTAATTACCTGAATAATTTTATCACCTGGCTGCAGTAATTTTGATGCTGGTCCTTCAGGCTGTACCCTTGTTACAAATATACCCTTTAATAACAAAAAAATAATTGTTTATTTAACTAAAAACAGTATGTATAAATAACAGAGTACCAAGGAGCAACTTCTCCTCCACACCATGCAAATATTTCAATCATGGTACAAGTTTTCTCCCTGACTTCTCTGAGTAATACTGTAACAAACTAGCTATTTTTACCTCTAGTAATTCTGACTTCAGTGATTTCTCTTGAGAGTAATAAAATTGCTTTTATAGATGTGTGAAAAAGCAGTAAGAAAATTAAAGATCACTTGATAATATCACAAACATTCATAGTTTTTGGTTAAATTGTTTTAACTTGAACTGATCAAATTACAAAACAAAAAGGTAAGCAATAGAGTGGGGAATCAAGGTGATGTCTACCTAGATTTACATAAACATCTACTAGATTTTCACTTACATATAAGTATTGAATCAGCAAATAAAACTTTATAGGTGTTTCAAGAATATACAAAGAAAACTTACATCATCATCAGGTCTGAATGGGTTTCCTCTACCCCCGACACCACCTGATATGCTAAATCCAAGTTCTGGATCCTTTTCAACCCTCACTCGAATCTGAGTTAATATGAAAATAAAGGAAACTTACTATTTCAGAAAAAGTTATAATGCCACAACATCTATATTTAAATACTGATGGGCTAAGTCCAAGCAAACATAAACATAAGAATTCATCAAAAATAAACATTTGGTCAGATGAAGTGAAATACAACATAGAATATTATGTTAATGAGTTAGTGAGTTAAAGGCAGAGCTGAGATTATATAAAGCATAGCTCCTAATTTTATTGCTTGTCTTATAAGGATAAGGAATCAATTAAAATTGACCCTGTTTTACTTTTTAGACATCATAGATTTTAATGCCATAGTATATAAACACAAAACATGTATATTATTATCAGTTTCCACTTGTGGGACATCTAAATTACACAGCATCTCTGTTTAGCGGCTTGTTTCATAAGATATCTAAATGATCCACTGGTGGTTTTGTGATACTAACTCTTCATTTACTGAATCTGTTTAAAGGCTTCAAAGGAGGTAGGATTTTAAAATATGACCAATTGATAGTTTTTATAACCAAGCTATAGAAAAAGATGCAAGAATTAAAACTTGTGTTATAAAACACTCCCTTTCACCACACAACCAAAATGAATAAAGCATTTGTTCTCTACCTTTCTAATATTGATCATTTTATTAATAACTATCAAGACATAAGAAATGTGTAGCTTGCTGACTTTTTAAGTAATTTTTAAGATTAAATACTCAAAGTAGTTTGAAGTCTGTAGTCAAATTTCAAAATCTAAGGAGTTAAGATTTTAAGTGTCACAGAACAATTTCAGCTTAATGGTCTCCTATTTATATTCTTTTTTTTTTTTTTTTTTTTTTGAGACGGAGTCTGGCTCTGTCGCCCAGGCTGGAGTGCAGTGGCCGGATCTCAGCTCACTGCAAGCTCCGCCTCCTGGGTTCACGCCATTCTCCCGCCTCAGCCTCCCGAGTAGCTGGGACCACAGGCGCCCGCCACCTCAAGGAATGTCTGACTACTGGAGTATCAACCAGTTGTGGAAAAGCAACTGTACCAGAATAAATAAATCATGCCCAAAATACTAAATCCTATGTTGTATGATCACAAAGTCAAATAAAAATCACCAAGTTTAATACCTTATAAACATAACATAAAAATAAAACTTTAAATAGTAACAACTATGTTAACATTCTATATGGATTTACTGCTAATAATTAAGTAACCTATAAAAATACATAAAAAGCTTAGTCCCATATTTCAAATAGTCTTGATTATTCTTACCTCTTGTTTTGCCAGTTCATGGCCTTGTCTAGGAGAACAATGGGGCTGTGTATATGGAGGCTGGTGGGCCACTTTCAGCATCAAGTAATCAATTAGTTGTTCTCTAGAGGGATGCCTTGCCACAGATGCCTGAGGGGGGTGATGTATTTGACTATAATTTGCCTGAGGCCTGAGAGGCTGGCCCATCTGTCCATTACTCAAAGGCATCTAAGAAAAACATGAAGTATCTTAAAATGACCAATAATAATGTCTTATTTCAAATATTTGGATTTCTTCTTGGAGCATTACAAAAGCACTAGAGTTTCACATTCCAATTAAGTCAAACAATACCATGCCACTTACTATTTTTCTATTAATTTTAAACCTTAAAAGAAATAAGCTATTAATGTCTTAATTCTAAAGTTTCCCGAGTGCTTGTTACATTCACTTTTTTAAGCTTTCAAATGGAAGTACATCATATCTATATTTTAAATTACTTGCTTTTTTGGGAGCTATATTTGTATTTTCTTAGATGTATCTGTATTATAGTAACCAAATGTTAAAATGGCACATAGTATACCAAAATTTTAAAATTTAAGCATCTATGAGATGCGTATCTTTTCCCATACTAAATCAAACACACATACACAAAAGGTACATTTGCTGATGTTTTTCTTCAGAAAAAAACTAATTTTGTGGTAAAATTCTTTCCAAATTTAAATATATTTTTCTACTTTTATTCCTTCTTTCCCAGAATTAACAAGTCAATTCAGCTATCTATGTAGAAAACTGATTTATTCCTTGTATGTTAGCAACTTTTACAATCTCTTAATATTAATTTCAGACTGTTAGCCACAAAAATTAAATGTTGACATTCTACCCTATTCATAAAGCAAAAAGCAAAAAAAAAACAAAAACAAAAACAAAAAAATAGAAATTATTAGTTTGTTGTTGTTAGAGAACTATCTTTGTTTTAATGTCTCTCATTTTTAGAGAATAAACCTGACTTAAAATCACCTTTGTAGAAATGTGGCTAATAGCTTATTCTGTTAGCATGAGTAATCTATCTTAAGGCGGGGTGCAGTAGCTCATGCCTATAATCCCAGCACTTTGGGAGGCCTACACAGGAGGACTGCTTCAGGCCAGGAGTTCAAGATCAGCCTGGGAAAACAGCAAGACCCTATCTCTTAAAAAAAAAAAAAAAAAAAAAATTGGCTGGGCATGGTGGTGCACACCTGTAGTCCCAGCTTCTTGGGAGGCTCAAGTAGGAGGATCATTTGAGCCCAGTAGTTTAAGGCTGCAGTGAGCTATGATTATGCCCCTGCACCCCAGCCTGGGTGACAGAGCAAGACTCCATCTCTATACACACACAAAAAAGGTTACAGTCATATTACAAATATTTGCATATAAAAAGATTTTTGTGTAGAAAAATATGGTTAAGCTATTAACTTATAATTTCCTTGTTGGTTAGTAACAGAAAGAAAATCTCATCGACAAGAAAATTACGGGAAAACTCTGAGGGAAATAGTTGAGGTCCAGTTCCCTAAATTAACCCAAAGTAGAAAAGTTTGGAGAAAGATATGGCAACAGTTTCAAAACTACATGCTTTTCTTGGTGAACCTTGCTGAAAGATATAAAGTAGTTTAGCTTTGGTAAAGATTTGTACTTTTTAAAAAAGGCATTCTATTTCACTGTTAAACTGCGTTGTACTTGAGAACTCAGTTAAATTCTGAAGTCTGGGAACACACATGGGTATTCTGTGACAGGACACAAGGATGTTACTGACAAATCTTATACTGGTTGGAGAGAAGGAAAATGAAGTGCTATATTAGCCCAACATTTTTAGGGGAAAAAAAACCTGTTTATTACTTGATCACTATAGATTTAATGCAACTGATTTGCCCATGAGTAATTAACTGGTTCTGCTGTTGCTTTATTACTCACATACGATTCTGCAGATAGCCCATGATTTTCTCTACGTTTATACCATTTATTCCTACATGTAAATTCAGTATCTTTCTCCTGGGTAAAATCCAGGTGATAATTACTACTGACCTTAAGACTCCCTGACACCAGATATTTGGTCTTGCCTACATCAGTGTTAAACATACACATGGAATGTATTAAGCTACAATTAGCAGATGGCTCAGGAAATTAAAAAGTATTAAAACAAACTCAGTAACCCTAAACCACAAAATATATGTAATGAGAAAAAACTGGGTGACAAAGCTCAGTTAAAAGAAAAGAGGGTTAGAAACTTATGAACTTATATATTAGATGAACTTAAGTATTAGATGACTGGGTAGCTACTACTCTGAAGGGCAACATAAAAGTTTTATGTCATAAATAACTATGCTTCATAATTATATCTGGTCATACTAGAGGGATGGAATCAGTTAAGAAAATAAGGAAAAATAGCTGAGGGAGGATAGTAAAAAATTATCCACCTGGCACTGGCCATACATAGATAATTGCAACAAAAGTACTAAAAACTCAACCATCATCTATTCTGTCATATACAAAAATCTTTCAAGATGATTTCTAATTACATTTGAGGTAATTACATTTGACTTTGGTAACAGTAAAAGATCCTAGAATGAAGAATTTAACACAAGTTCATCTTCAATTCTCCAAATAGTTTTACTATCAGGAATACCAAAAAGGCCCTGATTCAAATGATAAAACAAATAGGTGTTACTATATAAGAGAAATCTAAATGCAAAAATAAAACAATTTCTCCAGGGTGGAAAAATCATGGAATGAATTGAGAAATAGTAGATAGGGTCAAATCCTATTTTGTATTTCTGATATTTTTAAAATCCTTACTAATAAAGGGGGGAAAGCCCTCAAAAAAGTATTTTCATCTAAAGCAAATATAATATCTAGTCCAAAAGCTGCAAAATATAGAAAGCTCACAGATACTGCATTTTGTTTTCCCAAGCACCCACTTTCATCAAGCTGTCTGGAGGAACATCTTTGTGACTAAGTGTGGCTGATGAGTAGCTCTGCTGTCCTGAAATCAATATACCATCTTGACAAGAATCTCCTGAACTGGATGTTTGGGTATGCTTCAAATGAGAAGGAAATAAAAAGTAAACAAATAATGTTCTTTAAGATGTGAAACCAAGGGGATGACACTTGAAAGACGATTAGGAAAAAGTATTGCCAAATAGTGCAAAGATGAAGACCCAAATCAAACACTGCCATCATTATTGCCATCAATTAGTATCTTTCACGTCTTCCAAAGGTACAGAGCAAGATGTTTTTGTATGTATGAAAAGCTTATATGAAAATATAATCTATTTATGTACAATACACACATGTAGAAGATGAATTCTGCATGTTATTTTCCTTTTAGTTTTACTTACAGCAATACCTAGCTTTTAAGACCTTTGAACAAATATAATTATTAATCAAAGTTCAGAGTCTCAAATTTTAAGACCAACTAAAACATACTCACGTTGAGCACTATAAAAAGATTTTTGGTAAAAATAAATAAATAACTGCTGTTCTTCTAATAGAACAGTCCCCATGGGATTTTTCTTCCCCTAAATTTTAATAAGCAGAACCAATACACTTATAGTCTTATAAAACTTACTTTATTGGGATAAGACTGGGGTGTGAAATGAATATAAAATTTGCTGTAGCTTAATTCTGCCACACTGAGTTCAACAGTTTCAAAAGTACTGATTTGGAGAAATGCTATTAAACCCAATTAACTGGTTAATATTATTCCTGTATTATAGTTTACCAAGCCGATAGCTTTAGGGGAAAAATAGACTCAATCTCATTATCCCTGAATATATATATACACACACGTATCTCTCTCTACATATACATATATATATATACACACACACACCTCTCTATCTCTCTCTTTTTGGAGATAGAGTCTCACTTTGCCACCCAGGCTGTACTGTAGTAGTGTGATCATGGCTCACTACAGGGGGGTGGGGCAGGGCAGAGACAGGGTCTCCCTACATTGCCCTGGCTGGTGTCAAATTCCTGGGCTCAAGTGATCCTCTAGCCTCAGTATCCCAAAGTGCTGGGATTACAGGTGTGAGCCACTGCACAGAGCCCCTGAATATTTCTTATTATAAATATGCCAGGAAGCAAGACACATATGTTTTTCACTTCAATTTTAGTTCTAAGCACATCCCTATATATGTTTTAGAAAACAAAACAGATTGCGATAAATAGCACTATTGTTACGTTCAAAACAGCTTATGGCTAGCAACATAGAAATGCAGACTACATCATCATATTGAAAAATTAATCTAAAATCTACTTTGTTATGACATACTACAGCACACATGTAAAGTTAAGGATTTCGAATTTAATCTTAGAAATTATATCTGCAACAGATCTATCATGTGCAGTTAGTTCAAACCATGGCTTAGAATTTTTAGACATGATCTAATTTTGTGTATTTACGCAATGAATACTTTATTTTCCTTCTCCCTTTCTGATATGTGCTTTTAGAATACATAATAATGAATTTAGCTCTCAGCTTGAAATTTTAACTGAGGTGTGAATGTATAACTATGTTTACCTTTTAAAAGAACAAGGATACCATGAATGTAAAAGTCAATGGATTCAAAGGCTCCAAATTGAAAAAAAAACAAGCACAAAATGTTACTATAAAAGAATCTGGAAAATACAATTGCTCCAGGTGACTATAAATGGCAAAGATTACCCCTGAGTTAATAAAAGCCACCGATCTTTACCCCCATGGACTCTTGGAATGAGAGACTGATAGTTATCACCCTTCTCTCTTATCTTTTAAATTGAGAGGTTCCTGGCTGGGCACAGTGGATCACGCCTGTAATCCCAGCACTTTGTGAGGCTGAGGCAGGCAGCTCATCTGAGGTAAGGAGTTCAAGACCCCTGGCCAACATAGTGAAACCCCGTCTCTGATAAAAATGCAAAAATTAGCCAGGTGTGGTGGCGGGCACCTGTAATCCCAGCTACTTGGAAGGATGAGGCAGGAGACTCGCTTGAACTCGGGAGGCAGAGGTTGCAGTGAGCTGAGATCACGCCATTGCACTTCAGCCTGGGCGACAAGAACAAAACTCCGCCTCAAAATAAATAAATAAATATGTAGGTAAGTAAGTAAACAAACTTGGGAGGTTTCAACATGACTACTGCCACTCAACAGCATAGGAATCACATGGTGGCAGGTGACAGAGGACAGTGTTTAAGTCTAGGTCAGGTACAGCCAGAGCCAAGAGAATCCAGGAGATTGCTCCTAATCTGTAACACCAGAGGAGAGTCAGGGATATATTAAAATAGGGGATACCATCGCTCAGGTAGAAGTAAAGGACCCAGAAGTAAGCAAATACTTCACATGGAAACAATGGGGAGGGGATAAAATAGGGTTATTAGAGAGAAAACAGTCTTTTCGGGATTGAAGGAGAGGGGCAGAAGGAAATATTTTAGAGGCCAAGCTACTACTTCAAGTTGTTATGCGAAAAAAATCTTAAAACAGGGCCACCCAGAGTTCTTCTTTCTCTTTCTCTGTGTTTTTATCCCCCAGACTTAATTTTGGTTAAAATGATAAACCTTTCTTCTTCACTACTAAGGAAATGTTTAGTAAAATGTGAGTAAGAAAGGATTTGTATTTTGTCTTTTCACTGATACTTATCACAATTTCTCCAGTCTCACAGCTAATCATGCTCAGTGAATTATGATTAACTTTAGTTCAGGGTAGTGCTTTCTCTCAGTCAATTCTCAATCACTGGAGTTAAAATTATTCTTCCTTGTAACAGGTCTATGGATTACATATAGCATAGCCTTAAAATCTTTAGTTAGGAACAGAAAAGTTTAATATTAAGAGAAAAAATACTATAAAGAATAGTTTTTAAAAACTCTCAGTTATTCCTATTGTACACTGCTTTTTGCTTACTACATCATTAGTTTATGACCAAAGAAACTCAAGAGATAATGACTGTATCAGCTTTGAAGAAAGGTTTAGAACTAAGCCATGGAAGAACTCAGAGGAAATCAAGGCTTCTAGCCCAGAGTAAACATTTTTTTCCTGGAAACATTAAAACACTTAAAATTTGGGGTTTTCTCTTCTACAAACTAAAAGTATTGGTCTAGTGTAGGTACTCACTCGAAAAATGTGCCCACCAGAACCTCTTCCATCTGCAACACTCAAGGCAAGACTGCCTTGGCTGCTATGCAAATCCCTAGAGCTGCCATAGTGAAAACTGCTTACAGCAGTAAAATTGGAATTAAAGGACCTTGACAGCATGCTCTGAATAAAGAGGGGATAGATTTAACAGAGATTAGTGTAGCATGCAAAATCCACGAGACATGTTATATATGCAGACTTATTTTCAAGTAACCCCAAAACCAGAGAAGTATCATGCAACACTAATTTTCAGAGTCACTGAAAGAAATTGGAACCATTTACCATGTATTTACATGACAACATATACATATACACAAATTACATGTAAATACAACCATTCGCATGTTTAAGCAAAGGAAGTACAGACATATAACTGCTTTTAGAATGCTATTTCCTTTACTCCTAACACATCTTTTATGTCAGAAAATAGGAACTGACGCCATATGCAGATCTATGTGTATCTAAAGTCATACACAGAACAGAAATTAATTTATCTATATAAAGATAAATTTTACCAACACCCAATAATTCTAAGTCAAATGAATTTTTAGAGATCTACTTCATTTTATGCAAATTCTAATGTATTAAATAAACAGTGTTTAAATATACATAACACAAAATATATTTGCAAAAAATACCATTTCAATTTTTTTTTATTTTTTTAAGAGGTAGACTCCCAGTCTGGAGTACCATAGCATGCTCCTGGCTCACGGCAACCTCAAACTCCTGGGCTCAAATGATATTGCCTCCTGAGCAGACAGAACTACAGGTCCTCAACACCACACCTGACTAGTTGTTATTATTATTTTTTTTGCAGAGACAAGGTCTCACAACATTTGACCAGGGTGGTCTCAAACTCCTTCCTTCAAACAATCCTTTTGCCTCAGCCTCCTAAACTGCTGGGATTACAGGTGTGAGCCACTGTGCCCAACCACATTTCAATTTCTAAATGTTTAGATGTTTAGAAAAATATCTTGCATTACAGAACAGTTTTAACATACACAAACTTATGATATACCCTTTTTATTTTTTAAAGAGACAAGAGTCTTGCTATGTTACCCAGGCTGGCTTCAAATTCCTGGGCTCAAGCCATCCTCCTGCCTCAGGCTCCTGAGTAGCTGGGACCACAGGTGTGCACCACCGTGCCTGGCTAATTTTTTTTTATTTTTAATGGAGACAGGGTCTCACCATATTGCCCAGGCTGGCAAATATAACTTTTAAAATGCTCCTGCTGCTCTAAAATTACAACAAGAAGAAAACGAGAAAATGTGTGGCAAATTTTCCCCATTCAAATAAACTCGTATTAAAGATCACTGTATTTTAGGAGTTAGTGGTGGCCTTTGCTGCCTAAATTTAAAGAGCCATTGATGGAATCCTCTCACAAACTGAGTTCATATGAATACCTAATTGCTAATCCCAGAACTGCCTGAAGATGTACCTCAATAAACGCACTGCCTGATTCCCGCTGTTCCACTTGTTTATGAACTGCTGTTCTTTCATGTGAGTACCTTTAGTCATGTCCCTGATGAGGGCTTAACAGTCTAACTGGGGAAACCACATTTTGAGCATGGCTTATTATTAATACAGAAATATCATAACAAGCATTTCTGTATTACTCTTAGCAAATATATTCCTTCTCAAAATTTGAAGTTGACATCTGATGCCAAGAAACAATACAAGATTCCAGAAAGAAAAGGATCCATAAAATTACCATGTACACTTCCAGTTATTCTGTGAATTCTAACATAAAAGCTAAACTTATAGCCCAGACCTGCATCTTCCCAAACCATTTCACCAAGGATAAGATTTAGCAGAAGCAATTCGGAGGTTTCATAAACATTTGACTGGAATAAAAAAATAAATCATTCATACATACATAAATAACAGACACACACACATTTGCTGTGCAGAGAGCTTTAATGTGTTATTGACTCAAGTGGCCTGATTAACCCTTTACACAGATCTTGCAGCAAAGCCTTCTCTGTCATCTCTAAACACATGAGCTTACTGTAAATATTTTACTGACGAATAAAGCTGAAGCTCAAAACAGGTCTGGTTTTAAATTCAGGTTTGTGCAGACATCCACATAAAACCGCTTCCTGTCACAACACATTGTGCAGTGCTCAATTAAATGCTAGGCATAATGTCCCAGGCAATGTTGTTCATTACATGCTGATAGTTGTATAATAACAAGTGAACCTAACACTTACCATGCTGTGTTAATCATATTATGGTTTGGAATGCTTAATATCTGAGTTCTCATAAGGAATGTTAGTAAATGCTGATAGTAACCATTCACCTTTGAAATATAAAGTTCTTATTCCTTTTCAAATTTTGCTTATTAGTTTAATTAAGTAAATTTTGAAATTTTTAAGGTGACATCTACTACTTTACATCTTTGGATTCGAGGTAGGTTTTTTTGTTTGTTTTTTTGTTTTGTTTTGTTTTTGGCAGTGGGAGGTAAGAGGGGTGACTATTAAAAGGTTTAAAAACTAATTAAGTTTCAATAGATTATCTGTTATTACTAACTCTCGGCTGAGTAAAGTAGCAAATTTTAATTTGGGAACTGACCTCATGAGGTAGGCCAGACATTGTGAAAGCCACTAGGGAAACATTTTTACATGTCTACTTTGCCATTAGAATTAAGATGGTGGGTGTAGGGGAGTGAATGGAGATCCTCCATCATCTTCTACCACTTTGAATCAATGCTTTGAAGTCTGGAGTCTAAATCCTGCTGCTATTAAAGTAGTTAATTAGTAATATATTTATGTAGCACTTTCAATCTGCTTCTAATGCCCATACATTCTGATTACACCATCTAATGAATAAGAGCATGAATGTAGCATAAAGTAGTTTCTATAAATAAAACAGGGACAATTTTCAAAATTATAAGATTTTAGAATGTTTTGAACATATGAAAAGAAAGCATCCCCACAATGAGACTTGCAGAGTATTGAGTAATTTGCCAGTGAAAATTAACTCTTTATTTCTGCAAGTCTCACAACTACTTTGTGATTTCAGTACTTTAGGTTATATAATGTTAGATATGGTTCTTTCGAGTTGTCTGAGAGTGGTTTAACGTGATTCTACCACCATTCTCCTAAAAATAATTTTATTCAGTAAAATAATCCTAAAGTACTATATCTGCTCAGGAAGTAACAGTGGCTTCACCTTATTTATTGTGTCAACTTGAAATGTTTCTGACCAGCTTTTAAAGTTGTTCCCCCTCCTTCACATAACATATATATCATCCTGGGAAAATTAATTAATCTGCACCTAAATTTCCTTACTGAAAAATGGGATAACGAATAAATGGATGCCGGTTCACATACAAAGCAAAACACACACACACACACACACACACACACACACACACACACACACAGGTCAAAATTAATCTGAAAATCTCTGAAATCACTCAGAATGTACAGTTTTATTTATAGACCCTATATAGTAAAGTTGAAAACCACTTACCTAGGTTAAAGGAAGAACAAAGGTAAAATCTAGGTACAAATGTTTGGTTATTCAAATTCAGTATCTTCAAAACCAACTAAGTTATTTTTTTGCCAAACTTTTATATTATACCACAATGCTTTAAAGACTTCATTTCCCTAACTACCAGAACGTTAAAAAAAAAAAAAAAAACTGATTTGGCAGGGCATGGTGGCTCACATCTGTAATCCCAGCACTTCGAGAGGCTGAAGTGAGAGGACTGCTTATCTGAGAGGCTGAAGCAAGAGGATTGCTTGAGGTCTGGAGTTTGAGACCAGCCTGGGCAACACAGCGAGACCCTGTCTCTATTTTTTAAAATTAATTAATTAATTAAGGTTGATAACCAAATATCCCAAATCAGAAACCCTGGCTACCTCTTCAATCTTTTTTCTCAATTCCTAAAACTAAGTAATTTTGACCCGTGTTTTTCAGACTCATCACCACGAGAGCCAAAATCCCAGATCAACTCTCTCTCATTTGGCTGTTTAATTATTGAAACTGTTTCCTAAGCTACTTCTTATCAATTCATCCTGAACACTTTTGCCTAAGATGTCCTAAAGTACTCTATCTACTCAGGAAATAACAGTGGCTCTCTCTTGTTTATTGTGTCAACTTGAAATTCTTCTGATGGGCTTTTAAAGTTGTTTCTCTCCACTACGTAACACATACCATCCTGGGAAAATTACCTAACTATTCTGTGCCTAAATTTCCTTATGGTAAAATGAGATAATAAAAATATCACACAGGACTCATGTGAAAATTGAGAAACATTTGTACAGCAAGGTAACTGTACAGTGATAGTAGTTTCTGGCACTTTGTAAGTACTAAATAAACTTTATATATTATGACTTTCTAATATCCATACTTTATTATCAAATGTTCTCAAAATAAATCCTTAATTCAACCAGGTTGAACTCCTTGTCTCTCTCTGCTTTCAGAATTCCTTCTTCATATATAGTTTTTACCTTAATCTATTAAACTTAATCCTATTTATCAAAATTGTAAGTTTTTCAAAAAGCACTATTTCTTGAATAATCCCATCTTCTGCGATTACTCTTGCATTTATCATTACCATTTTATCTTTCAAAATGAAAACATTTTAGAAATGTATCAAAAAGTCCCCAAATCTCACTGACAGATAATTACTAGCAGTACATTAACACATTTCATCTTTTGAACCAGTTATTTCCTAAACAATGAAATAATCTTCTGAACTATATTTTCTGAAGAAGAGATGACTAATAATGAAATCATGAAGGAAATACCAAATTTCTATTGAAATTTCTATTTTTGTTAGTTTTACGTATGTATGTACGTATGTAAGTGTGTGAATGAATACAAATGTCTCTATTGACATTTTATTGGTATTGTTTCTGACAGGTAAGTATATATAACAGAAATATTATTCAAGATCATCATCCTTGATAAATAGGTATTTAAAACAAATTTTTGGAAGCTAAACATACAGAGACTATCTTCACTTTCTAAAAAGGCCTTAATCTTTGATATAATAAATCTGTTTATATTTTAAAATTACGAACTACATTTAAATTTTTAAGAAAAATAATTTTACCATCATAAAATAACCTATTGCACAGTATTTTGTTGTTTTAAAAAATAACTTTAATCAGCTGATAATTTCTTTATATTTAAAAGATGGTGATGATGAGGATGAAGATAATAGCAATAAACACTTATTTAGCACTTAAGTTATATATGCCAGGTACCATTCTAAGTGCTTTGCATGTATTCACCCATTTAATTTTTAAGCAATCCTGGTAGTTCCTTTTATTGCACCTAATATACACATCAACCAAGGTAAGGAAAGTCAAAGTTACTTGTCCAAGTAGCTAACTGAGCAGCAGAGCTAGGATTCTGAACTGTTAAGACTAAAATGTCTCTCTAAATGCTTTAAAAAAATTTTTTTTAAAGTAATTCTTTAAAAATTTAAATTCTTTTAAAAATGTGGTTTATAAAACATGAATCCATTTAAGATAAAACTTTCACATATGTTAGATAAAAACAGTCTCACGTGTGAATACTTTTTAAGAACTGAAACAGGCAAACACAGCATACATTTAAGAAAGACATGGAGTCAGGCATGGTGGCTCATGCCTGTAATCCCAGCACTTTGGGAGGCCAAGGCGAGCGGATCACCTGAGGTCAGGAGTTCGAGACCAGCCTGACCAACATGGAGAAACCCTGTCTCTACTAAAAATACAAAATTAGCTGGGCGTGGTGGCACATGCCTGTAATCCCAGCTACTAGGGAGGCTGAGGCAGGAGATTCGCTTGAACCTGGAAGGTGGAGGTTGCAGTGAGCCGAGATGGTGCCACTGCACTCCAGCCTGGGCAACAAGAGCAAAACTCCGTCAAGGAAAGGAAAGGGAAAGGGAAAGGGAGACATGGAGAATAAAATACCCTAAAAGAAATGCAGTAGAGCTATGGTAATGGCAGGATATGTACTTTGGTATTTGCTAGAAATGCTTCCCAACTGATGAGCTAGAAGATACTACAGTGTAGTCAACCAGTGGTCCAAAAGGCAGGAGTCTGGGCAAGCATATGATGAGAGAAGCACCCCATGTAACTTCAAAGTATGATATCCTTGAAAATGGGAGTCATCAGCTGCAGATTTGTGTTCACAGTTTGCCCTGTTTCTTTTCTTACAAGGCTTCTCTTTAGTTTCAATCAACTAATTCACACCTCTAAATAACTAGTGGAAACAACTAGGAAACTGGTGTCATATACTCTTCAAGAACCTGTACCGTGAATTTCAAAATATGTAAATATTTTAAGCAATTAAAAAAAAGCAGAGTGGCACACTGAACAATGAGATAGTTACTACTTGCTTCTTATGTACTAAAATCCAGGTATATCTCTGTCAGACAGGAGTAGGAGAACAGCCATATAAGATGTAAACTACACAGAACAGAAAAACCAAACTCATCTCATCTTCCAAATCTCCCAATCCTCCTCTGTGTCCAGTAATAGCTAAAGACATTGCCAACAACCAGTTATTCAAGGCACAATCTCAAGCTTTATCCCTTTTCCTTTCTGATTGATTACAGGAATATTCAATCAGAAGTAAACTCTTGTTAAAAGTCTATTTCAGAACTCTCTCTTGAACTCGTTTGTCTTGACTGCACTGATAACACTTCACATTTCATTTCTTATCTAGATTACTAAATGGCATCACAACTCAATCTCTTTGACTACAGCCTCTTCCCCTAAAATCTAGTTTCACAATGTCACCAGAAATTTATTTATAAAACACACCTATGTTACTCTTATGTTACTCTTCTGCTTAAGACATTTCCAAGTGCCTTAGAAAAAGCACAAAAGTTCAAATAGCCTCAACAGTGTGTACAGAGTTACTAGATGAAATAAAATGGATAGATGAGAATGAAGTAGCCTAATGCTTTACCTATTTAAAGTTTATATAAAGTTGAGGACTGCACTAAAAAGAACAATTATAGGCTGAGATTTCATGTAAACTGATAAGAGGTACTAATCATATATTTTAGGCATTTCTGAAAATTTTACTTAAGGAATTTTAAAAAATGGCTAATTGAAGTTGTATGTTCACCTGTTTTTAAGAACACATTTATATTTAATAAAGAAAGAAAGATAATGCTTGCGTAAAATCTAGTGAGTAAACATAAAGTCAAATCTTAAAGAAAGATCATGTCTTGTACACTTGGGCCACATGACTATGGTACTCATACTGGTTTTACAAGGATATATATTTACATTTTTAACTCCTTTCAAAAGACGAACATCTACACATAAAATTATAAATTGAACATGAGCATCAGTTATTTAAGCAACTACTGCTAAGCCACACTAGAGCCACAGAAACACTTAACTGAGTTTAAGTAGGTCAGAAATGCAGAAATTCAGAAAAGTTAAGAATAAACGCCATGCCAGAAGCCATCTGTGTCAGTGACAATGTTAGTTCATATACTGTGGACTGGGGAAAAAATATTAGATGAAATATTTACATATGCAATACATTTTTTGTTATTCTGTTAACTATATAGTAAACTTTTTTATATTTAATCAACAATTATTAATAGCAAAGTTCAGAAAATGCTAAACAGAGATACATGTATTATTTTTAGTATATGTGCACAATCTCAAAGAGACAGACACATAAACATATAAAATTAATATTTTTGTTAGAAACAGTGGGGAGTAAAGGAGAGGATAGAAACACACATTATCATCCCAATTGTCCTGGCTGAGTTTAAATTTGGAACTCTATTCCCAGTACCAGAGAAAAACACCTAGAATATAAAGAGATAATCAGTAATTCAGAGACTCTTGTTTCATCTTGTTTAGAAAACAAAGAGTGTCAATTAAGGAAAATAATTAAGTTCATAAAGAAAAGAATGAAAAACTCACGTTCAATTACCTTTTCTAACTTTTTGGCTTCAATATGTCGAAGTACTTGTTCTCTCCAGTCATGAGGAACTTTACTTTTTCCTGGAGGATCTAATAAAGAATGCTCAGAACCAACCCTTGCATTTGGTCTTTTTGAAGGACTAGTCCGTGAATAATTGAAATCACTAACTGACATAGTTCTCTCTGGTATTTCATTAACAGAGGGTCGAGCACTCTGAGGTCTTGATGCATTTGGACCATCTATGCTGTATGTTCGTGCAGAAAGAGGTCTCTGTGATCCTGGCATCATTTGAGGAGTTCTTCCCACTGAGTGGAACTCTCTGTATGATAAATAATCTCCTTCAGGAATCTGGGCCCGCCTGGTAGAACCTGGATCACCAAGATTTACAGAGGCTGTGGAGGACACACTACTTTGTCGCTGAATTGTACTTCGAGTTACTGCAGGAGTAAGTCGGTCGTTTGGTGAGATGGCCCACATTTCCCCATGTCTCGCTGGGCCAAGTCTCTGATGTAAATGGTATGCAGTATTAGCTCGAACATTGTTATGGTTAGAGAAATTCAGATTGGCAGAATGTTTAGCATAACTTTGATTTTCTGTGCTCTCTGATCTAGGAAGGCGCTGAGGAGGAAAACTGGCATGATCTATTTGGGGATTTTGTTTGGAGTGCCACAAGGTGTCTTTGACTGCAGCACTGCTACTGTATTGGATATTATACTGTGGAGGACCATATATTTGAGGTGTAGATTGTGGGCCACTTGTGGGACCTCTTATTATATTTGGTTCTTCGGGATTATGATTTGAATCGAACTTGAAAATTGCCTTTGTTCCTGATATTAAATCAGAAGATGAAGAAGAACCAGTAAATACCTGCAATGGTTGATCATACAACAGTGTGGCAGACTTGCTCCTGACTATATTTTTTCCATCGACAGTAGATGTGATTTTAACGGTTGTACTTGGTTGCTGAGGTCCATTATCACTAAGAATATCATAGATTTTTAGCCCTCCAATCTCCATATTAGTTATGCTATGAGATTTCACAACAGATCCAACTGGACCACTTTTCTGAGGGGAGAGATCTTCAGTGCTTTTGGAAATACCTAAGTCAACAGAACAATCACTGTCATGTGGTTCAGTCCTATTAGGAGACTGTGAAGTTTCCTCAGAATGTCCATTTACCTTATTTACAGATTCCAAATTAGGATACTTGTTTCCATTTTCCAAGTGCTCAGTTTCCTCTTTAGAATTAATGCTTAAAAAGCTTGTTCCAAGCATGATATCCTGTGGTTTTGATCTTTCCATCTCTGGTTGAAACGTATCATTAGTTATAAGCTTATTAAGATTCATATTGATGTGATCTAATTTGTGAGTGTCATCAGCTGTGGCTGTTGAGTCAACACTTTTCTCAATTAGAACTAATCGCTCTTCGATATTCAAATCATATTCAGGTAAGTTAAAATCTTTTTTATCATGAGCTTTGAACTTTTCCTCTGTTGAATTGTTTAAAATATCTCCATTTTGTAAAAGGCTGTTAAAATTTTCATCTTCTTGCCTAAAATAAAGATAATTTTATGAAAAACATAATAAAGCCAAACTTTCTTAGTAACAGGGAACATTAATAAATAAATTGCGTAGGTAGACAAGTTAAAAAACTTAATAAATTAAGTCAAAGACAAAAGGCATTTATTATCAAGTATGTAATTTAGAAATATTATCTTAATAGAGCTTTATATTCAGTTGCAGACAAGTAATACAATTAAGTTATAGATAAAACCAAGATTAATTTTCATCAATATGCTCAATCTAATTTGTCACAAAATTCAAAGGGCTGAACTATGAATAAAATTAGAATTTTTAATCTGCTGCATCTTTTCATGAATATGCTAAAAAAACAAAATGCTTGAAGGAGGGCAAATATATGGAAAGAAAACTAGTAACATGAATAGTGGAGTAAAGCGCACAGGACATTTTTACAGTTAATTTTGAAGCCTTACATTATTAACCAAATTAACCACAGTTAACGAAGTACACAGTTGTTATTACATTCAAATATACAGGTAAGAAAACTGTACAAAGCAAAGAACTGAATAATTGTCCAAAGTTTTATATCAAATATGTAAAAGGCATAAAAAGATACATGAAGTCTAATCACTCTTCTAAGTAGCTAGCTGTATTTGGCAAATACTTTTCAAAGTGTCACTCCAAAATTATAGAAAATATTTTATTTTTACCTGGTGGTATAAAGTATTTGTGTCCTCTTGAATACATATTCAAGTTATGTTTCCACAAAAATCCCCTAATACTGGGTCTTCCCATTACAAAAAAGAAAACTTTCATTACTAGAAACACAGCACAAAAAGGTGTTGCTGTATTCCTTGCTTAGGCTTTATTCATTATATTAAAAGCAGGATTTAGAAAATATACCACTTTCCCAACAATAAAAAAAATTTTATTATTCAACAAATTAATACGATAATATCTAGGAGGTTATAAAAATTAGTATTTTAAACAGTGGCTCATAGCTCAAATTCAAAGAATAGAAATAAATGATTGATTGTAATTACACAATACCTTAACTCATTTTCAGGCATAAAATTCACGTCCCTTTTCCAACAATACACATTAATATACAAATTTTACTTAAATACGCCTGAAATTTAAGAACAACTCTAAATGACTGTTAAAAATATCCATACATTAAGCTTTTGGTTTAGTAGTAACCCCAAGTAACCCTATTTTTTTTTTTTTTTTTTGAGACAGGGTCTCAATTCTGTCACCCATGCTGGAGTGCAGTAGCCTGATCATGACTTGCTGCAGCCTAAACCTCCCAGGCTACAGAACCTCCCACCTTGGCCTCCTGAGTAGCTGGGACTACAGGCATGTGCCAACATACCTGGCTAATTTTTTTGTAGAGACATGGTTTCACCATGTTGCCCAAGCTGGTCTTGAACTCCTGGACACAAGCAATCTATAGTCTTAGTCTCAAAAATTGCTGGGATTACAGGTATTCTACCACATCCAGCCAACCCCAATCTCTTTTTTTTTTTTTTTGAGACACGGTCTAGCTCTGTCACCCAAGCTGGAGTGTGGTGGTGTGATCACAGCTCACTGCAACTTCCGCCTCCTAGGCTCAAGTGATCCTTCTAACTCAGCCTCCCAGGTACCTGGGACTACAGGCACATGCCACCACACATGGCCAACTTTTGTACTTTTTTTGGTAGAGATGGGGTTTCACCATGTTGCCCAGGCTGGTCTTGAACTCCTGGACTCAAGCTATCCACCTGCTTCAGCCTCCCGAAGTGTACAGGTTTAAGCCACCACATCCAGCCCATCTTTCTAACAAACAGAGTTTAGCTGATAGAATAACACTATGGTAGAATGGCAGGGCCTTACTCTGATAACCAAATTTATTTTTTTCTTTTCAAACCCACTGCCAACATTATAAACAACCAATTTCTCAAGAGCCTAAATAATAAAATGTGTTTTAGACTTCAGCTAAATTCCAGGCTATACAAATTAACATTTATCTCTCTCAGTGAGTGTGTCCTCCAAAATTAAGCCTAAGCCAAATATACACCACCAGTCAAGAGTATTTGAATGAATCCTTTAATGGCAGCCCCCAAAATGATTCTGCATTTCTAACTATAAAAATACTCCTTTCAATTTATATTACCTCAAATATGTTTATGTTGCCATATCTAAAAATATATAAATATTCAACTTTTTAACCAGGATATTGAGAATCTAGTCTATTCTTCCCCATTTGAAAATCTAATTTAAGATGGAAATGTATAAAAACTAAATAGAAAATCAGCAATAGAAATGGGGAAAGAAAACATATTGCTGGAACCACTTCTATAGTATTTATTTATTAAACCCTATATGTTTATATATTCGTTATCTGCCTTACTACTTCTATTTATTGTATAAATGAAAAACTGTAAAAGATGTTCACACACCTGATTTTGGAATTAGTATCAATATGAGTTTGTTTCACTGGAGAGCAGAGTGAGGTGTCCTGACTACTATCAGTATTAAGAGAAACTGAATCAGACATCCGAGATGGAGAAGAACAATTGCTGTTATTCTGATTGCTATTGTGTGTAACTTCATCTGATAAAGAATCTGTTTCCTTTGTATCATCTGAAACAAAACAAATTTAGTATCAATGATAAATTCCCCAAGAATTGTGTGAAATGTTTTTCAGTGATGACATATGGCAATTATACCGTCCTGGTTCTTAAGAAAATCGGAAGCACCCCAGAAATTCAGTCCTAATACAAAGACTAAATTTTTAGATGGTGATATAATTTTTTAAAAAGTAACCAATGTTGGGGTTACTAAGAATTTGATTTAGTTACTGACAAGGTGATATTATTATGTACTGCTTTCTAGGGTCAGTTAATTTCAGTGAATATGCTTTTCACCCATTTACAATTGGAAAAACTGATGATGGAAATATAATTTACAACCTTTTTGAACTTATCTGGGCAAGAAATTATTTCATACATATATGGAATTTTTTCCCCGTCCACTCTAATAAAAATAAGCAATTCAGTCAATCTACAAACATATAATTACCAAACAAATCAAGGAATTTTCAAAGGTCAGCTCTTCCTTAATGTTTTTAAAACGTTTCATAGACTTGTTTATGAATGGTAAACTCTCAATATGTGAGGTGGTTGTGTGTGTAGCAATTATATGAACAGAAACAGACAAGTGTTCATATTCCATAATGGGTAGTATAAAAAGTAGTATTTTTTCAATGTAGTGCTAAAAAGGTTGTTTTTTTAACTAACTCAATTCTAGCCAAATCATGGAAATAGTGTATATAGACATATCCATAGAAGATTATATGAATTAAGGATATCTTTGATGTTCTGAGATCTTAGGAGCACAGCTCAAGTAGTCCGGATTGTATTTACAGTTAACAGTAGCAAATGGGACTCTAAGTTTGATCTCAGTGTGTTTAGGTTTTGAGCTCTTAACTTAACCGTTAAAATAGATGGTTGTTAGGTTCTTTCTTAGATACATTCCACTTCCTCCTCATCATGGGGGCTATTGTGACAATTAGATAATAACACGTAAAATATTTAGCACAGTAACTAAGCAATTAGTGCTCAACAAATTTTAGGTATCACTACTACAAGTATTATGAACCCAAGCTATCCAAGGGCCACCTTGATAATAAGTATCATTGATGCCATAAAGACAAACGGTTAAACATTTGAGGATGATGATGTAAAGATACTCAGGTGCTGGAGCGGAGGGGTGAGGGAAGGGATAGATACCCTTCAAGATCTCTAAGAGTCTAAGATTGTCTTATATGAAAGAATGGCTGGCAGAGGTTGGACAGCGTGTAAAAAATGTTTTGCAATAGAATGAATAAAATAAGGTACTGTGCTGAAAGATATATTATCTAGCCTATTTGATGCAAAATTGTTCATTAGCCTCATTGTATGTCAAATCAGATATGTACACATGGATAAAATTAACTCAAGGCTCACACAGCAGGTAAGTGGCAGATATGAAATTACAATCCAGGCTTATGTGTCGGTAAAGTCCATCCTTTATAAGTAAATTTGCATGAGGAGAAAGAAAAGACTATCAAGGCCTTTCACTAAAAATGAGAGGGAAAGAGAACCTTTCAGAAAGCCAACCTTAAAAATTTGTTTCTAAAATGTTTCAAATAACATAATATTGAATGAAATTTATTCCAAAAAAATTTATAAATTTATTGAGGCAATTTCTACTCTTAGTACTTTCCTTCAACATCTAACCTTTTTTGTTATTACTAAGTGCTACAACTTTTGGCTGGTTAATAGAGGTTTCAATTAACGGTGGTCGCATCTCCGCCATTTTCATCTCTTCATCAGAAGAAAGTTCTTCAGATTCCTAGTAAAAAGCGGGGAGGGGGATAAAAATTAAATTTTTGTTTCTTCAAATAAATATTAAGTCATAAGACTTTAAAGGGAAAACAAATATTATAAACATATATTAAACCTTTTCAAGATATTGCAATAAAACACAACTAGTCCTTCCAAGCCTGTTTGTACAATTTGCACCTCTATCCTTTTCATGGCATCATTATCCTAATCAAACATTAGGATACTGCTCCCTCTATTCCCTTTTTTATACTGAGATATTCACGTGCTGCATCTGCTATAATATTCTCACAACTATAATAACTTTCAACCACATATAGCTCTATGAATTAGAGTAACACTCTATTAAAAGCCTTTAGTGGCTCCTCAAGACAACAGAACATTAAGTCCAGACTTCTTAGCTTGGCTTTTCAGAGCCCTGTAATCAGGGCCCTATCTACTCTACCGATCTTATTTCATAATATTGCCTCTGACTCATTCAGTAACGTAAAATGTTATTTTCCATGTGTTCCAAATGCCATTCTTTTGCTCTCATAATTCCTTCCCCTTTTATTCCATTCTCCTGTATCTGTGAATTAAAATCTTCCAAAACACAGGTGAAATGCCCCCTTCTCAAGGCAGCCATAAATCTTCCTTCTAAATTTTTGCAACACTTAGTACTTTTTTAACACACTTAGCACAGTGTATCCTTAATTATATGCACTCGCATTCATTTAAATCCCTATATCCACTTATCCATTCTGCCACCTTACCTCCAAACACAGTGCCTTACACATAAAAATTACACTAAATGAGTCATAAGTTCACTGTAACAAACCTAATAATTTTTTCACAGCCTATGTTACATTAGCTTCAGTACATACCATAGTGTATTGAGTGATATTAACCATCCTTTTTTTAAAAAAAAAATTATTCCTGTTGTAAATGACAGCTCACGGATAACCAGGAAAAGAGATGGTGTGCTTGAATGCACTTTGAAATTTTAGGGATGAAGATGTCTTAAATAGCCACTTGTAGCTAGTATACACTGCAGTGAACAATGCAGCTATAAATCAGAAACACTTCAGATATTCATATTAAAAAGTTACAGCTTCACTATTTTACATTACCATTAGCAGCGTATGAAGGGAATATAAAATGGTGCAATCATTTTTTATTCATGAAAATATATATCCACACAAAAACCTGTACACAAAAATTCACTGCAGACTTACTCATTACAGCCAAGAAGTGGAAATAACTCAAATGTCCATTAATTGAAGAATGGATAAACAAAGGGTGGATATACACAATGTAATATTATTCAGTCATAAAAATGGATGCTGTGTTGATATATGCTATAACATAGATAAACAAACACATTATGCTAAGTGAAACAAACCAGGCACAAAAGACCACATATTGTGTGATTCCACTTAAATGAAATGTCAAGAATAGGCAAATTTATAGCGGCATATAAAGTAGATTTTTGGTTGCCTAGCGCTGAAGGGGATAAAGAGTGAGGAGTAACAGGTAAGGAGTAGGGGATTTCTTTCTGGGGTGAGAAACATGTTCTAAAAGTGATTGTAGTAATGGCTGCACAATTTGGTAAATATACTAAAAGCCACTGAATTGAATACTTTAAATGAGTGATTTGTATGGTATGTGAGTTGTATCTCACATAAAGCTGTTTAAAAAAAAAGGTTCCAGGTCTTATTGATCCACTAGAAGAAACTCCACATCTAAAACTGTCTCAGACATTCAACCAAAAAACCTTTCACATTCAAGGATAAATGCATAAATAAGTTAAATAACTGGGTATGCTTATAGTAGTCTTTTCATTTTTAAGCTACAGAAATAAAAGCAATTATGTATTTTACAGTAGCCTCGACTACCTATAATCTAATTCACATAAACATCTGAATACAAAGGGCATAATAATTTGTAAGTTTAAAGTGACAAATGAGTGATATTTTTGCAGATATGAAATTTCTCAATGATGAATGCATTAATATACTTTCTACAATCAATATCAGGTCTTTAGCAACAATAAAATATTAAATTGAAAGTTCTTATGATTGCTCCAAAATAATCATAAAATCATACCTCAAAAACATCATCATGGTTAACAATATGCTTCAAGTCCTCAGAGGCTTTCATATTTGCAGTCACTGGTAAACTCCCAGGACTAATGTCAGCTTCAGGTTCATTGATCTTCTGTATAGAGTTTCCTATCATATATTTTTCTCTTTCATCAACTTTGCTTTTTACTGTAGTAGTACTTTCTGAGGTCTAAGTAAAAGAAAATATAAAGAGTTCATATTCTTTTAAGTTTTATATGTATTTTAAAGGTTCAGATAAAAATTTGTAAGCAATTTGCCAACTTCCAATTCTGGGACTAATCTCAAACACGAAAACTTTAAACATAGAAACCTGTGACAGTCACAGATAAAATGCTCATTTTAGGATCACGTGGCCCCCAAAGATCCATGAGCCACATTAAAATTTAAAAGTGAGCCAAGGTTACTTTCCTCTTAGAAACTGCAAGGCTTGTAAGTGTGGACAACTGAGTCACTTAGCTCAGCATACTCAACTCCGGATGGTTAAAATTGTTTTCTGCTCATTGTGGACTGAATAGTAACTCTAATGACATGTAAAACTTTTGTTTCTGTGATACAATAATGTGTGTGTGGCAAAGTCCTAAAGGAATATACCATTTAGGAATTTGTGAAAGTTTCTGAAACATCCCAAGGAAATGAATGCCAACTGTCTGTCATTGCAATTACATTTAAAATGAGAATGGGGCAAAATGGATCAATATTACTGGGGGAAAAAAATTTCCATCGTAATAATTTTTCTGGCATTCATTATGTTCTTTGTTCAGACAATGATTTTTTTAAAAGTTACGCTGACGCTACACTGCCAATTGGACATTCTATAGCCAGAGACTGGTAATGACAGTAATTATGGACTTCACTGATTATTACAGTTTCCCAGTTCAGGTAGCTGAGAACAAAACCTTAAACTGGCAAGTGCAGTCATGTGGCACTTTACAACAGTGGTATGTTCGGAGAAATTTGTTAGGTGATTTTTTTTACTCTGTGAACATCATAGAGTGTACTTACACAAACCTAGATGGTACAGCTTACTACACAAATAGGTTATACGTTATATAGCCTATGGCCCCGAGGCTACAAACCTGTATAACATGTTACTGTACTGAACACTATAGGCAATTCTGACACAATAGAAAGTATGTGTGTATGCAAACATATCTGAATATAGAAAAGTTGTGTTATGATGTCATTAGGCAATAGGAGTGCTTCAGCTCCATTGTATGTTTTTTCTTTTTTTGAGACAGTGTCTCGCTCTGTCACCCATGCTGGAGTGCTGTGGCATGATCACAGCTCACTGCAGCCTTGAATTCCTAGGCTCAAGGGATCCTCTCACCTCAAGTCTCCCAAGTAGCTAGGACTACAGGAGCATGCCACCATGCCCAGTTAATTTTTAAATTTTTTGTAGAGACAGGTTGTCTTGCTATGTTGCCCACGCTGGTCTTGAACTCCTGGCCTCCAGTGATCCTCCTGCCTAAGCCTCCCAAATAGCTAGGACAACAGGCACACATCACCAAGCACAGCATTTTTTTTTTTAACTTTCTGTAGAAACAGTCTCACCATGTTCATCAGGCTGGTCTCAAACTCCTGGGTGTAAGCGACCATCCCACCTCAAGTCTCCCAAAGTGCTGGGATTACAGGGGTGAGCCCCCATGGCCAGCCATCTCCCTTATATTCTTATTTTTTGTTTTTGAGACAGAGTGTTGCTCTGTTACTCAGGCTGGAGCACAGTGGTGTGATCTCAGCTCACTGCAACCCCTGCCTCATGGTTCAAGCGATTCTCCTGCCTCAGCCTCCTAAGTAGCTGGGATTACAGGTGCCCACCACCACGTCCAGCTAATTTTTGTACTTTTAGTTGAGATGGGGTTTTACCATGTTGGCCCAGGCTGGTCTCAAACTCCTGACCTCAAGTGATCTGCCTGCCTTGGCGTCCCAAAGTGCTGGGATTACAGGCGTGAGCCACTGCGTCCAGCCCCTTATACTCTTACAGGACCACCATCGTACGTATGTGAGCATGTTGGCTGAAATACCATTCTGTGGTGCATAACTGAACATTTAGAGTACGTGAAAAGGGTCACTATATCAACTGCCATTTAAAAATAAGAACTTGAAATAGGCTTTGGTTAATCCTTTTGAATTTTCTAACCTTCACACCCACATCTTTATTTGTATCTTGTTGGTCTTCATGTGGTTTCAAATCTCTTCCAGAGTCTTCATTGGTCTCTTCATCTTTTAATCTATGTACAATGGTTTGAACGGTTTTGACCATATTCTTAAGCTCATCTGGATATGGTGTTGGATATCTTTTTAAATTTCCCTCCTAGAGAAATAAAATAAGTGAAATATGAAGTACAAATATTTCTAATGTCAATCTCAAACAAAATTTAACCTACAATCCATCTGAATTACATTAGATATTAAGCTCATAGAGATAACTGTGAAGACAGATGATAGACTTTGAAGGCATTTTAGGCTTAATAAAAATATGGTTTTATAACAAAATAGTAAGACTTCACAGTAAATTTCAATGTTTTAAAAGTTTTATCAGACTCAAATATTTCCATTTAGAGACATACAGTATGAATATTGCCAAAAATTGTGCCACTTAGCTTTGAAACAGATACACATTTTTCAGCTAGATACTCATCTACGTATATATAAAATTCAGATATTCATCTATTTATGTCTCACATACCAAGAGCCATATTTTTCCAAGGTCAGCCTGTCATTTTCTGAGATTCAGCTAAGCTTGTATAAGGGGCAAATAATTACATTCATAAGTAACTCAAAAATATGTATTTACTACTCCTATCACTGTGATATGTTTTCAATTCCATAAAGAAACAAAATGTTCATAACAAAGAGTTCTTTATCTCTAAGATGTATAAAAATGAATCATTAAAGAAAGGGAAAGTGGAGAAAATCATCATTACAAATATGGTGGGGGGAAGTCAGCTAAACTGAAGTTAAACATAAAGGGCACTAATTTGAAATAAAGTGTTAGTCCACTTCTCTAGCCTATAATAACGTTTTCCTCTTATAGTTATATATACTATGAAATTTAGTTTTAAATCACACAGTTTTATATTGTTCCCACATTCTTTCATGTCTGAATATTTGGAATCAATAACACTTCAAGTAACTTGAGGACAAGGAATAAATCTAATACTTTTTTATATCCCCAAACATCATAGTATATATAGTACCAACTTAAATATCAGCAGACTTGTTTCAAATTTTAAAGAATAAAGAACAGACTCACCCTGGGAGGTGCCTCCCTTTCATCTTTGTCTTCATCACATTCAAATGCAACTTGAGCCCGCTGTTTCCTCTGTTCCTCCCACAATGAAGGGTTAAAACTTTCATTATCTGATATAAACATAACTAGAGAAAAGTAAAAAACAAACAAAAACCTACTATATTTTACTGTAATTATGGAAAACTATCACTTGCTCATAATTTCTGTACGAGTTACGTTCATTACAATAAGTCTAAAATAGTTAAGAATGGTCAATGCAAGAAATTAGAAATCCTAATGCATAGGCTGATTCTTGATAATGTCAATGTAAGATTTCTTTATAATGTCAATCACATATCCTTTCTTCCCTGAAGCTGATTCGTCTTGTATTTTTACCAGAAGGGTTCCTGAAGAGAATCTACCAATGAAAACACCACAGATATATGGTTTTGGGCAGTGCTCTAAAAGGTGCTATGGTAGAAATGCAATTTCAACACTGTATTAAACATTATACATAACATGGATTATATACTAAGTAAAGTTCTTACAATATATTTTCTATAACAAAATGTAAAAAAATGGAAATTTTAAGGTAAACCCAACACTTGTATATTCTATCAGATATATAGGGTGAACATCCCTAATCCAAAAAATCCAAAATGCAAAAAACTCTAATGAGCATTTCCTTTGAGCATTGTGTCAGCACTCCAAAACGTTTGGATTTTGGCACAGTTTGAATTTTGGGTTAGAGAGGTTCAACTGATATGAATTCTGCAAATATTCCAAAGTCAAAAAAAAATCAAAACCTGAAACACTTCTGGTCTCAAGCATTTTGGATAAGAGATACTCAACCTGTAACATCAAAAGCAAAGATTTAACAACTCTCAGTTTTTTGTTATTATTAGGCATCTAAAAAATACATAAGGCTTAAAAATTAATTCATTCAGCTATTATATATCATTCCATAGAAGTTGTGCAATACAAAATAAAATCACAATTTTTTTGCCCATTAAAAGAAAATGATTATCCCCTACTCAAAACAGAGATTATGAGTATCCAAAATGAGCTTTAAAGAACCCCAGAAACTCCTGGAATACCCAAATATGGTCAATTAGAATATTTCCACAAAAATAACATAATACAAAAACTTCTAATTATCATTTTTATTAAGCCTTTATTTGGGGCTTGCTTAACCTTTTAAAATCTCATATCCAAACTAAGGATGTCATGAAACCAAGTCTTACCAATGGGAATGAAATTCTTTAATTTAGCCTCTTCTTTGTTTTCATTACTCCATTCAAGATTTTTTTTTCCTTATAATTGCTTTTTTTAATTGCTTAACACATACTCAATGAAGTAATGTATTTGTTTTCGTTCAAAACAAATGTGGAATGTGATTCAAATTCCTATTGACATACTTTTGTGGTATCATTGGAAAGGCAAGGACAGCCCAGCAGTTTCCAACAAAGTCTATTTTTTAACTCATATAATTCCCTCTCCCTTGTAATTTCAATCACCAGCTTGGCCCAGAGATTCCAATTAGTGTTAGATTATGTCTAAAGCAATTTTACACCAGAACTTATTCAGAAGCCCAAGGTAAGTTAACTTTTACCATGCTTCTCATTCTTGTCAAATTCTGGTCACTCACACTTTCTACTCTTTTTTATAAATCTCACATCTTTGAAGATTCAGGACATCAGATAGTATCACTTTCTATCCATTCTAGAGGCTACTCAAACTGATCACCCAGGTATAGACTTACTGAGGACTCTAGTATTTTGGCTACAGATTTTTCTCTCCACCTAAGACCTGCTAATATCCTGAATGATGTCAATATGGGATGATAAGCCCACCACCTCAACACTACAACTTTATATTCCTTGATGTCCTCAATCCCAATGTCCCTATGCATATCAGCTAAATGATTCACAACCACAGTCATACTCAGGACTTTTCCACCTCTTTGACCACGATGCCTGTTCTTCCAAATCACTCAATTCCTTATTACTGCTGGTAAACTTTCAGTTCCTTAACTACCTTTCTTTTGCTCCTTGTAAAATCACTCTAGGTTTTACTTCCTTCTCTATTAAGCTTAGATTTTATGATACATTAATTACTACGACTTCCCTGAAATGCCCTTACCCCAACTTCCAGAGGCAACTTCCACTTCATTGTAAAAAGAAATGCAATAAAAATCCTCAGACTCATATTTCCACTAATATCCTGCTTTCTTAGCTACAAATGTATTGTTACAAGAAGGCATACTTCCTTTTCTCTCTGATTTAAGACTGATTCCTCTACCTAGGCCCAAGATCTCACCCCTACTCTTGCACATTTATTCATCACTATCTACCTTTAGAATCTTTCTTTTTTCCTTCTTCTTTTTTTAAATCTTCCCACCTTCAGAATCTTGAAGGCAAGAATTTTTGCCTTTACTTAGCTCTAGCACAATACCTGTCACAAAGGTGGGATGAAAAACAGAATTAATTGTGAACAGTGTCTACTTCTCTCAAATTGGTATAAAACCCAAACACAAATACGTAATATTTTTTGACTCATCTATTTCTTGGAGGCACTAGGATAAAGACAAAAGCCTTTCTTATAGTTGAAAGGAAATTCATTCACCTTGTTTAGTACTCTGTGTATAATATCCATGAGACACTTTAGGTGACAAATGAACTCTAAGAGGACCCAGAATATCATAATTGATACTGTATTTCAAACTTTTCTATTAGAAACTCTTCAAACAAATCTCAAAATCAAAAATTAGTAGTGGCAAGATTTTGCTACTTCTATTCTTCCTATCAGAAATAAATGTTTTACCTGAATTGTGATCTCTTTTCAAATTAAACAGGAAGGGAATAAATTACAATAGAATAGAAAAAGAAGGCAAGGTAGATTTGAATCATTAAAGTAGAAATCAGTATGAGAAGAAATCAAGGCACGAATATACCTATGATTCTGACAGTTTAGAGGCAGAATGAGTAAACTTTTTCTATAAAGGGTCAGATAAATATTTTAAGCTTTGGGAGAGGCAACTAATGATAACAGCATCTATTTTGGAAGATTGTAAAGATGAGAAGTTATGGATATATAAAGTGCTTAGCATCGTGTCTGACTCAAATTGGCTATTATTTTTACATTGCTATAGCAGGTTTAGCTTTGAATTACTGAAATGGAATAAAAACTTATTTAACTTATATTCCAGAACTAGTGCTAAACTATTAGCAAACTCTTTACTTTCTATAGGATAATTATTTCTTGCTCTCTGCCAGAAGCAATAAAAGACTTGCTTTGATAAGTTATTATTTCATGGGTATAATCTGATGACTTGTATTTATATGTAGCAAAACCTGTTCAGCTTTCTAATCCAATTAGAAGATTTGTGAGATAACTAACATAAAGAGCTTCATTCACTGGAGGTTCTACAGTTAAAGCTTTGAGAATAGGTTTACAAAGAATCTCTCTTCTATGTATTTAAATTCACCCATAATCTCCAAATTTAGCAATACAATAAAATATGGAAGTATGTTTCCATAACAAAATATAGTATACTTAATATTAAGCTGTCAATAGTGATCACTGTTTTATGTGAACAATAATTTCATGAATTAGAAATTAAGTTAAAAATAGAAATTCAAACTCTGCTTATGCTGTAAGCAGTGCCATGTGGGGAATTACAATAAATACTCGAATGCATCAGTAGCTAAGTTTTTTTGTTTTATTCACTAAAACTTATGTCTCAATTTCTTACTTTTCTTTGTCTCTGAAGATGATTTCTGGAAAATAGGAAGTAAGGGTAAGCATCCCCTAAATAATGTTATAATCAGCTATGCAATATACTAGATAATTGTTCTTTTACATGAGAGGACAGAATACTAGCATAAGTATCCCTTATCTGAAATGCTTGGTTCCAGAGTGTTTTGTAGTGAACAAATGTGGATGTGCTCCAAAAGAACTATTATCATCATTTCAAGATAAGGAAACTGAAGTTCAATAATCTATTTAACTTGCCTGTGGTATAGTTTATAAATTAAGACTGATGATTGAAATG
This sequence comes from Papio anubis, assembly GCF_008728515.1. NCBI lineage: Eukaryota > Metazoa > Chordata > Mammalia > Primates > Cercopithecidae > Papio > Papio anubis. The sequence continues at coordinate 60,812,865 of NC_044980.1, read as the reverse complement.
ACTGATTTACATTTTTTCTTCAGTGTTTCTATGTATTAAGAATTAATTTATAAATAATTTCAAACGACAGGTATTTTCACTGGTGTCAGAAAGAAGATACATAAAAATTACAGTTACTTTAAGTGTAATATAATAAACATACACACACACACGCAGAGAGTAAAACATATACTAGAAACAATTTGCTCGTTAGTCTAAAAGGTTGTCGCACCATAATCTATAAAAAACATCTGTGCCCAGTAGTAAAAGGTATATTCCCCCTTGTCAGGCAAAATAAAAGAATTTAAGAGTAGCATTTATAGTCAGAGTTCAACAGATTATGCTGATCCAGTGTAGATCCAAGTGTAATATTAAGTTCACGAGTGAAGAAAATATTTCCTGGTTTAATAATTCTTATCACATAACACTTAACATTTATTCCTAGCATACAGCTAAATGTTTTTAAGTTACCAATTTTAACACTGTGGTTTAATTTAAAGGAATCATTTAAGGAAGCATATGCTACACTTATACCTCTAAATTCAACCCCTGAAATCGTGCCCTATTTTTCCATTATTTTGAAATGAACTTTTTTGGTCAATTCTCTAAAGTCCCATCAAACTAGTAAAAGTCTTCGAGACTTAAAGTTCACTTCACACCTTTTAAATTAGTATGTGTTTTTAACAAGAAAATAGATTATGAAATTCCTACCATCCTCAGTCCTTGGCTGTTGAGGGAACATGTAGTTGGTAAGCACCATTTTCTGGGTCTCTGAATCAGTTTCTTTTTGAAGAGGTATCAGGGGTTTGGACTAGAGAAGGAAAATAAATGCTTAATTTTCAATAACCCTAAAGCAAATACATATTCAGCAATTCCTCTGCATAAGTACATACCACTTTTTCTATAAAATATCAATGTGTAGGTTACAAACAAATCTAACTATATACAATAATACTTTAGGCATTGATTTGAAACCATATTAAAATCTAACAAATAAAATTTAGTTTTTAGTATAAAGTAAGTAAATCAAGTTAATGAAATATCAAGGTTTAAAAGATTTCATATACTAAGTTTACCCACAGTCCATTACTTATTTACACAGTGATATATTTAATAAAGTTATAAAATAAGACTTTCCATTGTATATTATTTTGCCCTCTCTAGTATTCCCCTTCACTAAAATGCTTTTGGAAAAAATTACTTGGAAGGGTTAGTCTGGTTATCTAAATGTTTATTCTAGTTAGCAGCTGAAAAGAGAAAGATGAAAACAATTCATCACTGAGGAAAAGAGAATGATGATTCTCTTTATGAAAATCATTGTTTTCATCATGAAAACAATGATGAAAAGAGAATGATGAAAAAAAGCTTCTCTTTCTTCCTCTTGTGCACTCGTGTATCCCATCTACAGTAATGACACCAGTAAGTCACTCAGTGGTGGAGCCCCCCAGGAAATTTGGACCTTCTTTTTTCTTATGATTTTTTCCTTAACTAGTTAACAAATGTTATCCATCTATTTTTTAATATAATTAATTCTTTTTGCTATTCACCTAAAATCCTACCAATAAAAGCCTTGGCTGACTCCAGATGGACAGAGAACTACGCAATTCTCCCCTCACATGCGACCCTATTACTTAATTCTTTGCACCTACTCCTGTGAAAACCTTCCAGCTAGTTAATTCCATCCTGTAATCTTACTCCCATTCAAACATTCCCCTCTGCTCCTCAGCAAACAAAAACTGCCCTACATTTCAAATTCCTGGACAATTTCCTTGACCCTCAGATAATGGAAATGGTAGCTCTACTCCCTTCTCAAAGACAGTGCTTCCCTCAGGCCTCAAATATAGGGGTTAATTTATTCTCTCCTACCTCATCCGCCCCAAGTCAGGAGGTGAGGGTAGCACTTACAATGCTGTGACATCATTCCTCCCCTATCCTCAGATTTAAATTCCTGTTCCTTTGAGGCATTTATAACCCGTACCTTCCATAGTCAATCTACTGGCCTCTTGGTGGTACTCATCTATTCTTGGCTCTTTTACACCAAATTTTTCCAAAGTCATGGGTAATTCAACATATACAAAACACAGATGACATTTCCATACTTTTGGTTTCTCAGCAGATGAACAATGTGTGAGAAGAAAAAATAAGTCCCCTTAGATGAGCATTTTAAAATTATCTGGAAGGCTTTTAAAAACTTATCGCCCTGAAAATCTTCTAAAACTGTTATAATTGTTGCGTAACTCTGTGACTATACTAAAGATCACTGAATTGTATCCTTTAAAAGGGGTTCATTGTATGGTACATGAATTACATGTCAACAAAGATGTAATAAGAAACCTAGTCCCCTGTTATTTATGAGGCACAGAGACAGAAAAAGGAATTGAGAACAGTGTATCTGGCCTCTCAGTTCCCTGAGCACCCAACTTCAGAGATCTTTAATCCGATTTCATTTCAGATATTCTATTCCTATGCCACAATTCCTAAAATATCACCTGTAAATATTCTTCTCTGAAATATAAAAATGACTCATTCAATGAATATTTACTAAGAGCCTTTTATATTGCAAAGCACTATGACAGGCTCTGTGTACAGAGTGGTGAGCAAAGCATGTTATCTTTACTGACTTTGTAGAGTTTATGAGAGGAAGAATACAGGTAACAAAATAGGCAACTGCAATTGTAATTTCAAGTGTAATTACAGAGTAGACAGGGTACAGTATGCAGGGAGAACATATAGGAGGAGAAATTCACTTCCCATTATCTTGAATAATTAGCAAAGCATTCCTGAAAGAAAGTCTAAGGTGAGGATAAGACGGTAAGAAGCCAGGTAAGAAAGAGAAGGAAGAATGTTCCAAGAAAGCAGGACTGATTTGGAGAAATGAGAATGAATGTGTACGAGATAGAGACAAAGCCACAAGACGAGCAGGCTCTTGAGGCATATAATATAAAGAAAAAAGAAACAATGAAAAGGTTTTTAAGTAGGTTAGTGCTGGGATCAGATTAAAGAATCACTCAAATTACAATGTGGTTCAGAATGGGTAATAAGGGATTGGAACTGGGAGCAACACTGGAGGCAGAGACCTATTAGGAAGTTAGCTCAACACTGTCAGCACTGTTCGAAAGAACTGTAAGATAAGACAAAAATGAGAACCACAGATTATTTATAATTTTCTTTTTCTTTTCCTTTTTTTTTTTTTTTAAAGAGAATCTTGCTCTGTCACCCAGGCTGGAGTGCAGTGGCATGATCATAGCTCACTGTAACCTAGAACTTCTGGGCTGAAGCAATCTTCCTGCCTCAGCCTCCCAAGCAGCTGGTACTACAGGTATGTGCCACCATGACTGGCTATATATACATATCTTTTAAGAGATGGGGTCTTGTTACATCACCCAGGCAGGTCTCAAACTCCTGGCCTCAAGTAAGCCTCCTGCCTTGACTTCTCAAAGTGCTAGGATTACAGATGTGAGCCACCACGCCCAGTCTGATCACTTTAGAATCCTTTAGTAGCCACATATTTTAAAATGGCAAAAAAAGATGAAATTTTGATAATGCATTTAACTTTACATATTCAAAATATCATTTTAACATATAATCAAAAAAATTATGAACATGATCATATATATTCTCTGTTAATACTAAGGCTACAGACACCAGTGTGTATCTTACACTCACACCAAATCTCAATTTGGACCAGTCCCTTGACACTAGTGGCTATGGTACTGGACAGTGCAAGTCTTAAGTGAAAGATGATGGTGAACAGTATTTAAGGGAGTGGCAGTAGGGATAAAGCAAAATACACAAACACTTGAAGATGTTTAAGATTCAATAGGGCTTGTCTATGAACTGGACTGAAGTACAGGGAAAAACAGTAGTTAAGGGTTGTATTTCCAGGCCTCTGCCTCCATCAAGTATTATTTACCAAGCTAAAGAAGCTGGGGGGTGTGGGGGAAATATATTTGGGGCAGAAGATGGGGCAGAAGATGGTATACTCAATTTTGGGCTTATTGAATTTGAGACATTTAGGTGGCAATGTTAAGCAGGAATTGAGCTATATGAATGTGAAGCTCTGGCACAAGAACTGGGCTGCAGATACTGTTAGGAATAATGAGGATACAGATAGCAATTTCAAGACAAAGTATGGAGAAATTAAAGCAGAGCCTAGGGTAACCATGAGGAGCACAAACATGTAAGACACAGGCAGAACAAATATGTCTGAAAAGGAGACTGAGGAGCAGTCAGGCAAAAGGACAACCAGCAGAGTATGGTAACACAGACATCATGCAGCCCTCCCACTCCGCTGCTCTCACAGTACTTGCTGATCACCCTCAGCAAGACTACTAATACCCTGACCTTTTAACATTCTTCCCACCCTTTACTCCGTCTTTGACTACCCTTTTGTACCACACTGTATCTTAAACCACTTTCTTGCCACAAACCAAGATCTCCTCACTGCATTATTCTTTTCTTGCACCTGTCTTGGCAAAACTACAGCCCAAAATCCTTCCAGTTGTGTGCTTTCTCTATATTACATTGCTGAGCAAATTAGTATCACCACAAACTTGTGGAGTGATTATTAATTTGTACTCATATTAGTGTACTGATACTAATAATACTTCAACCAGGCTCTACATGCTACCTGAAAATCCTTCTATGTTTCCTAAATTATACTCTGAAAATATCTTCCCTAAAAAACAAACAAACAAACAAAAAACAAGGATTCAAGAACAGCTACGAGGTTGTGCAGGGTGGCTCACGCCTGTAATCTCAGCACTTTGGGAGGCCGAGGTGGATGGATCACGTGAAATCAGGAGTTTGAGAACAGCCTGGCCAACATGGTGAAACCCCGTCTCTACTAAAAATACAAAAAGCTAGGTGTGGTGGCAGGCCTGTAGTCCCAACTACTCAAGAGGCTGAGGCAGGAGAATTGCCTGGACCCGGGAGGAGGAGGTTGCAGTGAGCCAAGATGGAGCCACTGCAACCCAGCCTGGGAGACAGAGTGAGATACTGTCTCAAAAAAAAAAAAAAAAAAAAAAAAGGACAGCTCTGAGTATGGAAAATTCTATATTCTAAGAGTATTATAACGTACACTATTTCCTCTCCTCCCTTTCACAAACATCACACCCAACTCCCTCCAACAGGCTGAGAATTCCTGTCATAGCTTTTCTATCGTTTTCTACCCATTATCCAACTGCTTCTCTTTTTTTTTTTTGAGACAGAGTCTTGCTCTGTCACCCAGGCTGGAGTGTGGAGTGCAGTGGAGTGATCTCGGCTCACTGCAACGTCCACCTCCCGGGTTCAATCAATTCTCCTGTCTCAGCCTCCTGAGTAGCTGAGACTACAGGCACATGCCACCATGCCCAGCTAATTTTTGTATTTTTAGTAGAGACGGGGTTTCACCATATTGATCAGGCTGGTCTTGAACTCCCGATCTCAGGTGATCCAACCGCCTAGGCCTCCCAAAGTATTGGGATTACAGGCATGAGCCACCGCACTTGGCCCTCATATTCTTAATCTTACTCGTCACATAGCTTCTTTCCAACAACCTGTAAACATGTTCTCCAATATTAAAGGATCCCTGCACTTTTCCTGCTGCTAGCTACCAATTTCTTTACGTTCCATTCCATTTTCTTCTCATCCAACCTTCTTAAAGAGTAATCGGAACTGGGTAGAGCTCACAGCAGCTCAAGGAGTCCTGCCTGTCTCTGTAGACTCCACCTCTGGGGACAGGGCACAGCTAAACAACAACAACAACAACAAAGCAGCTGAAACCTCTGCAGACGCAAACGACTCTGTCTGACAGCTTTGAAGAGAGCAGTGGATCTCCCAACACGGAGGCTGAGATCTGAGAACGAACAGACTGCCTGCTCAAGTGGGTCCCTGACCCCTGAGTAGCCTAACTGGGAGACATCCCCCACTAGGGGCAGACCGACACCCCACACCTCACACGGTGGAGTACACCCCTAAGAGGAAGCTTCCAAAGCAAGAATCAGACAGGTACACTCGCTGTTCAGCAATATTCTATCTTCTGCAGCCTCTGCTGCTGATACCCAGGCAAACAGGGTCTGGAGTGGACCTCAAGCAATCTCCAACAGACCTACAGCTGAGGGTCCTGACTGTTAGAAGGAAAACTAACAAACAGGAAGGACACCCACACCAAAACCCCATCAGTACGTCACCATCATCAAAGACCAGAGGCAGATAAAACCACAAAGATGGGGAAAAAGCAGGGCAGCAAAGCTGGAAATTCAAAAAATAAGAGCACATCGCCCCCTGCAAAGGAACGCAGCTCATCGCCAGCAATGGATCAAAGTTGGACGGAGAATGACTTTGACCAGATGAGAGAAGGCGGCTCCAGTCCATCAAACTTCTCAGAGCTAAAGGAGAAATTACGTACCCAGTGCAAAGAAACTAAAAATCTTGAAAAAAGAGTGGAAGAATTGATAACTAGAATAATTAATGCAGAGAAGGCCATAAACGAACTGACAGAGATGAAAACCATGACACAAGAAATACGTGATAAATGCACAAGCTTCAGTAACCGACTCGATCAACTGGAAGAAAGAGTATCAGCGATTGAGGATCAAATGAATGAAATGAAGCGAGAAGAGAAATCTAAAGAAAAAAGAAGAAAAAGAAATGAACACAGCCTGCAAGAAGTATGGGATTATGTAAAAAGACCAAATCTACATCTGATTAGGGTGCCTGAAAGTGAGGAAGAAAATGGAACCAACTTGGAAAACACTCTTCAGGATATCATCCAGGAGAACTTCCCCAACCTACTAGGGCAGGCCAACGTTCAAATTCAGGAAATACAGAGAACGCCACAAAGATACTCCTCGAGAAGAGCAACTCCAAGACACATAACTGCCAGATTCACCAAAGTTGAAATGAAGGAAAAAATCTTAAGGGCAGCCAGAGAGAATGGTCGGGTTACCCACAAAGGGAAGCCCATCAGACTAATAGCAGATCTCTCGGCAGAAACTCTACAAGCCAGAAGAGAGTGGGGGCCAATATTCAACATTCTTAAAGAAAAGAATTTTCAACCCAGAATTTCATATACAGCCAAACTAAGTTTCATAAGTGAAGGAGAAATAAAATCCTTTACAGATAAGTAAATGCTTAGAGATTTTGTCACCACCAGGCCTGACTTACAAGAGACCCTGAAGGAAGCACTAAACATGGAAAGGAACAACTGGTACCAGCCATTGCAAAAACATGCCAAAATGTAAAGATCATCGAGGCTAGGAAGAAACTGCATCAACTAAAGAGCAAAATAACCAGTTAATATCATAATGGCAGGATCAAGTTCTCACATAACAATATTAAATTTAAACGTAAATGGACTAAATGCTCCAATTAAAAGACACAGACTGGCAAACTGGATAAAGAGTCAAGACCCATCAGTTTCCTGTATTCAGGAGACCCATCTCACATGCAGAGACATACATAGGCTCAAAATAAAGGAATGGAGGAAGATCTACCAAGCAAATGGAGAACAAAAAAAAGCAGGGGTTGCACTACTAGTCTCTGATAAAACAGACTTTAAACCAGCAAAGATCAAAAGAGACAAAGAAGGCCATTACATAATGGTAAAGGGATCAATTCAACAGGAAGAGCTAACTATCCTAGATATATATGCACCCAATACAGGAGCACCCAGATTCATAAAGCAAGTCCTTAGAGACTTACAAAGAGACTTAGACTCCCATACAATAATAATGGGAGACTTCAACACCCCGCTGTCAACATTAGACAGACCAACGAGACAGAAAGTCAACAAGGATATCCAGGAATTGAACTCCTCTCTGCAGCAAGCAGACCTAATAGACATCTACAGAACTCTCCACCCCAAATCAACAGAATATACATTCTTCTCAGCACCACATCACACTTATTCCAAAATTGACCATAATTGGAAGTAAAACACTCCTCAGCAAATGTACAAGAACAGAAATTATAACAAACTGTCTCTCAGACCACAGTGCAATCAAACTAGAACTCAGGACTAAGAAACTCAATCAAAACCGCTCAACTACATGGAAACTGAATAACCTGCTCCTGAATGACTACTGGGTACATAATGAAATGAAGGCAGAAATAAAGATGCTCTTTGAAACCAATGAGAACAGAGATACAACATACCAAAATCTCTAGGACACATTTAAAGCAGTGTGTAGCGGGAAATTTATAGCACTAAATGCACACAAGAGAAAGCTGGAAAGATCTAAAATTGACACTCTAACATCACAATTAAAAGAACTAGAGAAGCAAGAACAAACACATTCAAAAGCTAGCAGAAGGCAAGAAATAACTAAGATCAGAGCAGAACTGAAGGAGATAGAGACACAAAAAACCCTCCAAAAATCAATGAATCCAGGAGTTGGTTTTTTGAAAAGATCAACAAAATTGATAGACCGCTAGCAAGACTAACAAAGAAGAGAAGAGAGAAGAATGAAATAGACGCAATAAAAAATGATAAAGGGGATATCACCACCGACCCCACAGAAATACAAACTACCATCAGAGAATACTATAAACACCTCTACGCAAATAAATTAGAAAATCTAGAAGAAATGGATAATTTCCTGGACACTTACACTCTCCCAAGACTAAACTAGGAAGAAGCTGAATTCCTGAATAGACCAATACCAGGCTCTGAAATTGAGGCAATAATAAATAGCCTACCAACCAAAAAAAGTCCAGGACCAGATGGATTCACAGCTGAATTCTACCAGAGGTACAAGGAGGAGCTGGTACCATTCCTTCTGAAACTATTCCAATCAATAGAAAAAGAGGGAATCCTCCCTAACTCATTTTATGAGGCCAACATCATCCTGATACCAAAGCCTGGTGGAGACACAACAAAAAAAGAGAATTTTAGACCAATATCCTTGATGAACATCGATGCAAAAATCCTCAATAAAATACTGGCAAACCGGATCCAGCAGCACATCAAAAAGCTTATCCACCATGATCAAGTGGGCTTCATCCCTGGGATGCAAAGCTGGTTCAACATACGCAAATCAATAAACATAATCCAGCATATAAACAGAACCAAAGACAAAAACCGCATGATTATCTCAATAGATGCAGAAAAGGCCTTTGACAAAATTCAACAGCCCTTCATGCTAAAAATGCTCAATAAATTCAGTATTGATGGAACGTATCTCAAAATAATAAGAGCTATTTATGACAAACCCACAGCCAATATCATACTGAATGGGTAAAAACTGGAAAAATTCCCTTTGAAAACTGGCACAAGACAGGGATGCCCTCTCTCACCACTCCTATTCAACATAGTGTTGGAAGTTCTGGCTAGGGCAGTCAGGCAAGAGAAAGAAATAAAGGGTATTCAGTTAGGAAAAGAAGAAGTCAAATTGTCCCTGTTTGCAGATGACATGATTGTATATTTAGAAAACCCCACTGTCTCAGCCCAAAATCTCCTTAAGCCGATAAGAAACTTCAGCAAAGTCTCAGGATACAAAATCATTGTGCAAAAATCACAAGCATTCTTATACACCAGTAACAGACAAACAGAGAGCCAAATCATGAATGAACTTCCATTCACAATTGCTTCAAAGAGAATAAAATACCTAGGAATCCAACTTACAAGGGATGTACAAAGGACCTCTTCAAGGAGAACTACAAACCACTGCTCAGTGAAATAAAAGAAGACACAAACAAATGGAAGAACATACCATGCTCATGGATAGGAAGAATCAATATTGTGAAAATGGCCATACTGCCCAAGGTAATTTATAGATTCAATGCCATCCCCATTAAGCTACCAATGAGTTTCTTCACAGAATTGGAAAAAACTGCTTTAAAGTTCATATGGAACCAAAAAAGAGCCCGCATCTCCAAGACAATCCTAAGTCAAAAGAACAAAGCTGGAGGCATCACGCTACCTGACTTCAAACTATACTACAAGGCTACAGTAACCAAAACAGCATGGTACTGGTACCAAAACAGAGATATAGACCAACGGCAGAGAACAGAGTCCTCAGAAATAATACCACACATCTACAGCCATCTGATCTTTGACAAACCTGAGAGAAACAAGAAATGGGGAAAGGATTCCCTATTTAATAAATGGTGCTGGGAAAATTGGCTAGCCATAAGTAGAAAGCTGAAACTGGATCCTTTCCTTACTCCTTATACGAAAATTAATTCAAGATGGATTAGAGACTTAAATGTTAGACTTAATACCATAAAAACCCTAGAAGAAAACCTAGGTAATACCATTCAGGACATAAGCATGGGCAAGGACTTCATGTCTAAAACACCAAAAGCAACGGCAACAAAAGCCAAAATTGACAACTGTGATCTCATTAAACTAAAGAGCTTCTGCACAGCAAAAGAAACTACCATCAGAGTGAACAGGCAACCTACAGAATGAGAGAAAATTTTTGCAATCTACTCATCTGACAAAGGGCTAATATCCAGAACCTACAAAGAACTCAAACAAATTTACAAGAAAAGAACAAACAACCCCATCAAAAAGTGGGCAAAAGATATGAACAGACATTTCTCAAAAGAAGAGATTCATACAGCCAACAGACACATGAAAAAATGCTCGTCATTACTGGCCATCAGAGAAATGCAAATTAAAACCACAATGAGATAGCATCTCACACCAGTTAGAATGGCAATCATTAAAAAGTCAGGAAACAACAGGTGCTGGAGAGGATGTGGAGAAATAGGAACACTTTTACACTGTTGGTGGGACTGTAAACTAGTTCAACCATTATGGAAAACAGTATGGCGATTCCTCAAGGATCTAGAACTAGAAGTACCATACGACCCAGCCATCCCATTACTGGGTATATACCCAAAGGATTATAAATCATGCTGCTATAAAGACACATGCACACATATGTTTACTGCGGCACTATTCACAATAGCAAAGACTTGGAATCAACCCAAATGTCCATCAGTGACAGACTGGATTAAGAAAATGTGGCACATATACACCATGGAATACTATGCAGCCATAAAAAAGGATGAGTTTGTGTCCTTTGTAGGGACATGGATGCAGCTGGAAACCATCATTCTCAGCAAACTATCGCAAGAACAGAAAACCAAACACCACATGTTCTCATTCATAGGTGGGAACTGAGCAATGAGATCACTTGGACTTGGGAAGCGGAACATCACACACTGGGGCCTATCATGGGGAGGAGGGAGGGGTGAGGGATTGCATTGGATACCTGATGTAAATGACGAGTTGATGGGTGCTGACGAGTTGATGGGTGCAGCACACCAACATGGCACAAGTATACATATGTAACAAACCTGCTCGTTATGCACATGTACCTTAGAACTGAAGGTATAATAATAATAATAATAAATTTTTTTTAAAAAAAGAGTAATCAACATTATGTGATTCCATTTCATCATCTATTTATTCCTTAAACTTCTTCAATCTGGGTTTTGACATATACCTCTATAATTACTTTAGCTAATTGCCACATATAATGGATATTTTTCAGATTTAATCTGAACTGACTTCTCAACAGCATTTATCTTATTAACAATAACTTATTAACTTCTTTCTTCAGGCCAGTTTCTTCACTCTTAATTGAGACCATCATCATTCAGTTCTCCTTCTACTTCTATGGCTACTCTCTTTAAGCCTCTTAGTCTACTGCCATTCAAATGTTGGTTTTCCTCAGGATTCATCCATCACTAACATTTTAAAAGTTTTTTTAATATAATTTTATATAATTCCTTTTGAGAAACAACAAAAGCTATGAAACCATTCCCTAGAAAAAGTTAATTAAGATCATAGGCTGAACACCAATGTGTATTTCTTCTTGTGCCACAAATCTTTTTAAATAAAGTGAATACATTTTTACAAATAAGCACAAAGAATAAACCTATAATAGTACTGAAAAAAGAAAATGAGGACTTCAGGAGCAATTTTGAGAAATTTCTGAAGGTTAGAAATTTTTAAATAGAGAAACCAAGAGCACAGAAACCATACAGAAGAAAATGAAGTCAGGTTCATGGTCACCAGCGTGTTCTATACATAGCTACTTGGATATACCAAAGGTACTTCTAAATCAACATGTTTAACTAGAACTTAACATCGTCCCATAAACATATTTCTTCATTTGTGGTTAGTTTTCCTGGGTGTGGCAGCATTATCCACCTAGTCACTGAAGTCAAATCTCTGGCCCTCATCTTTGCTTTTACTCTCTTTTCACATACATGCATTCTTCATGCTCTATTGATGCAACCTTTTAAATTATTCCTCAAAAATACCTGCTCTTCCCTCAGCTCTGTTTCATTACTTTAGTTCAAGGCAACATATTCTGTTGCCCAGAGTATGACAATGTCCTCCAACTCAGTCTCCCCTGCCTTCATGCTTGGCACTAACCCCTGATGAATCCATCTTCCACCATGCAGGCAAAAAGGCCTTTCTAAAACATCAATGAGATCAGACTATTTGCCTGTTCAACATTACACTGGTTCCCGTATTATCCTATATGTGTCATAAAAATCACTTCTTTTATACTGATGGCAGATATGAATAATTGATCATGACTAGAACGATCGAATGTCCATTTTGCCTGAGACAGACACAATTTACACATGTTGTTCTCATGTATTTATCAATGGAGCCCCTTTCACTCCCCCAAAAGTGTCCTATTAGGGACAATAAATTACACAGCCACCCAAATCACAGCAATTTTCCACTAGCTTGAATTTAAGTCAGAATCTGCAACACAATTTTTCAGGAAGCCACTCATAATTGATAAGAGAACAAGATTTTTAAAAATCTTATTTGCCATCCTTGAGATATAATACAAGTTTCTCTGCATGGCATACAAGATCCTCCACCAACTGATCTCTATCTGCCTTTGTAGCCTCGTTTTCTACCTTTTCCTTCTCACTGTTATACTCTTGTCACAATGACCTGCTTGTAGAGTTATGGAATACACTACGCTGCTTTGCACCTAAATGCTTATGCTCATGATATTCTTCCAAACCAGAACACTGTTCTCTTTTTTTTCTTTAAATCCCACACCTAGTTGGTCATGGTGGTGCAGGTCTATAATCCCAGATACTCAGAAGGCTGGGGTGGGAAGATCACTTGAGCCTGGAAGTTTGAGATCAGACTCGGCAACACATGAAAACCCAATCTTAAGGAGGAAAAAATAGACAAAAAATCCTATTCCTCTTTTTTATTTAAAAAAGCTTTATCTTACAGATAGAATCTTGCTCTGTTGCCCATGCTGGAGTACAGTGGCAGGCTCACAGCTCACTGTAACCTTGAACTCCTGGGCTCAAAGGATCCTCCAGCCTCAGCCTCCTGAGTAGCTTGGACTTGTACAGGCATGTGCTACCCCACCTGGCTAATGTTTTAATTTTTTTGCAGAGATGGGATGTTGCTATGTTGCCCAGGTTGGTCTCAAACTCCTGGCTTCAAAAGATTCTCCCACCTCAGCCTCCCAAAGCTCTGGGATTAGAGGTGTGAATCACCATACCCAGCCCCATTCCTCTTTTGAGAGATAATTCAGGCATTGCAGGCATTTCCTCCTCTTCAGAAATTCGCCTTTACATCCCTCGGTTATCTTCCCCATCTTTGATCCTAAAGCTTAGTCCTATTAAGTCTCTTAACCACATTGTATTAAAGTAACTTTCTAAATATTGTTCTTCCCACCTTAAACTGCCTGGCACAAAGCAGTTGTTCAATAAATGGTTCTTGAGAATCACAAAATGGATGAGGGAATTAATAAATAATTGTTCTGCTCACGCCTTCAGCAACTCATGAAAATTATATTACTGCATGTACTGTTCTACATACCAGAGCAATTTATTTTCATAAACATTAAATAGTAGAACAGTTTATTTTTATAATTCACAACCAAACCTCTGTATACCTTCTCCTCTACATGTCATTCTTTCACAGCAAAATTATTGCTTCATATGGTAAGGGTAAGGGAAATTTTCTAGCCATACCTGATTTGTTTTACTCAATATTCTGTCAAACTTTGAAGAACAAAGACTCCTACATATAATTTTTGTTTTAAATCAATTGGAGAAGTGTAAATAGAATGAAAGAACACTGTAAATATGAAGAAACTGTAGCAGATACTTGGTTAATTTCATTAAAATGAATCATCTGGTATAATTTGCTAGCATTAATTTATCCACAAAAGTGCTACTGCAGGCCAGGCACGGTGGTTAACACCTGTAGTCCCAGCACTGTGGGAGGCTGAGGCAGGGGGATGGCTTGAGTCCAGGAGTTCGAGACTAGTCTGGGCAATATCATGAGATCTTGTCACTACTAAAAACGTTTAAAAAAAAAAATTTAGCTGGGCGTGGTGATATGCACTTGTGGTCCCCCAGCTACTTGGGATGCTGAGGCAGGAGGACTGCTTGACCCCAGGAGTTGAAGATTCCACTGAATCTTAATTATACCAGTGTACTCTAGCCTAGATGACAGAGCAAGACCCCGCCTCAAAAAAAAAAAAAAAAAAGTGCTACTCTACTTAGAATTAGTCTAAGAGTTCCTCAAGATCAGGAGGTACATCTCATTCATTGTGAAGTTAGTAAATGGCATAAGATGGGGTCCAGCAAATGTTTTCTGAATCTAGTCGTAAAATTTCAAATCAAGTTTAAACATATACTATTCAATTACGAGAAATCAGTTCCACATATAATAGATACAGTAATTGCCTGTGTTAAAAAGCTCCAATAAGGCCGGGCATGGTGGCTCACACCTGTAATCCCAGCACTTTGGGAGGCTGAGGTGGGCGGATTACCTGAGGTCAAGAGTTTGAGACCAGCCTGGCCAACATGGTGAAACCCCGTCTCTACTAAAAAAATACAAAAATTAGCCAGGCATGGTGGCACACGCCTGTAATCCCAGCTACTCTGGAGGCTGAGGCAGGAGAATTGCTTGAGCCCGGGGGACAGAGGTTGTAGTGAGCCAACATCATGCCACTGCACTCCAGCCTGGGTGACAGAGCAAGACTCTGTCAAAAAACAAAAACAAACAAACAAACAAAAACCTCTAATAACGGCAATGTATCATCATTTTAATATTCTCTCTAAATTTGCAAAGCAGGTAAATAATACAGTCTTATTCATAACCATAGATTAACATAAATTTAAGGCTTTTGGGATAACAGTAAGGGCTAGGTAAGAAACGGGCCCCAAGGCAGGGTGTGGTGGCTCACGCCTGTAATCCCAGCACTTTTGGGAGGCTGAGGCGGGCGGATCATGAGGTCAAGAGATTGAGACCATCCTGGCCAACATGGTGAAACCCCATCTCTACTAAAAATACAAAAATTAGCTGGGAGTGGTGGCACATGCCTGTAGTCCCAGCTACTCAGGAGGCCGAGGCAGGAGAATTGCTTGAACCCGGGAGGTGGAGGGTGCAGTGAGCTGAGATCACGCCACTGCACTCCAGCCTGGCAGCAGAGAGAGACTCTGTCTCAAAAACAAAAAAAAAAAAAAAAAAGAAAAGTACAGCATGGAACAAGACAGAACAGAACAGAGAAGGATACCCAGTTAAAAAGTTATGAAGAATCCTTGTGGGTTTCTTTACTGTATTAACACCTCAGGGCGGTTAATATAATCCAGAATTAGAATACAATATAGTTTCCCAAGAAAATTTGGCTGCAGAGTTCATAAGTATCATATGAGACCAGTGTATCCAACACTGGGAAAATAGAGCTTTAAATAAATTATTATAAAGTATTGCTCAACATTAAATAACAAGCATTAATTTTTTAATTAAGAAGATCAGTAAATTGTATATTCTATTTTGTTATAACAACTTACAAGGAATCCTTACACACTGTTGGTGGGAATATATTATGGAGGTTCCTCAAAATATTAAAAATGGAACTATCATACAATCCAGCAATCTCATTACTGGATATATATTCAAAAGAAATAAAATCAGTATGTTGAAGAGATGTCTGCACTCCCATGTTCACTGCAGCAGAATTCACAATAGCAAATCAGCCTAAGTGCCCATGAACGGATGAATGAAAAAAGAAAATGTAGTGTGTGTACACAAATACACATACAATCACAATGGAATACTATTCAGGAAATCCTGTCACTTGCAACAACATGGATGAACATTATGAGGACATTATGTTAAGTGAAATAAGCAGGAACAAGAAGATAAATGTCACACATTTTCACTTATATGAGGAATCTAAAAAAGATAAACTCAAAGAAACTAAGAGTAAAATGGTGGGTTTCGGAGCTGGCAGGGGTGGGCTGGAGCATGGATTGGGATATACTGGTCAAACGGTACAAAAGTCAAGTTAGGAGGAATAAGTTCAAGAGCTCTACTGTACAACGTGGTGACTACAGTTAATAACACTGTTATAGTCTTGAAATTACCAAGTAGACTTTAAGTGTTCTCACTATAAAATATGACAAGTGTATGAGATAATGCTATTAAAGTCAGAGTTTGAGTCTGACTTCCTAATCTCTCAATATTTTCACAGATTTAGGAGAAATCAGGCAAGTCCAACAGAATTCATTACTTATAAATCGATACCTATTTTATAAAAAGTCATGTCCTTCTAAATAGAGATTTTTCTTATATAAAAGATACATTTACACGTGTACCACTGTATAGCTGCTCTTAAATGACCCTATGTATCACAGTGCAAAACTATATAACACAAATAGGAACTCCATTAACTTATAAAATCAGAATGCCCACCTGATTATCTGAGAGCCACATAGCTGTCAATTGCTGTAGCTTTGTAAAGCTAAAGGGCAAATTCTTTAATCTGTAGGAAAAAATACAAACAAAAATTAAACTTTAAAATTTGAGAAGATTTAAAATGAATGAGGGCTCAAAGGTTTTCTGAAAAATGCTATATAGTTGCACATGAAAATAGGAGAAAAAAATCTAGAAAAGTCCCATATAATTATTTGTACAGGACATAAGACAAAATATCTAGTCTTACAAGAATTCGTTTCAAAAATATTAATTCTTCAATTGAATCAATTCACCTGGCAAGAAAATGGACAACAGAATAACCTTTAAAAATAACAGTTAATTGTCCCTGCCTTAGAAAAAAGAACACATTAAGGAATGTCTCATAAAACTGCTTTGGTTTATTTGTACTCAGAACAAACTGTTATAGGAAGCACTCTTAGTGATAGTTTGATATAAAAACTGCACTGCTCTCTATTTGTGAGCCAGCAGTTATGTAATCTAGAAGAGTATCCTAAGATGATAATGAGTAAAAACAAAGTGCAGTCATTCATCAGTATCTGTGGAAGACTGGTTCCAGGATCTCCCTCAGACACCAAAATCTGCAGATGCTCAATCCCTTATATAAAATTGTATAGTATTTGCATATAACCTATGTACATCCCCCCCATATATTTTAAATCATTTCTAGAGTACTTATAATACCTATTAGAATACAAATGCTATGTAAACAGTTGGTATACCGTACTGTTTAGGGAATAACAATGGGAATGTTGGTACACGTTCAGTTCTGACACAATTTTCTTCCAAATATTTTCGATCTGAAGTTGTTTGAATCCACACTTGCAGAATCAACTATAAATACCCATTAGAATACTAAACGAAAATATCCTATTTAAGAGGGAATTATCCACTTCAGCCTTGCTATCTTATGCCTAACTAGTCTTCCATGGCTTTCTTTCAAGGTAATTTGCACAACCTACTGTGAGTTGTAGGAATTAAAGGGTGAAACACTGACTTAAGAAAGCAGTGGTTCTTTTAAATAAAACAGAAGTTAGAATAACATAATTAGTCAAAAAATTGAGTTTAAATTAAAGCTCTACCTTATAAGCTATGTGAGTCACCTTAAATCTGAGTCTTAAAACCCTCCTACATAAAATGGGAATACTATTATACTATTTCATAGAGCTGTTTTGAAGACTTCACAAGACACTATGAAAGCAAAAAGTGAAAACACTCTACAAATGCAGTTGAATCATCATTAGTATGTTTACCTCAGGAAAAAGTATGGACATTCTGTTTTTAACTTAAACATTGTTCCAATTTACAACCCTAGTGATCAATTTGCTCTGCATCTGTCCAGAAAAATATTAGCAACAGACTAGATACATTCCAAAGTTGTTTTGTTAAATAGCAATATTAAGGTGAAGATGTGACTTTAGAAATAAAAGGTAACTGTAAGGAGAGAATAAGGAATATATAGCTAAGTCAACCCACAATGAACAGTAACAACCACCGTATGATAAATTAACATCAGAAAAATTAGACCACTCCTTGTATTTAAAGAAAAAACAAAAATACACACTTAAGACCTCATTTAATGTTACTGATAAGTTCCTGGAAACCACAGCTTTTGCAAAACTGTGTATGGCAGGTCCTCAAATAATGTCATTTTCTTAAAACACTGATGAACGAAAGAAGTGATTTCATTATATGTTGTTTCACTGAAAGTCACACTTTCCAAGAGCCTATCAGTAACACTGAGGACTTACTATGTATATTTAAAGAGAAACAAGCACTAGTTATTCTATTATATATCATATGAAACTTAATTTCATCTAACCAACATCTCCTATAAACCAACTGATGAATATAGTATCACAAACCTATTGTCACTTAAATTAATGACTTTTAATTTTTGCATATCACCCATTTCCTCTGGAAGTGTCTCAAGTTTATTGGAATGGAGAAACAGCACAGTTACATTTTTCCAGCTTCCAATCTGAAAGAGAAATATAAACTGAGGATCAAAAAATTTGGCCTACAGGTTGATCAACACATAAAAACATCATTTTTGAAAGTTATGAAATATACTCCATATTTATAAAAAAAATAATGATTAGACTTTCTAATTATTAACTTTTATGTACATAAAGCATTTAGGAACCTCTTCTAAATCAACATAGCTAATTATTATTCAGAAAATAAATAACTTGATAAACTATTTTAGAAAGAAAATAAATGAAGCCACACTAAATAGCTATAATGAAGATAATCAGAAAAAAATGAAAAGACAAAAATCTAGATAAATCTAAAATACATTACCTCTGGGGGCAACTGTTGTAAGTAATTATGATCAGCAGCAAAAGTTCTTATGTTAGTAAGCTGCCCAATAGATGAAGGCAAAGCTTCAACTTCATTGAAACTACAATCCAGTTCTTCTACTGATATTAACCTTTAATTTAAAAAAGGAAATATATATTATTTTTTAAAGGTTTCCTATATATAATCCAAAATTTCAGAACATACAAACATTTGAACTCAACTTTGAAAACCTAGTGAAACCATTTCACAAAGCTAAACTTCACCAATAATAAGCAGGTCTGACTATCAAACACACACTCAACCTGTATACTAATTACTTAAATGTTTACAAAATCTTTAGGTCATTTATGCAAATATCTGAAAATATGTATGGCATGCTGAACTGAAAGTAAAATCTTTGAGGGTGTATACATTCACAAAAAACTTACCCTCCTATAGAGTCTGGCAGATACATTAACTGGTTTTCATCTATTTTTAGAGTTGTTATATTCTTCAACGAACCTGAGGGAAGAAACAACATACAATTTTTCAGCTTAAAAAAGAAGCAAGTCCACCAACAGTCATTGTGAGACATATTACATCTGACAAGAATTAGAAACAACTTTCCTAATAAACTTATCTAAAAGAGATACCACTCCCAATCCCAACATTCTATTCCCTTATCCTGTACTTTCAATCTTCATCCACATCACTATTTAACACAGTGTACATCTGTTTATTAACTCCCACTAAAATATAAGCTTTACTGATAGTAGCAACTTTTTCTCTTCCTTGTTCACTGTTGTAGATATGCTTCTAAAAACAATGTCATGGCACAGAAAAAACAGACAATACAAACTTGTTGAATTAACAGACTAAAGAAATGGCAGTATGAAGGTAGTTCATAACAGGTGTATAACAAACTATTCCATATATCCTAATACTAAAACAGTAAAACATTTTTTAAGTTTAAGAAGTGTTGACTAAATAACAGTAGAATAGTAACGAACTTACACAAATGTAGTTTAGCTAAAACCACCATGTGATTTAACTGAGAAAGATACAAAAATATTTTTGGTTTTTATATTAAAACATCAAAAAGATGTCAAGATTGAAGTTTTGGGTCCTTTCATCAAAATAATTCAATTCCATTGACATATCATTGAACAAGCAACAACACAGACTCAATTATAGATCTCTCATAATCTGTTCAACTGATCTGTTTTCTTGTCTGTCCATAATGAAACAGGAATGAAAAAAGTTACCAAAATAAAAGCTATGACAACAAAAGCTAACAGTTAAGCCAAATTTGGATAAATTAACTTATTTCAAAGAATTTAAATATATTAGAAATAAAAATGAGATTTCCTTAGAGTAAATAAAAAACAGTAATATCAACAAAGGAGCAAACTGTACGACTGATCATACCAGGAAAAATTCAAATAAAATCTGTTCCTGTGGTAATGCAGTATAATTACCTCATAACAAGTGAAATTTGAGATTATGTGGAAGGCTTGCATTTATTTTGATAAAAATTGCATGAATTTGAAAGCAATACAAACCTATAGTCTCAGGCAGCTGCTGAAGTGAATTGCTTGATAATAGGAGGTCTTGAAGGTTTTCACATGCTGAAATTCCTTCTTCAACCATTTCAATATTATTTTTAGAAACATCCAAATATGTAAGCTGTTTCAAACTACCAATAAACTGTAAGTAAAAAAAAAAATCTAATGACTCTATTAAGATTAGTAATTTGTAAAAAGTTTAAGCAATGAACTTGACACCAAGTTTTAATTCAAAATTAAATGTTAATACAAGAAAGAAGACTCTCAGGTAGTTTTTAAAATGCCATTAGAAATGTATTCAGTAATAAAGCTAAGACGTTCTACTAATCGTAGCATAGCAGAAGTGACAAAGAACATATTCTTTGGGAAGTCAGTTGTCGATTACCTCCTAAGGAGATAGCATATATGGGGATTCTTGTGGTTTTTTCATGGGAGTAAACAATTTGTCAGTTGTTAAAACAGAAAGCTCAGGAAAATATCCGAGTTTACCAATTCCTTGGGTAAAGCAAATAGGGACATAAGTTCAAGTGATACCACTGGAAAGGACACACTCAACAGTATTAAAAGGAGACTTACAAATGTTTATTATGAGAATTCTTAGATTATAATCAAGAACGTGCTCATGGAAAAAAATGTAATTTGCTTCTGTTTAATAAAGAATAATCCAATTTCTTTTTATTAATTAAAAGTAATTATAAAAGATATAATTCACAAAACTGCAAAGGAGAGCCAGAAATAAGTGATGCCATTTAAATTTTCATATACATACCCCTGGAATAAAAGTCAGTCTATTAGCATCCATCCAAAACTCTTTCAATCCACTTAGTTGCTCAAGTACTTCAGGCTGTTGGGATTAGGGTAGGGGATAGCAGTAATTCAATTAATTTATATGAATGTCTTTATCTGGCAAAAGAAGCCCTGGGAATTTCTAATAACCTTTAGTTTCAAATCATTAAATAAAAAGAGCCAGGAGAAGGAAAAAAAAAAAAAAAAAGAAGAGCCAGGATGTGAGCCTTTCCACTGCATTATACGGACTACAGTAAAATTATTAATGGAGAAATCGAAGAGACATTCCATAGAAGTAGATTACAAAAAACACATTTAAGCTTTGGATTACACAATAGGGTCAAGTTTTTATATAATTAGTAAAGAAATAAAAAATAGGACTCACTGCTTAGAAGTATAAAATAACAACATGCACTCATTCATTATCAGTAAGAAGATACAGCCTTTTAGAAAATAGAAAAATTACAAATGTTCCCTGGTGACATTCATTAAGAGGGAGATAAAAGACAACATGCAGGCCGGGCGCGGTGGCTCAAGCCTGTAATCCCAGCACTTTGGGAGGCCGAGACGGGCGGATCACGAGGTCAGGAGATCGAGACCATCCTGGCTAACACGGTGACACCCCGTCTCTACTAAAAATTACAAAAAACTAGCCGGGCGAGGTGGCGGGTGCCTGTAGTCCCAGCTACTCGGGAGGCTGAGGCAGGAGAATGGCGTAAACCCGGGAGGCGGAGCTTGCAGTGAGCCGAGATCCGGCCACTGCACTCCAGCCTGGGCGACAAGAGCAAGACTCCGTTTCAAAAAAAAAAAAAAAAAAGACAACATGCATCCTAAATGTCCATAGTCAGGGAAAGGTACATAGACAAAGTCATAACCACATGATACAAATATACTGTAATTTAAACCTCTAGTAAAAACTTCTAATTACATGGTGGAAAATTCTTTATAATATGGTGTTGAGGACATCAAAATTAATCCAAGTGTTGTGGCAGACCTTCATATCCATGCAAAATTTGCTCCTGGGCATTGTCCCTTCAAAGCTGCCCTCTTCAAAGTTATTTCTATCACCTCACAAAGCCACGTGCAATCAACGATCATGTGATGGCACAGAGTACCATCATATCTAATAACCATAGTTAACAGTCATACATAAAAGGCATGTCAACCAGATTTACTGTTAACCTATAAATATAGATAAGAATCCTAGATGTAACTTGGATTAAAAGAAATTTCCTTTTGTGCATTCTTGTAATAATTCTACTGTAAGTTTTAAAAAGTGTATAATGTTAGAAGACCAAAATGGTACAAAAACTAATGATGATTTTGAAACCCTGTTGGATTCTTAAACTGAACAAATGAGAATTTTGAAATAGTCAATATGCAAACAGATTAATTCATACAGAACAAATACTGAGAAAGGACATAATAGATAAATAATTTGGGAAGCACAGCATGTATTTTAGAGAATGAGGTACTCCAAACTACCATGTTCCTCCTCAAACCTCAGCTGAAATTTATAATATTAATACAATAGCCACAGGGCAATACTATAGCAAACAGTTTTAAGAAATTCCTATGCTTAAAACCATCATTTGTGAGCTACCACAATTTTAAACAACAAACTTGTAAACTAATTTAAAAGCAATAATGATACTCAGCTGGATATGTTCCTCTTCAAAAAAAAAAAAAATCTAGCTTATTTTCTGAGTTCTTTTGGAAAACTCACTAGAGACAAAAGCTACTTAAACACTACTCCTTTCCTTTTGGATTCAGCATCATAGTGCACTTGGCATACAAAGTACAAACAAAAAGGTTCTCATTACTACTTCAAAAATAACAGTTGTTTCACTCAATGATTTTCCCCTTAGCTATTAAGTAACATAGAGAAGTATCTTATTACTGAATAAATTCACAAGCCATACCCCATGGAGCTATCTCTGATTCAGAACTACTTTTACCTGCTGCATTCCAGACTGATGTTTCTCACTTATAATCACTCAAATTTTCTGCTTCCTATGCTAAAAATTGTTTAGGTATCTCTTCCATGGACTTCTCATTGCTTTTACATTTTATGCTCATCTGTCTGGTTAATTTTTCTATCTGTCTGGAAAGTTCTGGCTACGAACTTCCATATCTTATAACTAAAAAAAAAAAAAAAAAAAAGGCAAACCTTTATCCAATTTTTAAAAGAAATACATTAATTTTCACATTTTGTTCTTCATCAAATATAAGAACTTAGGGAAAGTGAGACTGATGAGAACTTACCACTTCCGTGAATTCGTTACTTCCCAAATCCAGTCTTTCCAGCTGGGTCAGTCTGTTCATGGTTCTGTTCATAATGGAGTAATGAAAAATTAACTACAAAAATATCAATTACATGGAAGCTTTCAAAACATAGTCTAAAACATTCTTATGGAATATGTAATTATTTATAGGCTTTCTATGTTGACAAAATAAAAATATTAATTTTCTAAAAAATTTTAAAAGTTAGATTTCTAGATAAAATAGATGATCAGTTATTATCTTACTTTGTCTTCTCATTGGTCTTTTCATTTCTATTTTTATTTTTTTTTTTTTTTTTTTGAGACGGAGTCTCGCTCTGCCGCCCAGGCTGGAGTGCAGTGGCCGGATCTCAGCTCACTGCAAGCTCCGCCTCCCGGGTTCACGCCATTCTCCTGCCTCAGCCTCCCGAGTAGCTGGGACTACAGGCGCCCGCCACCGCGCCCGGCTAGTTTTTTTGTATATTTTAGTAGAGACGGGGTTTCACCGTGTTAGCCAGGACGGTCTCGATCTCCTGACCTCGTGATCCGCCCGTCTCGGCCTCCCAAAGTGCTGGGATTACAGGCTTGAGCCACCGCGCCCGGCCTACATTTCTATTTTTAAGAAGCAACTGCAACAAATTTAAACCCACAAGCCAGAATACGAATAATGAGTTTCTATTTTTTCACATAATAAATTTTCATATAGTACAAGTCAGCTAATAAATTTTGGCAGATGCCTAGTAATTACTACCATAATTACAAAAATTCTTTTTCAAAACTGCTCATATATTTGTAAGACTTTAAGATAACTGTAACTCTGAAAATTAATATTCAAAATGCTAACAGTACATGTATTATTACTCCCCACATGTTCAAATTAAATCTAATACAATTCAAAATAAAGTTATATTATATGAATCACAAATTAGTAGTTGACATTTATTTTAAATAAAAGCAATAATACACCATTCTTAACTTCCAACTTAACATCAACACTTCACTGAAACTACAGGAACTTGAAAGATGTACAAACCAGTTTTGTAATGAAATAAACTATGTTGCACTTTTATCCTTTATCTCTCCTTTTACAAAGGTACCTTTTGAAACTAATTCAAACAAATATTTATGCTCTTAAGTTGCTATTTTTGTATAACCTCTATTATTTAATATAGAGATGCTACCAGTTACCCAGATAAGAAATTCTGTATTAAGGATTTTGTAGGATATGACAAAATGAGAGCAAAATATAGTTACAATCACAATATCAGTATATTACATTACTGTTAATACTTTGAAAATGAGTATCATTTAAAATCCACAGGCGCTTCAAATTATGGCACGAAAAACAAACTATTCCTATCTTTTCTGGAATTTTAACAAAAATAAGTGGTAAGTTAAAATAAAACTCAGTTGCAACATTTCTCCATCTTTTTAGTTAAAAAATATAAGAACAAACACCATCATTGTAATGAAACTGTCATTGGTCTACATTAGAAGCGAATTTTCCCTTTACATTTTAAATATGCCATTCTGTCATCAACCCTTCAATTCATCTCATAATGCCAATTTTTATAAAACTGCTTTCACTTAGATTTACTAAGTGCCTATTCTCAGGTACTATAATTCTACTTCCTTACTCATATCTTTCCCCAGAAAACCTGTAAGTTCTAGCTTCCTTCATAACAAGCGAAAGGTTGTTTCCAGGATCTTTCTCCAGATGTATAAAGTCACATGCTATGATAGTAATTTCCTATATTCAAATAACTATACCAGGTGGAGATTTGCAAAAAGTAAAGAGGATTGTGAGGAGAAAGAGAAGACTGAAAGAACAAAACATAATCTTACATTTCTTGCTTCAGTATTGTTATGACAAGATAACAGAAAATTCACATGCAACTATTGAGCACATAATGTCAATGGCGTAACAGTTTTAGAATAGGGTACAAAAATGAAAAGCAGTGCATTGGAAAAATTCAATTACAGATGATGGCCTGGAAAAGTTAAATTTTAAAACAATTTTAGGAAAATGTGAGTGATACAGATATGTAATAGAAAAGAAAATATATTGTCATGTCAAAAAGTGTCTCAATCTCAACTCTCTGTAGTTAATAATGACAACTGTGGCTATACTCAAACACTTTAGAAATCTCAGAAGTAAAACTGCATCCTAGATTAAGATCTAGCCGCCTATCTCAAGGAGAAAACATAAACAATATTCCTCAGATTTTCTCCCATCTGTTTCTAAAACTCATCTGTATTGAACTCATTTTACTTTCTCCTCTCCTCAAAGGAAAAGTAAAACATCTTTTGTGTTCTTGGTACTAGTTCTCTCCAATATTCTTTAGGTAGCATTAAATTTCACTTAACTATATATCTAAAACAACAGCTCTTTCCATTGCTCTAATCTTTGATATAGTCATATAACCTAAATGCACATTACTTTGTAATATTTACAACTATATCCTCTTGTTTGTGAGGTCCCAAAAGTTATAATCACGCAAAAACAATTAGGAAAGAGAAAGAAAGAGCATCCAAATTGGAAAATAAGAAGTCAAAATTAGCCTTGTTCACAGACAACATGATCTTATACCTAGAAAAATCTAATGACTCCATCAAAAAACTGTTAGAACTGATAAACAAATTAAGTAAAGTTGAAGGATACAAAATCAACATGTGAAAATCAGGAGGATTTACATATGCCAACAGCAAACAATCTGAAAAATCAAGAAAGCATTCCCATTTATAGTAGTTACAAAAAATATAAAATACCAGCCAGGTGCAGTGGCTCACGCCTGTAATCCCAGCACTTTGGGAGGCCTAGGCAGGCGCATCACGAGGTCAGGAGATAGAGACCATCCTGGCTAACATGGTGAAACCCTGTCTCTACTAAAAACACAAAAATTAGCCGGGTGTGGTGGTGGGCGCCTGTAGCCCCAACTACTCAGGAGACTGAGGCAGGAGAACGGCGTGAATTTGGGAGATAGAGTTTGCACTGAGCCAAGATTATGCCACTGCACTCCAGCCTGGGCGACAGAGCGAGATTCCATCTCAAAAATATATTTATATATATGTGTGTGTGTGTGTGTGTGTGTGTGTGTATATGTATGTGTATATAGTTATATATGTGTATGTGTATATATATATATATATATATACACACTTAAGAATCAGTCTAAAGACATGAAAGATCTATACAAGAAAAACTGTAAAACTCTGACGTAAGAAATTAAAGAGGACACAAAAAAATGGAAAGATACTCCATGCTCATGGATTAGGATAGTTAAAACGACAATACTACCCAAAGCAATGTACAGATTCAATGTCATCCCCATCAAAACACTGACATTCTTAACAGAAATATTTTTAAAATCCTAAAATGTATACAGAACCACAACAAAAGATTCCAAATAACCACAGTGATGCTGAGCAAAAAGAACAAAGTTGAAGGTATCACACTACTAGACTTCAAAATGTACTACAAAGCCATAGTAATCAAAACAGCATAGTACATAGGCACATAGACCAACGGAAAGGAATTGAGAACCGAGATATAAATCCATGCATTTACAGCCAACTCATCCTAGGAAAAGGTGCCAAGAAGATAAAATGGGGAAAAGACAGTTTCTTCAATAATTGATGCTGGGAAACTGGGTAACTATATGCAGAAAAATAAAACTAGACCTCTATCTCTCACCATACACACAAAGTAACTCACAATGGGTCAAAGACTTAAATCTGAGACCTGAAACTATGAAACTACCAGAAGAAAACACTGGAGAATGTTAATTCCCAATATCAGTATCAAGGATACTGGTTTGGGCAATGATTTTTTTGTGCAAGACCTCAAAAGCACAGGCAATCAAAGCAACAAAAATAGACAAATGGGATTACAGCAAGCGAAAAAACCGCACAGCAAAGGAAACTATCAACAAAATGAACAAACCACAGAATGGGAGAAATATTTGCAAAGTATCCATCTGACAGGAATTAATAATTAGAATACATAAGAAGCTTCAACAAATCAATAGCAAAAAAAAAAAAAATTATATTGTAAAATACACCAAAGATCTGAATAGACATTTCTCAAAAGAAGACATACAAATGACAAACAGGTATATGAAAAAATGATCATCACTAATCAGAGAAAACTACAATGAGATATCATCTTGCCCTACTTAAAATGGCTTACATTAAAAAGATAGGCAATAACAGACGCTAGCAGGGATGTGGACAAAGAGGAATCTCTGAACACTGTTGGTGGGAATATAAATTAACACAGCCACTATGGAGAACAGTACAGAAGTTCCTAAAAAAAAAATTAAAAATGGAACCATCCCACAATCCAGCAATTCCACTATTGGGTATATATACAAAAGAAACGAAATCAGTATACTGAAGGGTTATCTGAACTGCTATGTCTATGGCAGCACTATTCGCAATAGCCAAAATATGGAATCAATTTAAGTAACCATCAACAGATGAATGGATAAAGAAAATATGGTACATGTACAAGATGGAATATTATTCAGCCATAAAAGAGGCTGCCTACAGTAACATGGGTTGATCAGGAGGCCATTACATTAAGTGAAATAAGCCAAGCATGTACTCACTCATATGTGCGAGCTAAAAAAAGTAGATCCCAGGCCGGGTGTGGGGGCTCACGCCTGTAATCCCAGCACTGTGGGAAGCTGAAGAGGGCAGGTCATTTGAGGCCAGGAGTTCAAGACCAGTCTGACCAACATAGCAAAACCCCGTCTCTACTAAAAATACAAAAAATTAGCCAGATGTGGTAGTACATGCTTGTAGTCCCAGCCACTCTGGAGGCTGAGGAACAAGAATCACTTTAACTCGGGAGGCGGAGGGCGCAGTGAACTGAGATCATACCACTGCACTCAAGCCTGGTCGACAGAGACTGACTCCGTCTCAAAAAAAAAACAAAACAAAAAATGAAAAACAGATCTCATGAAGATAAGAGTAGAATGGTGATTACCAGAGGCTGAGGAGCGCAGTGGGGAGGAAGGAATGAAGGGGAAAGAATATAAATGTATTTATTACCACTGAACTGTACACATAAAAATGGTAAAGATAGTAAATTTTAAACATATTTTACCTCAGTAAAAATGTATTTATAAGGCTACAATCATATCTTAAAAGGAGAAAAGAATATCTGCAAATTCACTGAGAGTCTAATTTGAATCTCTAAAAGGTGTTAAAATCAGTTAATTACCTATGATATCACATAGTAATTGCAGGCTTAGCTATTACAGTAGACAATTTACATCTTGTTATTCAAATCTCTTAGAAACCAGTCACGTTTTTAGCTAAGGAATTATCAATGAGAGTGTCAAATCTGCAATATATATATATATTTTTGAATTTTAATATGGATTATAATTTGACTTTAACTTATACTCACAATCATCACTATAAACATTCATCCCTGCATAAAACAATTACTCAAAACATTGTCTTTTGGAATAAAAAATAAGACACAGTCTCTGTCCTCACAGATAATCATGGGAAACCAAGGGGAAAGATATACATGCACATACATGCATGTTATATGCTGGTCAGGGAAGAAGAGAGTGACATACAATAAAAATAGATCGAGCAAATACTGTTAACAGATATAAATATGTTAACATTATCCAGCAAATACTGTAACAGATATAAATATGTCATAGAAGCTGAGTAAACAGAACATCTCCTGGGGTAACTGGAGATGTTTTCCTTCTCAAGAGGTGAGAAGTTTGTTGTTTGTTTTGAGACAGGGTCTCACTCTGTTCTTATGCAGTGGTGCAATCATTGCACACTACAAGTGCAAATTCCTAGACTCAAGAGATCCTCACTCCTCAGCCTCCAGAGTAGCTGGGACTATAGTTACATGCTACCGTGCCCAGCTAATTTTTTAATTTTCTGTAGAGATGGGGGTCTTGCTTTGTGGCCCAGGCTGGGTGGGCAAATCTTGATGATCCAATTTCAACATGAGTTGACAGATTTTTTCCATAAAGGGCCAGAGAGTAAATATTTTAGGTCCTGTACACCTAAAAAAGTTTAGAGCCTACAGTGATAGAGCAGTGACAACCACTCTAACACCAACAACAGATGCATACAGTAGTGACAACTACTTTATCACTGTAAAGCAAAAGCAGTCACAGACAATACGTACATGAATGCATGTGGTTGTGTTCCAATGAAACTTTTGTTTACAAAACCTGACAGTGGACTAGATTTAATCACAGACTGCAGCTTGCCAACCCTTAAAATGTAACACTATAGCAACGCATTCATAGTGTTTTAAGATATTTGGTCAACGAATGGCCACAGACTACAGTGCATTTTGAGTTTGTAGACCTGTTTCTTTTATAATTAAATCTTTTTATTTGCTCCTGGATTGCCATTTCTTGTTGTTAGCTTACCATTAGGGAACCAATCATCCCATTTCTAATTTACAACACACTAGAAAGCCAGAAAATCAAGTTCTACTGTTACCAGGCTTCACGTGAAGATCCTATGGATCTTTCTAATGAGCAATATGTGTATGAACTTTAGTAGACAAATCTGGGATTTCTACTCAGTATTGAGGTGGGCTTTACATACTTATTATTTTGACTTTTACGTCACACACAAGACTGCATTTCAGAGAGCTATAAATCATTACCAACACAGTACCACGTTAAACACCAACAACAGACACATACATTTCAATATTTTAACACCACTAATTAAAATATGATGACCACACAGTCAAGATTTACAAATAATTTACACCACATTTTAGGTAATAAAAATTTACATTTTTAAAGACTTAATCATTAAAAATTATAAATTAAGTTTTTTAAAGAACAGCACCTTTACTTACTTAGGCAACATTTTTAACTGGTTTTCTCTAAGCTCTAATATTTGGAGTTTAGTTAATCTGCAATACAAAAAACAAATCACGTATCTAGGACAAAGACAATGAATTTAATAAATTAATGTTACATTCTAATGTTTTAAAGGAAGCAATATAATTGTGTAATTACTATATGCAAAGTAATATATTAGAAATTACAGAATACAACATAAAATACAAAGGAAGAAAAGACTATTTTTGCTCCTCAAAATTATGGTCAGAGGAAAAGGGTTAGCACTTCTACACATTTTCAAAGTGACAAAGTGATTATCCCCAAGAATCAATCCTCTGGAATTTCATACCTTTTAGCAAAAATGCTCACAAATATTGTTAACTCTTGGTAGATTCAAAAACAATAATGCAACTCTAAAGTGCTGCCCTGAGAAGAAATAAAGAAACAAAACGAGGAGGAGAAATCCTCTGGCACTTCATTGATGTACATTCCACTAAAACTAGAGAGAAAATGAACAGACTAAGTGATGCAAATGCCAGATACAGAAGAGGAATCTGACAAGAACATCAATGATTTTTACATAAAAGATGGCTACAAAATTAACATTTAGTTGACTAGCATTTTCTCTAGTAGTTAAACTCAGTAATAACTTCATATCTATTATTCATTCATCTGTTTAAAAAATTACTCAGAGATTTGAGGGTGGCAGGGAGATGATGAGGTCACCCCCAGAAACAGATTCCCTTTTCTCAAGAATTTTGATTACAGCAGGGAAGACAGATAAATCAATTATTAGATCATTTTAGAATGCTAAGAATACAGCTTTCAGTATCTCAAGCATACAGAAATTACCCCCATTGAAACGTTGTTTTGGCCACCTAAAAAAACATTTTCTTTTTCCTTCAAACTCTCACTGATTATTGTTTACTAGGAAAAATTAATTCAAAGCCACCAAAGAGACTATTAAAGTCACAATGCTTGGGAATAATTTAAAAAGAGCCTATGAAACTGTAATTAGTAGTACTACCAAAGCAGCTTATAGTTTTGTAAACTTTATAAGAGCTAATAATAAAAGGTTTTAGAAGAAGCCATAATTTACCTGCCAAAATTAGCTGGCAAGAACTCAAGAAAAGCATCATTCAGATACAACTGGGTTAGGTTTAACAGCTGAGAAAATCCATCCGGAAGCCTACATAAAATACCAGAATTTAAATTAAGTTCATGTAAGAAATTCAGTCTTTTACTAAAATCTAAGACTCTCATATTTTTCCAACAGACAGAAAACAGTCACTTCTTTACTTTTATAAGAGCCCCTTCAAAGATTTGCCTTTTATAATAACCTACTTGTTTCAATGTATCTTCATCACATTGTAAACAGAAAATGAGGCAATATTTGTTTTAATAATGTAAAATCTGAACAAAACACTCATCTATGAACGAGCCACAATACATAAAAATGTATTTAGGGTACAACTCTGAAATCAGCAGGCACTCTTGAAATCTGTCTTATCTACTCTCAATCAAAAGGACTATCAAAAGGACTAGATAAGAATTTCTAAACCTTGGCAGAGAAATTTTGGGCTGAATTTTGTTGTACCTAGGCTGTCCTGTGCACTGTAGAATGTTTAGCTACAACACTGATCCCTACAAACTAGATGCCAATAGCGTGCATGCACGCACACACATACCCCACTATGAAAACCAAAAATGTGTCCAGAAACTGCCAAAAGTCTCCTGGGGCACAACAGCCCCCAGCTGAGAACCACTGGTTGAGATTACTTTCAATTTCAATATTTGGCTCCTGAACAATTTTAAGACTATATGATTTTATAATAAGCAAACGAAAAGAAATAACATTTAAAGCTAAATGACGTTAGGGCCATGTAACAATCTACATGTGTTAGCTTTACTTCTATTTTTTGTTGATTATGAAACAAGTAAAGATCTAGAATTTGATGCTAGAGCAATATTTTCAAATGAAGAGACTATGCATAATCTTTACATGTTGGTTCTGGATTGCTATGCTTCTTTCATCTTTTGCTTCACCGTTCCATTTTTGCAAAATTTAACAGCCTTGGTGCCAGGAAAACTTTCTGTTTACAGTCATCACTGTCATAAGTGGACATTCACAATCTCTGATACACTGCAACCAATCATATATTGTTGTTGTTGTTGTAGTTATTGTTTTGTTTATGTTTCCTGTTGTTTTGCCTTCTATTAAAATTGTGAAGAAACTTTTGGTTTCCTTTACTGTTTTCAAAAGTTTGAAGGTACCACATACCTGATTTGAAGGCCAAGACACTCTTCTAGGGTGTAAATAACACAGAGTGAGGGAATGTGGATTCTACTCTCATTTCTGACATTATCTGTGAGACTTGGAGCAAAACACTCTCACTATCTTTTTGGAATCACAATTTTATGGTAGTAGTATATGGGGTTAGAGAGATTATTTAAAAGATTCCTTTTAAACTCTAAAATTGAAATTTTTTGTATAGACTTAAGACTGATAAAAAATTTTTGTTAAAATATGTACAATAATATCTACTACTGTTTCATAATTGTTTTATTCACAAAAGTAATTTATAATTCACCTAAGAACTTACTTGGAAATAGGGTTTACACTGGCCTCCACAACTGTCAAAACTTTACAATTTTTTATATTTTCTGGAAACTCCTGTATGCCTAGAAAACAAACAAAGATCAAATTAAAAGATTACAAAGGCCAAAAATAACACTAACAATAATACATACCTTCCAGATTCTAAAGTAATATACCAATTAACAAGTAGATGAACTGACAACATCAATGTGAACTAAACAATGACCTCCACAACAATTTCTTTATCTTTCCTCCTCGTTTTATTTGCCTCTTTATAACTGCTAATTACATACTGCTAAAAAACTGATTTTTACCTTTCTTTCTTTCTTCTGAAAATTAGTGCCTTCTCCATGTGATGTTAAGGACCTAAACTGTAGAACATTTAACATTCTTTCTGTTTCTCTCATTTTTTTTAAAAAAAGGACTCTTTTTTATCATTTTTATTTGTTTTTAAGAGGGAGTCTTTATCTGTTGCCCAGGCTGGAGTGCAGTGGGGCGAACTAGGCTCAGTGCAACTTCTGCCTCCTGGGTTCAAGCAATTCTCCTGCCTCAGTCTCCTGAATAGCTGAGATTACAGGCACCCACCACCATGCCCAGCTAATTTTTGTATTTTAGTAGAGACGGAGTTTCACCATGTTGGTCAGACCAGTCTCAAACTCCTGACCTCAGGTGACCCACAAACCTCGATCTCCCCAAGTGCTGGGATTACAGGCATGAGCCACCCCACAGGCCAAGAATTGTTTTTTAAATGCTGGGCTCTTGATTGAGCTGGTTCCTAACATACATAAGCAAAACTGAAAATAAAGCTGCAGATAGAAGAGGAAGACAATCTACATCAGATATGCCAGTGGATATATTGCCTGAAGGCAGCACTGTCCACCGTAAGATAATGACACACTTTCTCTTTCCTGCACCTATCCTATTTTTCCTAACTATATTTATATTCCCCTTTTCTCAACCTTTTCCCTTCACATAACCCAGTGTCATGCCAAAAATATTAACTGCTTTAAAATGCAGTGATTTCTTAATACTATGATAGATATATTCAATAGATCTATTAGACATTTCAGCTTTGGAGTATCCTAGACGAATGCTTTTCAAGCCAAAAGAGGTAAAGGATCATGGTTTTTAAATTTTCCAATCTGTTGTGGACCAATACATTTACAAAACACTGTACAACTGGAATAATATCAAACTGCAGTGAAAGATTCTGAGCATTTCCTCATTCCCTGACATTATCACAGCCAAAATAAAGTAATAAATAATTTGTGGACTACCATTGGTCCACAGATCAACTTTAAAAAGCACTGTTCTAATCTAAATTAAAGGAATGCTAATTAATAACATTTAAGACATTCCAAAAATGAATTTTACATAGTCTGTGTTTGTAAGATCCATTGCTCCATTAACATGATATGATTAACAGGAATGTCATTAGAGAACCATTTCAGACCCTTTCGACTTCATCACTACATGATTTTAAGTAAACAAGTTTACCACAATATCATATATAGAATGTCAGGTGATGAAAAATGAATGATGCAAAACCACCAAATAGGAAATGACACAGTAGTAACTGTTTCAGTCAAAACTCATCAATGGATGCTAAAAATTGTGGGTAAAAGTATGATGAAAAACAGGGTATTAATAGAGACTCAAAAGATTATTTCCACACGACACTTAGCAATTAAAAGGGAAAATTCACTTCACAGTAGAGAAATCTGACAAGCACCACCTTAACCTTCAAAATTGCTTGAAAGTTGGCATTATCAGTTATCATCATCATAATGTGGCAACTAATCTGAGATGTACTGAGAAACAATATCATATCACTTTGGACATACACTTGCCAAAAACACACAACCTGAATTTAATCATAAGCAAGCACCAAACTAATCCAAATTAAGTAAATTCTGTCAAATAAATGGCCAATAACTTTCAAAACTATCAAGGTCAAAAAAAGACAAAGGAAGACTAAGGACCCATGAGACCTAACAAATAAATGTAATATGTGAAAGTAGCAAGTGTTTGTGAGGATGTCAAGAAACTGGGAACTACACACATTGCTGGTAAGAATGCAAACTGATATACCCACTATGGAAAACAGTTTGGTAGTTGCTCGAAATGCTAAACACAGAATTTTTAACTGGCACTTTTTTTGACTACTAATTCAATTTAATGTTGCATTCCCTGGCCTTTTCAGTTTTCTACTTCTTACACTGATTTTGGTAATTTATTTTTCACTTAATCTAAGTTTTAAAATTTAGTAGCTTTGTATCATTCATTCTTCCCCTGTTGAGTGGAAAAAAAGTCATTTTTAATAAAAAGACGATAAAATAGGAATGTGGGAGATTTTTTTTTGGAGATAGGAGACAGGGAAATTTTCTTACTGGTAAAACAAACTTGGCAATCCTATTCCAAGCCTCCAAATTAATACTCATTTACAAGACATTCTTTTTACTTAGAATGCTCTTCCTCCCAGCAAAACCAGTAGGATCTTCTGAAAGCCTATCCTGATCTCTAAACTCAATGAAATTTAACTCTCTAAAAAGTTCAATTATGCATTTTATGGCATTTTTACAATTGTTTACTTTGTACTAGTTGTGTATTCTTTGTATTACTGCTAGGTTTTATTTCGATTGACTCAATTCTCCACTTTAAGTACATGTTACTATTTAGTACATTGTATCTTTGTACAACAAATGCTTGCTGAATTTCACTTACCTACCATCTTTTCTCTCATTCATTTACATACAAAATACTTAACATTATTGCGTTTTTCCTTAGGAGTGAAATCTTTATTAGTTCTTCGACGAACAATTGTCTTTAAGAGATCACTCCACTGAGGATGCATTAAAATGATGCTCCTAATATATTACAAGAGCATCCCTTTGCTGAACTGACTAAATATTTTTTAAATGAAAGGGCAGTGTCTGCTGCTGCAGAGCCTAAGGAGAGCATGTAGCGGTCCCTGGTGGCAGTGGGGCTAGAATTCTAGGGTACATGTGGTGCTCAGGGACCAATGTGGAGTTACAGAGGAAGCAGAGGCAGTTTTGAATTACTATGAAAAAGTTGCACTGAAAATTTCTGTATTTTTTTAAAGTCATTCTGTGGAAATGTTTGCATTTCTCTTGGGTAAATATCTAAGACTGGAACTGCTGAGTTAATTATGTGTCTACTGATGTGGCGGATTACACTGATTTTCAAGTAATGACCCAACCTTGAATACATGGAATGGATTTGGTTGTGGTGCACAATTCTTAATATTTTTTAAAAGTAAAACATTCCATGTTTGGGTGGAGCAAGAAAACATTCTATAAAGTTCTCACTGGCATTCAAACTCATTTTAAAATTTAGCTAAATAACTCAACTTTATTGGTTGTTATTAAAATCTATAAAGTATTTTGAAATAACCAAGTAAAAGATATTATTTCTAGGAGTTATAGTATTTTTAGTACATGACAAAGTCTATCTAAAGAGAAAAAGACCTAAGACTATATAATACGTTCTACTGATCTAAAATATCATATGGAGAATAATTTCAAGTTTTAAATTATAAATATTGTGTTTAATTCCTATAAAAATGTATTTATTAGTTTAATATTATTTAGTGGAAATTAATACTTGGATCATCTCCCACAAATACAAATGAATACTTCATATTTATTTATTCATTTATTTGAGATGGAGTCTCACACTGTTGCCCAGGCTGGAGTGCAGTGGCACAATCTCAGCTCACTGCAAGCTCCGCCTCCTGTGTTCACACCATCCTCCTGCCTTAGCCTCCCAAGAAGCTGGGACTACAGGCATCCGCCACCATGTCCAGCTAATTTTTTGTATTTTTTAGTAGAGACAGGGTTTTACCATGTTAGCCAGGATGGTCTCAATCTCCTGACCTCGTGATCCACCCGCCTTGGCCTCCCAAAGTGTTGGGATTACAGGCGTGAGCCACCATGACCAGCCCTGAATACTTCATACTTTTTATATTTTAAAGTACTTTATTTCATAGCATGTGGTTTATAAAAAGTACTCCACAAATGCCTGTGAAATTACAAAATCTAAATTATTATTGGCTTTCAGATACATAGTAGTAATTTTGCCCTAAGCAAATAGTTTTGAAACACTGGTTTTCTACTTTTGAAAATTGCTAGCAATGTGTTTAGTCTGACTTCAATTCCTACCATATACATTTGTAGGTTCTAAATCTGTATCTCTAGTTCCCAACTCCCTCCTTAACCGCTGCTAAGAATTTTCAAATGCCCATTAGATTTTGTTCACAAGCCTCAAACTCAACCTATCCCAAGCTGAAATTACCTATCTTCAAAGTTATTCAGCAAATATTAGTATCAGACACTATGCTATATACCACAGATATTTAAGGCATAGTCCTTTTTCATGAGAAGCTAAAATGCAGTAAGGAAAAGAAACATTTTCACTTGACTAGCTTCTCCCCCCTACATTAGTAGTGCTCCTTCTCAGTAGCTTTTGTATCTTCTCTTCCGCCAGATCTGTTAAACGTTGGGGTCCAACCAGGGCTCATTCTTTAGCCGCCTTTTTATTGACAGTCATGCCCTTGGCAAATGCATCTAATCTCAGGCTTTAAATATCCATATGGTGACAACTCCCAAATATTTATCTCTAGCACAGTTTTTCTCTTGACTAAACTCCAGACCCCTATGAACAACTAGAACTCAAAAAAACTGAGCTCCTGATTTGTTCTATTAAAAATTACAACTCTCACAGATTTCCACATCTCAGCTGATGGCAACTGTCCTTCCAAGGGCATGACCAAAATCACTGACGGCATCCTTGACTCTTCTCTCACATCTCACATCCCATCCATCATGAACTGCTGTCAATTCCACCTTCAAGCATATCCAGGGGCTGTCCTCATCTCACTATGTCTATCACTATCACCTCAGATGACTGAAACAGCATTTGAACTGGTTGTTTGTCACCCATATGCTCACAGTCCCTGTCTATATATATAGCCAGATTAAACTTACACACAAGTCATATCATGCTCTGAATTATCTATTCAAAACTTTCTAAGCGACTCTATTTTACTGACAGTAAATGTCAAAGTGCATACAAATGCCTCCGAGGCCCTTCATTAGCAGCTCCTTCAAATCGCCACCTCCCTGGTTTCTATTCCTATTGCACTCCCATCTTGCTCACACTGTTTTAGTTACCCAGGGAACAGTCCTCACACATGCTGTAGACACTCGCACCTTACAAAATAGCTTCTCAAACATCCTTACCTTAGTTATTCACATGGCTTCTTCAAGTTCTTGCTCAAGGCCTACCCTCAACAACTGTGTTACCTACTCTCCAAAGATGGCTCATTTTATCCTTTCAGATAAAGTATACAGGGACAGGGCACAGTGGCTCACGCATGTAATACCAGCACTTTGGAAGGCTGAGGTGGGCAGATCATTTGAGATCAGGATTTTGAGGCCAGCCTGGCCAACATGGAGAAAACCCGTGCAAATTAAAAATACCAAAACAAATTAAGCCGGATGTGGTGGCCTGCACCTGTAGTTTCAGCTACTCAGGAGGCTGAGGCACGAGAATCGCTTGAACCTCGGAAGTGGAGACTGCAGTGCGCTGAGATTGCACCACTGTACTCCAGCCTGGGCGTTGGAGATTCTGTCTCAACTCACACATACATACATACACACGCAC
The DNA here is from genome assembly GCF_008728515.1 of Papio anubis. NCBI lineage: Eukaryota > Metazoa > Chordata > Mammalia > Primates > Cercopithecidae > Papio > Papio anubis. The sequence continues at coordinate 60,774,142 of NC_044980.1, read as the reverse complement.
GCACACACAACTGAATTTTATCACAATTTACTTCTTAATTCTCTAACAGCGCCAACTATCTGTTCTTTTCTAATTACTGTGACTTCAATAAATAATGCTGCTTCTTTGACGTATACTTTTTTAGTAAGAAAATTCTGCCGGCCAGGCATGGTGGCTCACACCTGCATTCCCACCACTTTGGGAGGCCAAGGTATTGGGAGTATTGTTTGAGGCTAAAGAGTTCAAGACCAGCCTGGGCAACATGGCAAAACCCCATCTCTACAACAACAACAACAACAACAACAAAAATTAAAAATAGCCAAGCATGGTGGTGCACACCTGCGGTCCCTGCTACTCAGGACGATGAGGGGGAAGGCTCCCTTGAGCCCAGGAATTCAGGATGCAGTGAGCTATGATCATGCCACTGTACTCCAGCCTGGGCAACAAACAGAGTGAGATGCTGCCTCTTAAAAAAAAAAAAAGACTGCTGCTCAAATGTAAAATGAAGCTCTAGATTAGATATCATAAAACACAATTGTCTTCTCCAAATCACTCTCACTTAGTTACAGAGGAACTCTCTCTCTTAACTTCCGAGAATGAGAAAATCCCTCCTGACGCCTAGGAGCTGGCCTGGTACTATCACTAGTTCTTGGTCTTAATACAAACAAGCCCTGGCATTCAGATGGAGGCCTCAGTGTTCTCCTGCTGAATAAAACTATTTCACAGAACATCAATATCACATCAAGTCATTCTGTAACCATGATATATCAAGACAAAAACAAATTTATAATCATGTCTGAAAAAAGACAAAACATGATATTGTCCAAGCCAAAATATACCATACAGCACCTTTTCCCAGACAGTGACTGATTACAGCTTTAGTTGTACTCTAATCAACTTCCCTATAGAAAACATTAAGACACCCAATTGAAGACTGCGAAGAAGGCATCAAGCCCAGACGGCGGTGGAAAGGCTGGAGGACACACCTAAACATGTGGAATCCCAATGCCGGGCAGCCAGGGCCAAATCCATATACCCCCAACATCGGGTGCCCTGGAGGTTCCAATCCTGCCCACCCACCAACTATTAACCCACTCTTTCCCCCAGGCCCTGTCCTCCTCCCCTAGGAGCACCCCAGAGCAATCCAGCTTTCCCCCCAGGCGACAAGCATTCCTCCTCCTCTTCCAGCAATGATTCTGACTGAATACAGGCCCTGGACCCTTCCCTTAAGTCTCACTAGTTCTGCTCTCCCATCAAGCTTCAGATGCCATGTTGTACTGGGGAAAAGTAGCCCTTGTGCTTCCCACCCCCTACCTCCACCTGAGCCTCACCCTGCTGTTAGAGGAAATGGGAAGAGGATTGCCATGGCCTGGCCATCTTGTTTCTGCTTGGATAGATCACATAGCTAATGAATTAGGCAAGGGAGCTATTTTTTGAAGATGATGAACTAAATGATGAAGACAAGTTTGAGATCTGTAAAATGTAATTTTTTACTTCCTGTGATTGGGGAGGTTTGTGGAAATTTAATTATGATGAAAAACCTCTATCTTTTTTGTAATGTTGGCATAGTTGAGGAATTTAGTGGCAAATACATTCCCCAGCAGGCCTTTTGTTGATTGCACTAACTGCAAGGTTGCTGGGAAGTAGAGTCTGCTTGGTCGATGAGCTTTGACTGCCGTTTTGGAACATTACCTCTCCTCCTTAGCCCAATATGCTGTCTCAGGTCCTATTCAAATAAAGTTACTTCTCCTAGTAAAAAAAAAAAAAAAAAAAAAAAAAATACCCAATCATAGAATTATTACCCCACTTCTTGGCAGCATCCCATCCAGGGCAAACCATTATTTTCTGAAACCTTCCCAATATCACCAAACAAAAGCCCAAATCCTGTATTTTTTTTTACACCTTCTGCAACCCTCATGAATCCCAATAATATGAGTTTTTGCTCACTATGAAGTAATAAACCCAAACTGTTCAACTGCAAGTGAGTCCCTGGTGGTCTGTGACACGCAGATGTCAACATCCCACTGTCCCAACTTTAAATTAAAGTTGTTTAATTTAAGTCAATAGGAGTCCCTTACTGTTCCTGCACTCTAAAGGCAATGATTACCATACTACAGAATAAAACACTCGAGTTCTGGTCAAAACTAACCGGAAATTGCAAACTCAAATGATAGTTTCCAGAGGATAACAGATGTATGATTTGGACCAGATATAACACAATGAATAATAATGCCTATGCTATGGTAGGCCACAAATGAGTGCACACTCTAGTTAACAGTCTCCATTTATCAAAAGTCTTGGCAGTGGCCAGAAATCACCAGTCTAAACATGGACAGTGTAAAACATGATTTTCTTTCTTTCATTATCTTAAATAAAGTGATTTATTAAAACAGCTGAGCTCAAGCATCAACTACAAGGCAGAATGGCAATTTTGGAAATTTAAAACACAAGAGCAAAATACCATAACTTCCCCATCAATCTGTAATATTCTCTTAATTTAACTTCTTTTAGCTTAATGTGAAAAGGCTTTTCCACTAATTTGTCCCCAATCATCGGATTTTCTCAAGTTAAAAGAAGCTTTCTGCTTTGACCACAAACTTTCAATTCACTCTTCCTGGGCTTTTTAATTCAACTAAAGAGAAATTCCTTGGTTAACCTTGCTAGTATTGCCATATTAGACAGAAAGATCTGAGCTACTCTTTCTGGTTTCTCTGCCTTGTAATCCCTGGCATTTTATTCAGTATGTTCATACAAGACAATTAATAGCTACACGTTTTTCTTTTATCTCCCCTCCCCACCAGCTTTCCCCATCCACCACTTTGACAGAATGTTTTAACCACATCATCCCAGTCTTCCCTACAAGAAAAGTCATTTGAATGCAACAGCAGATCATTTCTCTAATACTGGTTGCTATTTGCATCGGCTGGGATAGCACCTGAGAGAACTTTTTATAACTTTAAAAAGTGTACACGCACATGTATGTTTATTGCAGCACTATTTACAATAGCAAAAACTTAGAACCTACTCAAATGCCCATCAATGACAGACTGGATAAAGAAAATGTGGCACATAATACACCACAGAATACTATGCAGCCATAAAAAAGAAGGGGTTCATGTCCTTTGCCAGGACATGGATAAAGCTGGAAACCATCATCCTCACCAAACTAACACAGGAACAGAAAATCAAACACTGCATGTTCTTGCTCCTAAGTGGGAGGTGAACAATGAGAACACATGGACGCAGGGAGGTGAACATCACACACTGGGGCCTGATGCGGAGTGAAGGGAAAGCAGAGGGATAGCATTAGGACAAATATCTAATGCATGTGAAGCTTAAAACCTAGATGACAGGTTGATAGGCGCAGCAAACCACCATCACATGTGTATGTCTATGTAACCTGCACGTTCAGCACATGTATCCCAGAACTTAAAGTAAAATTAAATTAAATTAAAAGCATACAGTAAACACAACTCGAGAAAAGAAAAAGAGCAAATTAAGACTCAGAACAAATTAACATTCCAGTTTTATCACAGACTGTAAAAGAAAAAACTGAATTTGTTGATAAATACAAATATTAAATCCCTTAAAATTACGTATTTCCTAGACTGATCCATTTCATGTGTTTAACAAGCTTACAGATGAACTAACAAATTTAGATTAAGTCCCCAGTGTAACAACCAGATCAAGCAGAGAAGCAAAGAACAGGGGCCATTTCTTTTTATTCCTAAACCACGCTAACTTAACAAATGAAAAACACTGATAAGAACTACATAAAAAATCAGAAACTGGTCGGGCGTGGTGGCTTACGCCTGTAATCCCAGCACTTTGGGAGGCTGAGGTGGGCAGATCACGAGGTCAGGAGATCGAGACCATTCTAACACAGTGAAACCTTGTCTCTAATAAAAATACAAAAAATTAGCCGCGCATGGTGGTGGGCATCTGTAAGTCCCAGCTACTGGGGAGGCCGAAGCAGGAGAATGGCGTGAACCTGGGAGGCGGGGCTTGCAGTGAGCCAAGACTGCACCACTGCACTCCAGCCTGTGCGACAGAGCAAGATTCCGTCTCAAAAAAAAAAAAAAAAACCAGAAACTATGACAGCCTGAAAGTCAGAATCCTAAAAGCAAGTGCTTTTAAAGAAATACAGTTTGATGATAGGATGAATAACAAAGTATGCCACAAGTTTCCTGCCTCCTTCCAAACAGTGCACAACAGCTAATGAATCTGAAAACTGTACCTAGCATATTATGATAAACTTAAATATTAGACTGAAATGACATAAAAACCTTAAAGGGGAAAACACTAGAGCTTAAATATAAGTAAAACAGTAATAGCTTAAATTGTATTATTACATTTTAATAATTTCAAAATGTTACACTTGTTTAAATGTACTAACCTTTCTTTTAGGCAGTCTATTACCAAATCAAAAATGCAACAAAATTTGAATTTCTCACATCCAGCCACATCAACCTAATATGCATGCTAATATGCAACCTAATATGTGTGCTTTATTAATTTTCTTTTCAACACACTAGAGCTATACAAAAGCATACATATTAGGGTTGAATACTACAGGCTGATTAATATTAGCTCTCTAAAAGTAAAATGGGTTAAACATACCACTTACGACGAATATAAGATAAGGAATTAAAATAACTAGAATTTTTACTTGGCAAGGTAATTTCTGACACTATGATAGTCTCTTGTCTCCTTTCAGCTAGCCTTGTTATGAACAATGAAGTGAAGTTTCACTTAGACATCAAGACTAAAAGGAGAGAAAATACAAGTAACAAGTAAAATGTAAGGGCCGGGCACGGTGGCTCAAGCCTGTAATCCCAGCACTTTGGGAGGCTGAGACGGGCAGATCACGGGGTCAGGAGATCGAGACCATCCTGGCTAACATAGTGAAACACCATCTCTACTAAAAATACAAAAAAATTCACCAAGGGTGGTGGCACGTGCCTGTAATACCAGCTACTTGGGAGGCTGAGGCAGGAGAATGGCGTGAACCCGGTAGACAGAGCTTGCAGTGAGCTGAGATCCGGCCACTGCACTCCAGCCTAGGCAACAGAGCGAGACTCTGTCTCAAAAAAAAAAAAACAAGTAAAATGCAAAAAACTGATTCTGCAAGTTAAATAATAGATGTGGCCCTTTCTATGTGAGGAATCATATAAAAATAACAGACCAATTTAATTTTTAGTCAAATAAACTAAGTCTTATTGGCAACAATAAGTAATAAGTAATGTCATTCCTCCTCGAGGTAGAACACTTAAGTACTTATCCTAAATCTTTTGATCACATAAAGATTATCTCCAATGCCTCAAAAACACTCACAGGTTGAAATAATTGTTTAAAAGTTTTCAGTATAGTAGAAGCAACAACAAAATGCTAAACTAGAAAGGTAAAAGAGCTACTCTGCAGTCTAATAGGTTGCCATAAGTCTACGACATGTAATTCTTTAAATAGTTATACAAAAGCCTAGGATATTAATTTAATGATGCTGTAGGGTTAGAACATAGCCATAATTCCACTATTCTCATTTTAGAGTAATAAACATGAGGTTAATCCATTTTCATGAAGCACATATGCAAGTATTTTCATTACTGAGCCAAGCAATATTTCTATATCATAAAGAACGCTAGCAAAGTTTACCCAATACATACAATTCCAAATGCGTAAGATTTTAAATCAATACCCAAATCGAGTCCCTTTCCTTATACCTTAACAACTCCCATTTAAAAAGACCAGAAAGATACTCCTTTATGATGAAAAGGTAGATGTGATGACTTCTAAAGTGACAATAATTCTAGAATTCTGTAATACTCTGGATTAATTTATCTGTCAACATATGTAGAGATACTCCTTTAGGATGAAAAGGTAGACATGATGACAACTAAAGTGACAATAATCCTAGAATTCTATAATACTCTGGATTATCTGTCAACATCCGTAGAGATCTGATGGTAATCCAGTTCATTTACTTTGGAATGTATCAGGCACCACCAGGCACTATACTAAGTACTAGGGATGGAAACACAAATTTCACACTGCCCTCAAGGAAAAGTCTGAAATGGCAGACATTTAGCCTGAATAAAATAATGAGGGGAAAAGTCACACAAATCAAAAGCCAACTGATCTAAACTCTTCAAAAATGGAAACTTTCATGAAAATCATCAGCAAACTGTTCCTGATTTAAAAGCACCAGAGACACAACAACTATAGGCTTTACATGATCTTTAACTTGAGAGGAGGGATATGGAGAAGGGGCCTAAAGAGTTTAAAAGAGCATTATTAGGCAACAGGGGAAATATGATGTTAAATTTCTCGAGAGTGATGATGATGATGTGGTTATTCTGATTCCCCTGTTCTTAGGGGATGTATATTCAAACATTTAGGAGTGAAGACAAGATGCCTCCAACTTAAATTTAAATAAGCTTAGCAAAAAGACTTTTGCTGTTTTTATTTATTTATTTATTTATTTATTTATTTATTGAGACAGAGTCTCACTCTTGTCCCCCAGGCTGGAGTGCAATGGCAAGATCTCGGCTCACTGCCACCTCTGCCTCCCAAGCTCAAGCAATTCTCCTGCCTCAGACTCCCGAGTAGCTGGGATCATAGGTGTCTGCCATCACGCCTGGCTAATTTTTTGCATTTTTAGTAGAGACGGGGTTTCACCACATTCACCAGGCTGGTCACAAACTTCTGACCTCAGGTGATCTGCTCACCCTGGCCTCCCAAAATGCTGGGATTACAGGGGTGAGCCACTGCGCACAGCCAAAAAGATATTTTATATAAGCAATGATACGCATATATCTTTTTCCTGAACATATTTAAATTCATATACATGAAAAAGAGAAGTAAGACAAAAGTAACAAAATGCTAACAACTGGTGAAGCCATGCACGTTCTTTTAGCTTTTACATAGGTTTCTTATTTGAGCACAATTTTTTTTTTTTTTTTGAAACAGGGTCTTGCTCTATTTTCCAGGCTGGAGTGCCATGGCATGATTACAGCTTACCACAGTCTTGACTTCCCAGGCTCAAACAATCCTCCCACAACAGCCTGAAGTAGTCGGAACCACAGGCACATGCCACCATGCGCAGCTAAGTTGATGATTTTTGGTAGAAACAAGGTTTTGCTATGTTGCCCAGGCTGGTCTCAAACTCCTGAGCTCAAGAGATCCTTCCACCTTGACCTCCCAAAGTGCTGGGATTACAGATGTGAGCCACTGGGCCTGGCCAAAAATTTTTAAGATAGCTAGATAAAAAGCAGGACACCACTATGAATGAATCCAATCTAAATAAAAATTAAACAATAAATTTATTAAAAATACAAATAGCCCTAAAGTTAAACAGCTCAATAACAAAAGGTAAAATAAAATACAGTACTATCTTTAAAGGTAAAGTTTATTAGTTATTGTGAACTGAAGGTCAGTACAGCACTAACCACTATAACCTTCACTTTAACCTAGAATGAATATAATAAATAAATCCTTAAAACAGATTTTATTCCTTAAAACAGAAGTCCTGATTTTATCATAATCCTATAAAACATACATTTTGATGACCTGCAACTAAAATAAATAGAATTTAATAAGTGGAGACATATATATATATATATATATATATATTTTTTTTTTTTTGGAGAGTCTTGCTGTGTCGCCCAAGCTAGAGTACAGTAGCACAATCTTGGCTCACTGTAACCTCCGCCTCCTGGGGTTCAAGTGATTCTCATGCCTCAGTCTCCAACTAGCTAGGACTACAGGCACACGCCACCACAACTGGCTAATTTTTGCATTTTTGGTAGAGACAGGGTTTCACCATGTTGGCTAGGCTGGTCTTGAACTCCTGACCTCCAGTGATCTGCCCGCCTCAGCCTCCCAAAGCACTGAGATTACAAGTGTGAGCCAACATAACTTTGTGTGTGTGTGTGTGTGTGTGTAGACAGACCCCTGGTTAATTAGCTTGCCAAAGTTAACTGTTAATTATGAAAACAGGATGACTTCTAATAAGCCCTAAATGCTTCATAGTAAGTCCTAAAATTTAGGAAAACTTACAGGAGAAGGATTACTTCTGGATACTCATATCATTAGGACAAAGCTAAAAGCTGTGGAATATGATTACTACAAAACTGCTGGCACTGTTGCACTAACTTGGTGGGACTTGTTTATAAACTTTATTTCCCCAATTCGTATTAAGAAGTATTATATGACAGTATTTAGTGTTTGTGAAAGTCCTGTATTTGGTCAGACCATTTAAAATTTATCCTCGGGTGATTCTTTTTTGTAATTATAAAAGAAACACACGCTCATTCTAAAAATTTCAAGGGCTGATTTTTCTCTCCTTCTGAGGTAATAAGGACTTAACATTTTAGAATATATCTTCCATACTTAGTATCAAACTAAACATACTAAATAAGATACTTGGCCTTGTTAATAATTTCAACATATATATAAATGTGATATATCATATTAACAAAATGAAGGAAAAAAAGCTCTCAAAGGATGCAGAAAAAGCATTTGACAAAATTCAATGTCCTTTCATAATAAACTCTCAACAAATCAGGTATAGACGGAAAGCACCTCAACACAATAAAGGCCATATGTGACAAATCCACAGCTCACATCATACTTAACAACGAAAAGTTAAAAGCTTTTCCTCTAAGATCTGGGACAAGGTAAGGATGCCTATTCCTGCCACTTCTTTTCAACGTTGTACTTAAGTCCTACCCAGAGAAAGAAATAAAAGGATTCCAAATTAGAATAGGAGAAACTGAAATGTCCCTATCTGCAGACAACATAACCTGATATATAGAAAACCCTAAAGACTCCAACCAAAATACTGGTAGAATTCAGTAAACTTGCAGGATACAAAAATCAACATACAAAAATCAGTAGCATTTTTATATACTAACAAACTATATGAAAAGGTTATTAAGAAAACAATCCCATTTATAATAGCTACCAAAAAAATAAAATACTTAGGAATAAATTTAACAAAATAGGTAAATGACACACACACTGAAAACTACAGAACATTCGATGAAAAAAATTGAAGCAGCACAATAAATGGAAAGAAATCTTGTGTTCAATGGACTTGAAAATTAATATTGTTAAAATGTCCATACTACCCAAAGTGGTCTACAGATTCAACCCAATCCCTACCAAAATTCCAATGACATTTTTCATAGACAAAGAAAAAAACAATCCTACGATTCATATGGAGCCACAAAAGACTGAATACCCAAAGCAACGGTGAACAAAAAGAACTAAACTGCAGGCATCACACCTGACTTCAAAATATGCTACAAAGCAACCAAAATCAAAGCAGCATGGTAATGACATGAATACAGACAGACCAATGGAATGAAATAGACAGTCCAAAAATAAATCCATGTATTTTGTCAATTATTTTTTGACAAGGGTGCCAAGAACACATACATAATGGGTAAAGGACAGTCTCTTCAATAAATAAAGGACAATGTTGGGACAACTGGACATCCACATGTGGAATGAAATTATACTCTTATCTTACACAGTATAAAAAATCAACTCAAAATGGATTAAAGACTTAACTGTAACACCTGAAAGTATTAAAAAAAAAAACCACTAGAAAAAAATATAGGAGAAAAGCTCCATGACATTCCAGAGCCTGGCAATGGGTTAAACAATTTTAATATCACCCCAAAAGCACAGGCATAAAAAGCAAAAACAGACAAATGGGATCACACCACACAGAACAGCTCCTGTACAGCCAAAGAAACAACAGAGTGAAGAAACAGCCTATGGAGTGGGAGAAAATGTTTGCAAGCTATACATCTGAGAAGGGGTTAGTATTTAAAATATGTAAGAAACTGAAAAACCTCAATAACAAGAAAACAAGTAATCTGACTTAAAAATCAGCAAATGACCTGAATAGATGGTTTTCAACAAAAGACATACAAATGACCAACAGGTAAATGAAAAATGTTCAACATCATTAATCACCAGGGAAATGCAGATTAAATCTACAGTGAGATACGACCTCACACTTGTTAGAATGAGTAAAAAGACCAAAGATAAGTGCTGATGAGGAAGTTGAGAAAAGGGAATGCTAGCACACTGTTGGTGGGGATGTAAATTAGTATAGCCACTATGGAAAACAGTATGGAGGGTTCTCAAAAAATTAGAACTACCACAAGATCCAGCAATCCCACTACTGGATATGTATCAAAGTGAATGAAATCAGTATGCTGAAGAAATATTTAGACTCCTATGTTCATTACAGCCCTATTCACAATAGCCAAGACAGGGAATCAACCTAAGTGTCCATCAATGGATGAATGAATAAAGAAAATATGATATACACAATGGAATACTATTCAGCCTTTAAAAAGAAGAAAATCCTGTTAATTTGCAGTAACATGGATAAACCTGGAGGACATTATGTTAAGTAAAACAAGCCAGGAACAGAAAAAAAAAAAATACCACATAAGCTCACTTACATATGGCATCTTGCAGAGGCAGAGGCAGAGTAGCATGGTGGTTACCAGGGGCTGGGGATGGGGAAGCAGGGATGGAGGATTGGAATATGTTGTTCAAAGGATATAAAATTTCAGTTTGACAGGAGAAATAAGTACAAGAGATCTATCCTGCAACATGATGACCACAATTAAAAATGTAAAAACAAACCAAAAAAACCCCTTACATTTATTCTCCACGTGCTTTAAGCTATGACAGATTTTATGTATACATATTAAACAAATTCTAAGCCAAGGCTATAACATTTAATTTTACTGTATTTGATACAAAACAGGTGGCAAAACTTGTAAAGTGGGGCAACTATCTTTACATAAAATATTCTTAGATGAAGTTCATATTAATATATTAGATTTAACTTATTTTTATATTCTTATTTTTGAAAACTCAATAGAAATCTTAGTAATGAAACATGTTCCCAAGTGCAAAAAATTATGGGCAAAAAAACCCCTTACCATTCTTGCTGACATCCAGTTCCCTGAGATTAATAAGGTTTGCAATGGATGCTGGTAACGTTGTTAAATCATTGTCTGGCAAACTCAGTTTGTGTAAAGACTGACAGTTAAAAAGTTGCTATTGAAAAAAGGGAGGAAAGAATGTCACTTATATATATCTTTAACTATTTCATGAACTTTTATACATATAAATAATATCAGCCATATTAAAACTGAATGAGTTTTAACTTATACTAATACCAGGAAAGATGTCTCCTTGTTCTCGTTACGCTATTATAGATATGAATACAACTGAACCATTCACATTAATTTATATCTTCATACTTCTACCTTAAGCAAAATGCACTTAGTGAGAGTAAGTATATAGCTGTATTCTCTGTTGAGTTAGTACAAAAAATAAGTGGCTATTAAATGTGATCAACTCTGGAGCTTGTCTTTCAAGCAATCTTATTCCAAAATGAAAGTCCTATTTAAGAAGAATATTCTTCTAAAAATGTAAAAGTGTTAGGTATGATAAGATATAAATGATTCAGTTATTTGCACTGTTGTAGCAAGACTTTCCCTTTCCAACAAAATCCCTAAACCAAGACTCTACTGGTGGTGATCAGAGGAGGAGACAAATTTTGGTCTTCCATATTCTCTAGAACTAGCTACGGAAGATAAACTGCCTGCTGAAGAACAACATATAAAGAAGAACAGTGAATTACCCTACCACAACCTAGGTTTCTAGTTCATAAATATGTGACCAACAACCTTTAATTTTTATCCACAGCCATATAAAGATTTCTCTGTAAGATAACCCCTAGGATAGCAGTGGCTTTCAAAATGTTCTTACTGACCACCAGAAAAAAACCTGTTGCGTACCATCATCCAGTATGTATATACATACAAATCTAAAATATTTTCATGAAACAATGGCTATATACAACACACTCTATTCTCTATTTTTTATAATTAAGGCTGCAAGAGTAGATATAAGATGTTCATTAAATTTGAATTTCAGATAAATAATTTTTTAGCACAAGTATATCCCACAATTATATGGAACACACTTACACTAACAAATTATTCCTTGTTTATTTGAAAATTCTAATTTAATTGTCCTATATTTCCTAATTCTCACAGTCCAAATTTATGGTTCTTTTTTCAAAATGCTACCCATACATACTAAATTGATTTTATGAGCTACCAATGGGTCTCTACATAGTTTTAAAAACACTGCTGTTTAGGTGGCAAAATTATAGCAATTTAATTGGTATAGGATAATAAGAGAAGAAATTGATATAGGATAATAAGGGACTGGGATTTAAGAAGAAAAAGTACACTGAAAAAAGTTTGGTGAAAAAAAACAAGGTGATAACTTGAGAAGGTGTTTCATGGCAACAAACTTTCTCCTTTCAGTTGTTACTAGACTTCAGAAATTTAAGTCCTCCAAAACCTTTTCAAACAAATTATAAATGGAGGAAAACAGTAACTGTATGAACCCAAAAAAAGCTGTTTAACAATAAAATTATGATATGGTAAAAGGACAATTACCCTCAATTATAACAATGCACATTAACGTCTTACGAAAAGTCGAAAAAGACAGCATTAATTTCAATTATTGGTCTAGTCAAATCTACTGACTCCAGAAATTATTTAGTCTCATTATTTACCTTAATGGCTACAATGCAACTAAAATTAAATACAAAATTTTATGTTATCTGCACAAGTATAAAAGCAATTAACTTGAAGAAATACAAGTTTAAAAATCGACTTTTAAAAATGTGAATTGTGCGGCATACTCTAAGATACAATTAAACCAAAAAATTCAAACACCACACAAACATATTGGCAACTTTATACAATATTAGGAATATCATATTTCTAGGTATAAAATAAGATACAATTAAACCAAAAAATTCAAACACCACACAAACATATTGGCAACTTTACAGCAATATTAGGAATATCATATTTCTAGGTATAAAAATAACCAAAGGTAATTCTTGAAGGAAAGTATTAGCATACCTTTGGAAGCTCTTCAATCTGATTAGCATCTAAATAGAGCTCCTCCAAGGTTTTTTCAAAAGTAAAAATCTCTTTCGGAACTTGTTCTAAGCTGCAGTGAGAATAATCAAGAGTAGTGACAGTCTCCTCTTCCCCTCGTAGACAGCGACATGGTACCAACCGCACAAACAAACTTCGTTTTGTAGTCATTTTTAGACACTGCAATATTCGAATAAAAAGAAATTAAAAACATACATATTACAATGGTTTTTCAGAACAAATCATTCCCATTTATCACAATTCATATGTCACAGATAAACACTTCTCCCGCCACTATACAAGCACAATGGAACCCATTTAACATTGCTTTAATACCCACATTTATAGCTACTGGATTTCAAATTAAACTCAAGCTCTATAGTACTTCACAAAACAATCCATGAAGTAGCCATTTACATGCTTCTTCAAAAACTGTGCTTTGAGGCCGGGCGCAGTGGCTCACGCCTGTAATCCCAGCACTTGGGAAAGCTGAGGCAGGCAGAACACAGGTCAGAAGATCGAGACCATCCCGGCTAACACGGTGAAACCCCATCTCTACTAAAAATACAAAAAATTAGCTGGGCAAGGTGGTGGGCGCCTGTAGTCCCAGCTACTCGGGAGGTTGAGGCAGGAGAATGGCGTGAACCCAGGAGGTGGACCTTGTAGTAAGCTAAGATCATGCTACTGTACTCCAGCCTGGGCAACAGAGCGAGACTCCGTCTCAAAAAAACAAACAAACAAAACTGTGCTTTGAGTCTGCTTCTTACTTCTCAACAAAAAAAACTCTAATAAGACAAAGATTTTTTATTTAATTTTACTTAATTTCTGACTCTAAGAGTTCTACGTGTCTTCATTAAGGACTTGATTAAGTGCAGTTCTGAGTAGGAAGTGGGACAAAGATATTTTCAGGTCTTCTTAAACAGCCATCAGGGATCAATCACCCTATAACCTTCCCATGAAAAGTCAAAGTTTCCACATGAAAATTCCCACCTAGGCCGGGCGCGGTGGCTCAAGCCTGTAATCCCAGCACTTTGGGAGGCCGAGACGGGCGGATCACGGGGTCAGGAGATCGAGACCATCCTGGCTAACACAGTGAAACCCCGTCTCTACTAAAAAATACAAAAAACTAGCTGGGCGAGGTGGCGGGCGCCTGTAGTCCCAGATACTCGGGAGGCTGAGGCAGGAGAATGGCGTGAACCCAGGAGGCAGAGCTTGCAGTGAGCTGAGATCCGGCCACTGCACTCCAGCCTAGGCAAGAGAGCCAGACTCCGCCTCAAAAAAAAAAAAAAAAAGAAAAAGAAAAAAGAAAATTCCCACCTACTCCAAGTATATTTTGTTTAAATTAAATATGGGCCCTATAGTTTTTCTAAAGAACTTACATGTCTGAAATGTGTTTAAGGTTACACACTGGTGCAAAACTTGCTTAAATAAATAACAGATTTCAAATTAATTGAGGGAAAAGGCCAATTCTGAATTAGTGAACATTCTCAGGGCCAACTTTATTAAGTACACAATGTATATACATAGGTTAATTCTAACTATGCTAAGATTATATTAGCAAAGTAAGATTATATTTGCACAAGTAATAAAGCAATTAACTTGAAGAAATAAAAGTTTAAAAATCAACTTTAAAAAATTTGAATTGTGCGGCATACTCTAAGATAAAATTAAACCAAAAAATTCAAACACCACACAAATATACTGGCAACTTTATAGCAATATTAGGAGTAAATAAAATAAATAAAAATGATAATTAGTGTTATCAATTCTTTCTATGTAAAACAATCTATTCTTGCTGTAGTCAGAAGATTCCACTATTAGATTACCTCTAACCAGGACCAAGACTAGGTTAAGGCCAGTGAGGTCTCAGGCACAAAATATAAGGAGGTATCAAAAAATTCAGTAATCAAGATAAATACAGTATCTTAATATAATGTTTTAAAAATACAGATTACTGAAAAAGAATCCATGCATAAACAAAATGTCCAATGTTAAAACAAAAACGGGATCTGGTATTAGCGATTTTTCCTTTTGCCTCAAGCTGTAACAGGGATCTGCAAGGCACTGCTTCTAATTCGTCTGCTTCATATTATACGGTATTTTAAAAGTGACAAAGAGTAAGATATGTATTTCCCTTGCAATCTTTTTAAAAAATTGGCTATTCTAGGCCGGGCCACCGCAGTGGCTCACACGTGTAATCCTAACACTTTGGGAGACCAAGGCAGGCGGATCACTTGAGGTCAGGAGTTTGAAACCAGCCTGGCCAACATGGCGAAACCCCATCTTTACACAAAAAAATTAGCCGGGCGTGGTGGCACATGCCTGTAATCCCAGCTAGGGAGGCTTAGGCAGGATAACTGCTTGAACCCGGGAGGCGGAGGCTGCAGTGAGCCGAGATGGTGCCACTGCACTCCAGCGCAAGCAACCTGAACTCCGCCCATAAAAAATTTTTTTTTAAACTATACTTAATCACTCTATACCAGGCACTGTGCTAAGTTCTTTAGATAAACTATATGCAGACTCTCATTTCATTGTCACTACAACTTTCTTTTTTTTTTTTTTTTTTGAGGCCAGTCTGCTCTGTCGTAGGCTGGAGTGCAGTGGCGGATCTCAGCTCACTGGCTCCTCCCGGGTTCCGCGTCATTCTCCTGCCTCAGCCTCCTGAGTAGCTGGGATTACAGGAGCCTGCCACCACGTCCGGCTAATTTTTTTTGTATTTTTAGTAGACGGGGTTTCACCGCGTTAGCCAGGAGAGTCTCAATCTCCTGACCTCGTAATCCGCCTGTCTTGGCCTCCCAAAGTGCTGGGATTATAAGCGTGAGCCACCGCGCCCAGCCTACTTACTCAATCACTCCATACCAGGCACTGTGCTAAGTTCTTTAGATAAACTATATGCAGACTCTCATTTCATCGTCACTACAACTTTCTAAGATATGTACTGTTATCTGCATTTTTCCATGAAAAAATTGAGTCTGTGCTCTTCCATACCATAATAATACATACTTGAAAGAAGGTGCTTTTTTTTTTTTTTCTTTTTTTTTTTGAGACGGAGTCTCACTCTGTCGCCCAGGCTGGAGTGCAGTAGCTGGATCTCAGCTCACTGCAAGCTCCCAAGTATCAGTAAATCTTCGCTACATACTCCTCCTTCAGAATTTAAAAACAGAAACTAAGATGTCAAACATTAAATGTTTCCATCTAAAATCTTTGTCAACAAATAAATATCCATAAAAGTTTACTACTTAGTAACAATCTGTTTATATTAAGGCATATTTTATCAATAAGAATAAACAGTTCATCTAATAAGAAGATTTTAATTGCCAGAAGAGAATTTAGATTTTTACCTATGTACTTGAGATCATTTAAAAAATTCCAAAAATGAATACAAAATTTCTTGTTCTAAACATTTTAATACAACTGATACTGAGTTAGGAGGACACTTAAGAATGGGAAAGAATTCTATCTGCTAGGTCCAGTATGGTAGCCACTAGACACATGTGGCTATTTAAACTTACTATTAAAAGCTAAATCAAATAAAATTTAAAATTCAGTTTATTAGTCACACGTTTAAATGCTTAATGGCCACTGGACCATACTGGGTCCAAATATATAAAGATAACATATAAAGATGTAGGGCACTTGAGGTATAAGGCAACTTATAGGGTCAAGTAATTGTTAATGGAGATATAACAATTTCCAAGTTTTTTTCTGTAGAGCTAATCATGTTGCAGACAGACAAACAGAAATTGTAGAACTTCTCTGAAAGGAGAACTAACTCAGAAAAGGAAGATTAGATGTTGGGGTCTAGGAAGCTAAATAGAGCTTACGTCTCAAAGGAAAACTTTCTGTGAATAGAGACTACAAAGAGAGCAATTTAGACCTCAGATGAAATTCAGTGGGCCTGGTGCCAATATAAAAATGAGTGCCAAATCTAGATAGGCCTGCAAGTGCAAGTGGTATAGACTAAGAACTGCTGACTGATAAGAAAGGTTGAAAACCTTAATTCTTGAGGGCAGAGGAGGAAAGTAACCTATGAAAGAGAAGTAAATCAGTAACAGTACCCAGAGACTGATTCTCCTTTACAGAATAACACAAGGAAGTAATCCAAAAGGAAGAAAGCCTAGCCTGATTGGAACTGAATTGATCAACATGGGAACTGCTAATTAGAATTTCAGGTATGTCATAAGGAAGAGCCACTTTATAAATCAGAAGTAATACTGTATATATAAGAATCTTCTAATCACAATGGAGAAGAAAGTGTCGACCTAGAAAAATAAGCTTTTTTTTTTTTTTTGGCAACAGGGTCACACTCTGTCACCCAGACTGGAGTGCAGTGGTGTGATCTTGGCTCACTGCAGCCTCGATCTCCCAGGCTCAAGCGATCCTCCCACCTCAGCCTCCCAAGGGTACTACCATGCCACCAGCCACCACACCCAGCTAATTTTTGTAATTTCTACAGAGATGGGGGTTTCGCCATGTTGCCCAGGCTGGTCTCAAACTCCTGCACTGACCTCCCAAAAGTGCTGAGATTAGAGGCGTGTGCCACTGTAACTGGCTGCTGAAAACTTTCTACCAAAAGAAATTGAAGTTACTTACCACCGGGTTGAATTTATCTCCCTGATGTTTCTTAATTGAGCCAACATTCTATGGAAAGCAAAAAAAAAAAAAAAAAAAAATTAACAATAAAAATGGATCCTTATGACTTTAAGGAACATCTCTTTTAATACCTCATTTATATAAAAGTTAAATTAAACTTCTCAAAAATTAACCTCTGTAAACTGAAAATAGTTAAGACCAAATAGTCACACCAAAATATTAGCCTCTTAAAAACACACACACAAGTGTATGCACATACATACACATATTTACTAGCTTCAAATAAATGACTAGCTTTTTTTTTTTAAGAGACTGGGTCTCACTCTGTCACCTAGGCTGGAGCCCAGTGACACAAACATGGCTCACTGCAGCTTCAAACTCCTGGGCTCAATCCATCCTCCCACCTCAGCCTCCTGAGTAGCTAGGACTACAGGTATACACCACCATACCCAGCTAATTTTAAAATTATTTTTAGAGACAGAGTCTCACTATGTTGACCATGCTGGTCTTGAACTCCTGGCCTTAAGCAATTCTTCCACCTCAGTCTCCCAAAGTGCTGGGATTACAAACGTGAGACACTGCACCCAGCCAAATGGCTATCTTTACAGTGGATAGTCTTCATACATTTATAAACTATTGAGAGGCCTCATTATATAAATAAATACTCTTTCACCTACCACTAAAATGCCATTAATTTGAACTTACTGGGAAATAATTTTCCAAGCAAATAAACTCGGCCAATTATATCTTAGTAATTTTTCATAGTTCTATGTGGCAGGCACTGTTAACTGTTCATGGATTTATTTCCCCTTCTAATTTTTTTTTTTTTTTTTTTTTTGAGACGTATCACTCTGTTGCCCCGGATGGAATACAGTGGTGCAATCTCAGCTCACTGCAACATCTGCTTCCTGGGTTCAAGCAACTCTCCTGCCTCAGCCTGCCGAGTAGCTGGGATTACAGGTGTGCGCCACAGCTGGCTAACTCTTTTTTTAGTATAGACGGGGTTTTGCCACGTTGGCCAGGCTGGTCTCAAACTCCTGACCTCAAGTGATCCACCTGCCTTGGCCTCCCAAAGTGCTGGGGTTACAGGCGTGAGCCACCATGCCTGGACTTTCTTTTTTTTTTGAGACAGGATCTTGTTCTGTCACCCAGGCTAGAATGCAGTGGCACAATCATGGCTCACTTCAGTGTCGACCTCCTGGGCTCAAAGGATCCTCCTGCCTTAGACTCTTGAGTGGGTGGGACTACAAGCATCCACCACCACAGCCAGGTACCCTTTTTTTCTTTTCTTTTTTTCTTTTGTGTGTGTGTGTGTGTGTGTAGAGACAGAGTCTAACTATGTTGCCCAGGCTGGTCTCAAACTCCTGGCTCAAGCAATCCTTCCACCCACCTCAGCCTCCCAAAGTGCTGGGTTTACAGGTGTGATCTGGCCTTCCTTTCAAGACTCTAGATTATTCAGGGCAGTAAGGGGCCCAGCTCAATTACCACTTTTGAGCTTTCCATGCCTGGAGGGGTCACCAAGAAATGGGTAACACAGTGAAAATCAAAGGCTTATATTCTGAAGTCTGCTTTGGTGGTGAAATGCGGGTTCATTCTGGAAAAACATTTGCTTTCCTGATAAATCGGAGCAAATATGTCTGACACCACCACTCTCCCATTTTTCTAGCCTTGTATGTGTTCACAGTATCTAGTGCTGTAACAACCATCCTATTACCATAAGTCAACAAGCATGAGGATTAATAAATAACTAGCCAATAAATAAGACTGATAGAGGAAAAAAACAAAACAAGCTGGAGTTTCAAATAGCACTGCTGAGCAGCTGAATTAATGCTAACTATTCTCTATTTCTGGATTTCTTGGTATGTGGGAAAACTAATTCCCTTATTTGCTTAAATTATTGCTATGTTTTCTGTACTTGCAGCCAACACATTCCAAAGTGAGACAGCTTAATAAATAATAATCTTAATAAAAAGTGCATACATCATAAATCATCTTTTTCTTAAAAACTCAAGAGTGATATCCATTTATGTGTTTCAGAATTTCAGAATTGCCCTAAATACATCAAACTATTTGTCGCTATGCCAAATGGTATAGGACTAACGTGTTTAACGTGTGTGTTTAACGTTCTCTAAGAATTCTACATATACTGCATGCCACAAAAAATAACAACAGCAACGACGAAGCTGTACAGCAAGCAAAGTTTGCCACCAAGTCTTCTGTCACTCATACATACTCCCAGATATGACAGTCTGGTGGAATGGAGTTGCCAGTAAACTGAAATGGAATAAGACCATGGTAGGAGCAGGGCAGAGAGAAGAGAGATGCTTGTATTCAAAAACTTTAGTTTGAAATACTTGAAAGATATCTGAGTAGGACATTGAGTAAGCAGCTAGATACAGGCATTCAGAGATGTGGGAAGAGATCCAAGCTGTGGATATAAATTTGAAAGTCATCTGCTTATAGATGATATTTAAAGCAATGAAATTAGATGAGATCATCAAGGGCATGAGGGCAGACAGAAAAGAGAATAGGTTCAATGGTTGAGCCCCAAAACATTATAGACCAGCAAAGGACACTGAAGAGAAGCAGTCAAGTGAAGCAAAAGAGACACTCTACTCCGACAGAAAAAGTGTGATATTCTAAAAGCCAGGTGGAAAAAAAAAAATGTTTCAAGGAGGAAGATGTTATCACCTCTGTTAATAAGGACTTAGAATGGCCATTGTGTATTAATGTGAAAGTCATCGATTATCTTGACAAAATCACCTCTAGTTGGTGGGGCAAAACACTACTTGGAAGGGATTCAAGAAAGAGCAGAAGAACTAGAACAGACAACTCAGGTAGTTTTGCTATATAAAACATTAGAAAAATAAAGTAGTCGCCAGACCCGAATATGAATGAAGAGCTACAACAGTAGATTTGTAGGCAGATAGATAGAAATAATCTAGTAGAGAAAAAGAGGAGCTCATTGATAATTTTCATAAGCAGGATTTGGGCAACCATTCATAGACTGCCCTAGTAAACTCTGCCACCAATTTAAAAAGCTGCTCATGAGGAAGAAAAACAAATCTTGGCTGTAACTGCAACTAGCTACTTAATATTCACTCATTGTTTTTGAAAAATACAGATACTATACCCTCTCCCTAGAGATTCTGATTTACTAAATTAGGTACAGTATAAAACTCAAAATT
The DNA here is from genome assembly GCF_008728515.1 of Papio anubis. NCBI lineage: Eukaryota > Metazoa > Chordata > Mammalia > Primates > Cercopithecidae > Papio > Papio anubis. Next base: position 60,753,384 of record NC_044980.1, on the reverse strand, counting down.
CTTTGTCTTAAACAAAATGTTGGGCCGGGTGTGGTGGCTCATGCCTGTAATCCCAGCACTTCGGGAAGCTGAGGCAGGTGGATCACGAAGTCAGGAGATTGAAACCAGCCTGGCCAACATGGTGAAACCCCATCTCTACTAAAAATACAAAAATTAACTGGGTGTGGTGGTACACACCTGTAATCCCAGCTACTCAGGAAGCTGAGGCGAGAGAATTGCTTGAACCCGGGAGGCGGAGGCTGGAATGAGCCAAGGTCGCGCCACTGTACTACAGCCTGGGCAACAGAGACTCCATCTCAAAACAACAACAACAACAAAATGTCATGTGATTCCTTTTTCCAACACAGTTTCAACAATAATCAATGCATGGTCAATCTTATTTCATTTATACCATAGCCACTATCATTTAGCCTTCCCCATCCTCTGCTTGAGATTATTTTGACAAAAGTCTCAGTTTGAGAATTACTATAAAAATTGAAAAGTAAAATCACTATAAAGATTTTTTTTTTTTAATACAGCACATTTTCTGTTTACCTAAAGAGATCACAAGATATACCTGGCTATGTATTTTTTTTTTTCGGTGAGCAATAAAGTTTAATTAACCAGTACTGCGAGGTCACCTTCATGAATTAGCATCCTGCTCTGGGCTGAAGGATGGAACAAGCAGAAGCAGAGGCCAAACCCATCCCTCCATGCTCCCCATTGTGCAGATGGACTCGCTGAGGCTCCAGCACACACTGCTTGCTCAGCACTTCATCTATTTCAGGCCAAAGTGTCAGCAGAACTGATACCCACAGGGCATCCAAGTCCACATCCAGACCCAGTTCCCTCTGTGGCCATCTCTTAAACCAAGCCACTGACTGCTGATGGTGAGTTTCCAATCATGGGCTGCACTGAGGGTGCCAGAGGCCTGGCTGGGTATGCAGCCTAGTGGGTATGGAGTGAAGGAGATTTGGGAGTGGCATCTAGAATATCAGCATGAGGGGCAGAGAGGAGAAAGAGAACCCATGGCTTGCAGCCAGCAGGGGAAACGGGCCCAGTGCACAGACGGAGCCCCTAGTGAAGCCCATCCAGGCCAAGCGCCCTCAGTACAGATCTGAGTGGAACAGGACAAGACTGATAAGTAAAGAAAATGAGAGAAGCTGAGCAGGCAGGGGCCCCACTGCCTCCTGCCTGCAAGGAGGCCATGCTGGATGTGCAAACGGAATAGCAGGTACACAAAGATCCTCACTGAGGGGGCCCGAAGAGACATGAGGCCAGAGGAGTCAGGGCAAGCAGGGCCAGCCACTCCCAATGTCAGTCATTCCTTGCTGGCCAATATGTTAGGACCAGCTGCTCCATGGAAACGATCTGGTCCACTATTTCCCAGAAACTGGAATTTGCTGCTTGGTACCTCCTCCTGGGGTAGAGCTGCCACACGGGGAGCAGTTGGGAGAAGAGCAGCTGGCTGGGGGACAAGTGGCTCCGGGGTGTGCACTGGCATCAGCCGCATGTGCACCGTGATGCTGGGTTCATATGTGCTGCCCTGGGAGCTCAAGCCCCCGGGCCATTCTCTGTTCAGGGGACTGAGTCGTATAACCACGGTCACCCAGGTCCTCCCCTCGTCATCCTCATAGATGCCAGGCCTCCAGATCCAGAGAGTTAGGGGGGCGCCCTGAGATGCAGAGAAGCTTCGGAGGCCATGGCAAGGCTGCACTCCGGGGTCGCCTTGAGGCGCACGTGTATACTCAACTGGATTTAAGAGCAATCTTATGTGGTGCAATATTTCATTTAGTAAAAATGTAAAACAAAGCCTCCTCAGGCATTCCCACACCTATCAGATGATATTTAGTGGTTGTGTAAGATCATTTAATCATAGTTATCACAATGTTGCTAATCTGTATTTGGTATATTTGTGCTTAGTTCCAAGTCATTTTATGAACATTATTAACCCCTTACTGATAAGTACATAAACAATTAAAATAATAATATGAAAAAGAATAAAGATAGAAGGTAGAAGAGTAAAAAAAAGTTTTTAAACTACTTAAGTAATGAAAAAATTATAAACGCCGTGTAAGAGTAATTCTGAAGGACAACAGTCAAAAACTAAATATATATAAAATGTGATACGCCTATAACATATACAAGAAACAAAGAAAAGATGCTGATGGCTAGATCATACTTATAACTAGAAGATCAACATCAGTGTCTGGTCCCATTAGCCTAATTCTAATCAAGAAGAAAGCTGGGTGTTTTTTCAATATGAACAGTGTTAAAATTTAACAGTGTTAAAATCAAACTATGGTTAACCTAAACATGTCTGAAAATGTATTACTGTGCAATTAAATGGTAGACATACACACTGAATTACCAGGGAATCCGTACATTTGCAAAATTTTCCATTTTTATATTTTTAGATACAATTTACACAATGAACACATTCTAAGAGTATAGATGGTAGAGAGATACAATCATATAACCAGCAGGAATCAAGACATGTTAACATTTCCATCACCCTAAAAGGTTCACACTTGCCCCTTCCCAGTCAACACCTGACCAAGGCAGCCTGTCCTGAATAAAAGTACATTTGTGTACAAGTGTTAATAAGAACACAGGCTTCTGTTCTCATGGGTAAAGATATGCGAATGAAACTGCTGGGTCATAGTCTGTAAGCAATTTAATTCTATTCAAAACTATTGTCTTACAAAGTGGTTTTATTATTTAACACTCCCAGAAAAGAGAATTACAATTACATTCTCAGCAACACTTGGTATTTTCAGTCTTCCTTAATTTTGCATTTTTCTAATTACAAATGGCATTGAGAAGCCTTATCTGTATCTAGATCTCATTTTGATGAGACAGATCAACAAGTCTCATACTTTAATGGAATAATGCTTTCGGAGAAGAGAGATCAAATTTTGTATATGAGAGGAAGGCAAATTATTGTGATCAAGAGTACACTGTGTTGAAAGAAAATTCTCCATAAACATTTCACATTCCTGCATGTTCTCGGTCCTCTGAGTAATGTTATTTACATAAGGTGTTTGTATAGAGACATTCTAGGATAGTAACACTAAGCAAGATTCAGAGAGTCCACCTTCCCCTCTCCAGAAAAGACTTGCTTACACTCCAGAGGAGAGGATGGACAGGTTACCAGTGGTCCTAAATAAGATCAGGTTTTCTATTTTGGGGTTCTTCTCCTATAACGCACACTACTGCATGAGCAGGTACTATAGGACTCTCAGTATGTCACCCTGTGAAGAACTGACACAAGACATTGCTCTAGTTACTGCTTTTGTGGTAATAATCTCTCTGTCTCTAATCTGAAGGTATTCTGTTTTCTGGCAGGCTTAACTTTTTAGCTTATAAATAGGGTAAAATCTCAGACTTCACTATTTCTGACTTAACCACTGTAGACTGAAAAACACGGCCAGAATGTTTTACACCACCTAAAATAATGAGATAGAATCTATTTCCCCAACCCCATGAATTTGGGCAGGCCTTGTGACTTGTTTACATCAACTCAATGCAGCATAAGTTTTGTTAGGCAAGTGACAGTCCCTATGCCTCATGATTTGCAAAGTCCACCTTTACCTTCTTTGAATGTTGCCCTGAGAATACAATGCCACAAAGAAGCCTGAGATAAAAGACCACATGCTGATTCACATAATTCAGAGAAACAGTCAACTGCTGTTGTTTTAAGCCACCAAGTGGTGGAGAGATTCTTAACACAGAAACAGATACCTAAAACAATTGGTTTTGGTTGTTTAAAAATAACAAACAAAAGTTTTAAATAGTTATTTCCTTTTTATCCTTCTAACAGCTATAGAATCTGTACCATAAGCACCCCTCCATTTTCTATATCAGTAATCTGCGGATTTTTTTATTCCCCTCAGTCAATCTTGCTACAGGTTTATCTACTGGATTATCTTTTCAAAGAGGAAATGTTATATTTTGTTCATTTTCTTAGAGTATGCTTTCTATTTCATTGATTTCTGCTTTCTTCTCTATATTTTCTGCCTTTCACTTATTCTGAATTTCTTTTTCTGTCCTTAGAATAAAACTTTCTAATCCTTATTTCTTCATTAAACTTTAAAGATACAAATTATCCAAGTACTACTTTAATAATTTAAGCACACATTTAATAATTTTGATGTTGTCTTTTGCTGAATATATTTAATGTCCTTTCTAATTTTCCATCTGATTTATTATTTTACTGATGGGTTATTCAAAACTGACTTCCTTAATTTCAAAATATTTGGTAATCTACCAAACCTCACTTTGTTACTGATTTCTATGTAATTCCAATGCAGTCAACAGAACAGTACTATCATTTCAAGTCTTTGAAATATGTTGAGACTTTCGATGGTCCCACATAATTCTTAGTGAGAGGTTCCATGTGTACATGAATGTCACATACTACATCTCTTGGGTATAATGTTCTATAAATGTCAATTAGATAAAATTGGTTGACAGTTGTGTTCAAATCTTCTATAGCCTTACCAATTTATGGCTTTCTTTTTCTGTAAGTTATCGAAAAGTATAGGCATCTCTTAACTACAGTTGTAAATTTGTCTATTCTTTTATTTTTATTTCATGTATGTTGGAGGTCCACTATACCGTGAATAGATATTTAGGGCTCATACCTCCTTGGTGAATGGATCCTTCTAACATTATGAGGTTTTTTTCCCTGTTAGTAATCCTTGTCTTTTAATATTTTGCCTGATGTCACGATAGTCCTATAGGAGCTTTCTCTTGATTAGTGTTAATGTGGTATATATTTTCCATCCATTACTTTTAACTAAACGTCTTTACATTTCAAGTACCCATTTGTAGGAAGCATAATGTTGGGTCTTTTTAGAAATCAAATTTGACAATTTCTATGTTTTAATGGTGGGCTTAGATCTTTCATATTTTATGTAATTATTGCCACAACAGAACTTAAAACTATCACATTATGATTTCTTTTTTTTTTTGAGACGGAGTCTTGCTCTGTCACCCAGGCTGGAGTGCAGTGGCACGATCTCAGCTCACTGTAACCTCCACCTCCCAGGTTCACGCGATTCTTCTGCCTCAGCCTCCCGAGTAGCTTGGACTACAGGCGCCCGACACCGTGCCCAACACCAGGTAGTTTTTGTACTTTTAGTAGAGACAGGGTTTCCCCATGTTGGCCAGGCTGGTCTCAAACTCCTGACCTCAAGTGATCCCCACCGCCTTGGCCTCCCAAAGCACTGGGATTACAGGTGTGAGCCACCACACCCAGCCTCATATTTATTTTCTATTCGTTCTTTGTTCATCTTTTCTTACCTTCTAATAAAGTTTTCCTTTTATTACATTTTATCTCCTTTTATGGACTTTTAGCTATCCTACATTTTTGGTTGCTCTAGAAATTACAATATGCATTCTTCATTCAATATAGCCCATTTTCAAATGATATACCATTTCACATATAATCTAAGTACTATAAAAGAGTATGCGTATATTTACTTCCATCTTTTGTGCTGTCTTATATTTTACTGACACATACTATAAATTCTACAATACATTGTTATTTTTGGCTTTGTGCTATCCACTGTCATTTATATAAATTTAAAAACTAGAAAATAAACTTTCGTATTTATTCACATTTACCATTTCCTTCCGTCTTTATTTCTTATCATAGATCTGCTATTAAGGCTATTTGATCAATTTTTTAAATTTAAGATATTCTATTTTTCAGTTCCAGAATATGCATTTGGTTTTTTGGCATTTCCATTACTCACCTGAAATACTCAATCCCCCATATATTATCCTGCCAATTGCCTTAATGTTCTTTTCTCCTAATTCCAATAACTGGGTCATCTATAAGCCTATACAATCACCCTTTTCCATGTCTTTGTATATTTCATATATTTTATAATATTCTAGACACTATAAGGTAATAGTCAGAAATTCAGTATAATTTTATTCATTTGGTTTTGGGGCTTTTTTTCAGACAGGGTCTCAGTCACCCAGGCTGGAGTGCACTGGCACAATCTCAGCTCACTGTAGCCTCAACCTCCCAGGGTTCAAGTAATCCCCAATCTCAGTCTCCCAAATAGCTGGGACTATAGGCATGTACCACCACCACAGTCAGCAATTTTTTATTTTTTGTGGAGACAGGGTCCTACTATGTTGCCCAGGCTGGTATTGAACTCCTGGGCTAAAGCAATCCTCCTGCTTCCACCTCTCAAAGTGCTAGGGTTACAGGCATAAGCCACTACGCCCCACTATAATATTGTTTTAAGTGTTATTTCCCAGGGAGTGTAAGGTCCTTCTACTTCTCCCAGGATAAAGGTTGGAAATTCAGATTTCTAGTAGAGTCCATTTGAGCTGGGACTGGCAGCAGCTTTAATTAGACTGAATTCATCTGTAATAAGCCCAAATCCCAACCTCCCCATCACTGACCCAAAGTCACCTTTTCGATCTTGTCAAATCTGAGGTAGTAGAAGTTTGGGTTGCAGTTCCAAATATTTTTTCTTTCAGTTTACCTTTAGATTCAAGTCCAACAGGGCCCCAAATTCCAAGCACTCTTTGAATTTGCAGGACTACATGATTTCTCTATGCTTTCAATCCTCTCCTATCCTGCGACTTCTTGGCAAAATGTAACGGGAAGACAGAACCAAAGTATCATGCTTAATTATTTGATTTTTGTCTTTGAGGCTCTGTCAGAGTCCCACATCTCCCTTAAAGCCCCCACTGTCATTCAAGGATCCTAATTCTCGAATGCCTTTATCCTATAACTTCAATGTCTCTCCATATTATCCACCTATACTGATACCAGACACTTGCCCCCAGGCAGGCAAACCGCCACATTCACCTACACAGAACTCTTGTTAACTCTGAAATTCAGATCACTAAGGCTTCTTTGAGTCCACCAATTTTTGTTAGCCCTATTTTATAAGTGTAGGTCAAGGTAGAAGAATCTGTGGAATTCTCTTCCATCTCAGTGTAGCAGGACTGACATAACTTAGGAAACAAGAAAGCCTCAATTTTTTTTTCAACAGAAAAACTCGCTCATTCCACAATTAGACATATGACTACAAATGCAAACATCTCAGACAGAATTAACTATGAAAAGCTGACATAAGACCATTCTATAATCTGAAGGAAGAAGTGGGAGAGAACAAGGAAAGAAAACAGCTCAATATGGCTCATAACAATACTTGGAAAAGGTGAAACTGCATAAAATAAAGACTGGAAGTCTGCGGGTAAATTTCACCTGTTCCTAGCATAGAGTTGACTTGGCTATTTTCAACAATAGGTCAACAAAAGGTGTGCAAAAAGACATTTGTGACAATACGGATTACAAATATGTATATTCACAAAGCTGTTGCTTAATATGACAGGGAAATTAAATCATGGCATTGTTTCAAACCTAGAAATAGCTTTCTTGTCTAATCTTTCTTTTTTTGTGTGAGACAGTCTCATTCTGTCACCCAGGCTGGAGTACAGTGGCGCGATCTCAGCTCACTGCAACCTCTGCCTCCCGGGTTCAAGCAATTATCATGCTTCAGCCTCCACAGTAGCTGGGATTACAAGTGTACGCCACTACACATAGTTAATTTTTGTAATTTTAGTAGAGATGGGGTTTCACCATGTTGGCCAGGATGCTGGCCTCAAGTGATTCAAGCACCTCAGCTTCCCAAAGTGCTGGGATTATAGGTGTGAGCTACTGTGCCCAGCCTCTCATACAGTCTTGACTAGATTCTAAACTCTTCCCCATAAGATGCAATCCTGTAGCAGGATTAATTTCCCCACATGTATTTTATCACTTCTCTTCACTTCCTCATGTTTATGTCTACACCAGAGTAATTCCCAATCACCTTTGTTTCTCCTAGTAATTTGTAATAACTTCTTTTCCTCCATGAATTCATTATGCATGACTTAGGGAGCCCTAAATGGAAACAGAAAAAGGCAGTCAAATTCACTAGAAAGAACCCTAATTATGATGGGGAATATTAAGTCTATCCTTACAAAGAGAAACAGTCTAAAATACTCTAAACTGATTGTGACCACACACAGCAATATGCTATACCAAGCAGGTGTATTTTTTCTCTCATCTTAAAAAGAATCTCTCCTGAAACCACATCTCTCTCTACAGCTACCAACCCATTACTCTGCTGTCTTTTACAGAAAAATTCCTCAAACAAGTTGTCCACATGCAGTGACTTCAATTATTCTATCAAGTGTTCCTATATCCACTCCAATGACACTTTTGTCCCTATCGTTTCAAGAAAAACTGTTCTTAAAACATCTAAAGTCAATAGACAATCTGGCCAGGCACAGTGGCTCACACCTGTAATCCCAGCACTTTGGGAGGCGCCACGGCAGGCGGATCACTTGAAGCCAGGAGTTCGCGACCAGCCTGGCCAACATGGTGAAAGCCCATTTCTACTAAAAATGCAAAAATTAGCCAGGTATGGTGCAGGGCACCTGTAATTCCAGCTATTCAGGAGGCTGAGGCAAGAGAATCGCTTGAATCTGGGAGGCAGAGGTTGCAGTGAGCTGAGATTGTGCCACTGCACTACAGCCTGGGTGACAGAGTGAGACTCCATTGCGAAAAATAAAAAAATAAAAAAATACAGCTGGATGTGGTGGCTCACGCCTGTAATCCCAGCACTTTGGAAGGTCGAGGCAGGCAGATCACTTGAGGTCAGGAGTTCGAGACCAGCCTGGCCAACATAGTGAAATCCTGTCTCTACTAATAACACAAAAATCAGCTGGGCATCGTGGCACATGCCTGCAATCCCAGCTACTCGAGAGGCTGAGGCAGAAGAATCACTTGAACCCAGGAGGCAAAGGTTGCAGTGGGCCAAGATCCCGCCACTGCAATCCAGCCTGGGCGACAGAGCGAGACTCTGCCTCAAAAATAAACAAACAAATAAATAAATAAAATAAATTCAATAGACAATCTAAATTCATTTCTCCCCCTTGCTTTCTTAGCAGCATCGCTTCCCCTTACTTTCCAAGTTTTCTTCATTTAGCTTCCAACACACCACACATTCTCCTAGTTTTGTTTCTATACCACTGGTCAAACCTCAGTCTCCTTTGCTAGTTGCTCCTCTTTATGCCAACCTCTTAACTCATTCCTAACGATACAAAGAACACAGATCTTGGCCTTCTTTTCTATATATACTCACACATTTGGTGCTCATCCAGTCTCAATTCCTGAACTTTTATCTACCTTTTAAATACTAAGTACTCTAATGATTGCTATCTTAGTTTGGGTTCTCCCAAAGGCAATGACTGAGGTAAGAACCTGAGTAAAAGTAGTTTGTCTAGAGAATGACCTACGGGAACAGGAAGAGTAAGACAGGGATGGAAGAAAAGCCAATATAAGGAATAGTATACTATCAATGTCATCCCTAAAGATAACAGGGGATCAATCTACTTAAACCTCCCAAGAAGCATATAGATGGTCTCTCAAAATTCTCTCCAGATAGAATGAGACGTGACCTTTTATCCATCCAGTATGATACAGGAACAGCACTGCCTCTATAGGCATCACCTCTGCCTCACTACCAATCTATGCTTACTTTCTAATCTTTTTGGCCTCCCACAGAAAAGAAATCACTGGGGCCAAAAAATGAAGAGTGTGTTTGCAGCAGGAAGCTCAGCCTGAGGAGAGTCTAAGCTTTCATAGTATTATTTCCTGCAGGAGGGGTTAAAAATCAGAGGTGAGCCAAGAGAACTGTGATGCAGGACACCAGAAATGCCTGCTTTACTGAAGCCTGGACCACTCTCCTAAACCTCAGACTTGTATATCCAACTCCCCATCCAATGTCTCCATTCAGTGAAGGGATTTAAAGAAAAAAGCAGGAATTAATTATTTAGAAAAGAGAAACAGTAAAAATGACTAAATCCATCAGCTAGTTCTGTTTTTGGTAGAAGCAGACAAACATAAAGAACAGACAATTTCCCAGCAGATCTAAAGAAATAAAACATACGAGTAGGAATCAGAATGGTAATTTAACAATACAGATAAGTATTTTTAGGCAAGGTGCAGGTGGGAGGATCATTTGGGGCCCATAGTTAAGAGACCCGCCTGCACAACATAGTGAGCTCTTGTCTCTACAAAAAAATTACAAAATTAGCTGGGCATGGTGACACATGCCTATAGCCCCAGCTGCTCAGGAGGATAGCATGAGTCCAGGATTTTGAGGCTATCAGGCTACAGTAAGCTATGATTATGCCACTGCACTCCAGCCTGGGTGACAGGGCGAGGCCCTGCCTCAAAAACAAACAAACAAAAAAGTATTTTAAAAAATAAAAAATTACTAAGCTCAGTGACGTGCTTTACAATACATGACTTTATATAAAAATATAAATTATAAGAATTTTCTCAAGAAATAGAAAATCACAGATGAAATTAAGGGTGAAATTTGTCAAAATTACTACTGTAAAGGACAACATGAACCCAGTGCTTGCTTGCAAACTTTCAGGAGGTGAAATTTGCAAGGTTCAGGGTTCACAACAAAGAAGGAAGATTCAATATAACTGTGATACCAACACCTCTCAAAGTCAGTATAAAGCAACCATTTAGTTGCTTCTGTATAATTTAGGATTTTCTGAAGTATTCTTGAATCTAACATTTAGATCTAACATTAGAATTTAACATTTAGATTCAAGAACAAAAATGTTATATTTAGATTAAAGAATACTTCAAAAAATCCTAACTTATACGAAAGCAACTCAAATGCAACAGTAATAGTAAAACATGACTAAGGAGAATTGATTCTAGGAATGCCAAGACGATTTTTCTCTACGTGAGAACAATCTACTGACAATACCTCATCATACAATGAGACAAAAGGGGGAATACCAAAAGGTAATAAATCTAAATAAAAGTCAACATCTATTCTTGACAAAATTCTTAGTATATTAGAAACAGTGTATTTCCTCAATGGGAAACTAACCATCAGTGTCCAGAATAAAACACTAGAGATATTCCTATTAAAATAAAAAATATGAGTATTACCAATAAAGTACAAAGACAAACCACAGAATGGGAGAAAATATCTGTAAATCATATATCTGATAATGAACTTTTAGCTAGAATAGATAAAGAACTCTTAAAACTAAACAAAAAGACAAAAAACAAAACTTTAAAAAGGGCAAAGGATTTGAACAGGCATTTCTCCTAAAGATAAAACAAATGCCACAAAAAGCCCATAAAGATGCTAATATTACTAGTCATTTGGGTAATACAAATCAAAACCACAATGATATTACCATTTTATACTCACTAGGATGGCTGTAATCGAGACAGGCAATAACATACTGGGAGGATGTGGAGAAACTGGAATTTCAAAGACAGCTGATGGGAATACAAAATGGTGTGGTCACTTTGAAAAATAGGCTGGCAGTCCCTCCGAAAAGTTAAACACAATTATCATATGATACAACAATTTCACTCCTAGGTATCCAAAAGAACTGAAAACACATGTTCTTGGAAAAATTTGTAACTAATGTTCATAACAGCGTTATTCAGTGACCAAAAAGTAAAAACAACTCAAATGTCCATCAGCCAATGAATAAACAAAATGTCATCTATCCCTACAGTGGAGTATTATTCAGCTATAAAAAGGATGAAGTACTGATACATGATACAACATGTATGAACTTTGGAAACATTATGCTATGTTAAACCAGACACAAAAGGCCACATGTTGTATGATTTGATTTTTATCAAATATCAGGAATACTCAAGTCGACAGAGGCAAAGTAGATTAGTGGTTGCCATGATCTGGGGACAGACAAGAATGAGGAGTGAGTGCCAAGGAGTATGGGTTTTGTTTTGGTTTGGTTTGAAGCCCCGATGAAATGTTTTGGAATTAGATAGTGATAATGGGTACACAACTTGTAAAAATACTAAAAACTATTGAACTGTATACTTTAAAAGGGTAAATTGTATGTGAATTATACCTCAATTTAAAAATATATTTAAAAGAAAAATATTAGGACATCAGTTAATGTCACTTTTATGCATTTTCTTTTCTTTGAGACACTGCCTCTCTCCTCTGTCACCTAAGCTGAGGGGCAATGGCACAATCAACCTCTTAGGCTCAAAGCGATCCTCCCACCTTGGCCTCTCAAGTAGCTGGGACTACATGTGTGCACCACCACATCTGGGTAATTTTTTTAGTTTTTATTTGGTAGAGACGGAGTGTCGCTATGTTGCCCAGGCTGGTCTCAAACTCCTTGGCCTCAAGCAATCCCCCAGCCTTACCCTCCCAAAGTGCTGGAATTACAGGCATAAGTCACCATGCCTGGCCTCAGCCCACTTTTATGTATTAGCACCATAGATTCCAAACTGATTCCCTAATTCTATTTAGTCAGCACCTATTTTTTTTCCTTAAAATCATTTATTTTACTATCTCCCTTTCCACTTTAAAAACCTAAAATACATTACTTAATCCCCAAACCTCCTTAATCTACTCCCAATTTGCCTTTATACAACTTTACTACTGAATCAAATCCTTTGTTCAGGTGAGGCCTTTTGCCTTACTATGACTCCTCATTCCACCTACCCAATTCAATATACTAATTACTTCTTTGGTTCTTCAAGTGGTATTTTAAGAGAAACTCACTATAAATAAAATGTTTTTATGCAGTGTGTCTACTGCCCTAGAAACTAAACCAGACCTGTTGAAAAGCATGACCTGATTTGAGAATCTTAGATGTGAGTGCCACAGTGCATGAAATTCCACCATTAGTTATTTCTTCTGGTCCCTCCTCATACATCCTTTAGTAAAATGCAAACAAATCTGGAAGAGACAAGTTCCTAATTTCTTAAGGTGAATTTCTTTGTAAGTTTATTCTTTCCCCTAAACTGAACAGAAATAAAAGAACCAAAAAGAAACAGAAAAAAAGGTAGGAATTGGCAAAACAATGAGAGGTCAGGTTGAAGTTCTCATTTTCCTTGGGGTTAATTTAGGCTGGGAATGATTAGGAACATCAAAAACCTTCCAAAGAAAGCTAGATCACTCTCAACACCTTATTACAGCAGGATTTTCAAAGGTTAATTATTACCACTTATAAGCAAAGCTTTAAAATACCACCACTTGATGAAAATCTTATCTTTAAAAAGTTTCACTTTCAGTAGCATTCAGATTTATTTTAGGAATAAAATCCATAATCCTGTAAAACTATCCCAAACATCCCTTAGGGCTGAAGATTTATTTTGTAAGTGAAATAGTACAACAGATATGGAGAGGAAAAGAAGAAAAACAAAAATTTAAGCTTCTACTTAACCAAACATAATTTTAAGTAACAAATATTCTTTAAATTTTTCTGTAGAACTATGGGGTGCTTAGTGCCAAGTTCATTCACATACATGGCACTCCAAAACCCTCTAAAGTATTTTATGCATGTTGAAATATAATCAAAGGTCACAGGACAAATAAGAAGTCTTAGATGCAAAGTTTAATAGCATTTGCATAACATCAGTGGTTCTCAATGAGTGTGAGGACACCTCAGCAGGTCCACAAATGTCAAAGCCCCACATTATAGTAAGTCCACTATCAATATTCCTATTGAGAAAACACATATACATACAGATTTTTGTTTTTGCTGCAATAAAACTCCATGGCCCAAGGGTGAGAGCCAATCTAATAATTCAGTGCTAAGAGTTTGGCAATACTAAGATGGACAATAAATACCCACAAAAAATGACATAGCAGACCCCCTTGGAATAGCCCCCCAATTCACAATGACTCCTCCTTTCTCTGAGAAAAGGTTACCACAAATCCATAAAGCACCTTTGTACAAATTTTAAAACTGCAGCCCTTATAGGTATACAGCTTGGCAAGCAGCATGTGGAATAAGCAACCTGCACTATAATATAGAAGCCCTGTTGTGAGGGCTATTCTCCCATTTGAAAGGGGTGGCCCTCTAACATCTATTTTGGTACCAGGTAACACTGCCCTCCTAGATGGAGCAGACTGGAAAGGGGACGGGCACCTGACTCAAGCCAGTCAATCATTTCTCTCTCCCCAGGATATGTAAGTGGGACGGAAAGACAGCAAGTCTATCTCTGCATTTAACGGAACTGTAACATCTGAAGCCATAATCTATGGAGCTGCTGCCTTCTACCATATGGACACAGAAACAGAATGCTCATCTGAAAAGAGAAAAATATAAAAGAGTGATGGTTCTGGATTCCTGATGGCCTTCCAGTTACTTGTTCTAATTCCTTTCTGAGACTAACTGCATTCTAGCCCTTGAGTATCCATAAGAAACTATTACATCCTTATTATCTTATTTTTACTGGTTTCGGTTACTTTCATGCAATGGGTCTTATTAATATACTTTACTTATACCAAAGCTTTTGAGCTGAAATCTGAAAGTTCAAGTAAGTGAAAATTCAAATATAAATATGATTCTCAATTATTTTGCAAATCAGTCTGTCTCTGTCTTTCTACCCACACTCAAAGACTCAATACCCATTCTTCTAAAAACGGAACTTTGTGTTCCAAAGTTAGGAAATCTAAACCTGAAAACCTGATGTAACACAGGCTTTGAACACTGAAAAAAAAAAAAAAGCATGCACAAACAAGATAAATCTGCAACTGTCACAGTCACTTCTAGACAACTGACTGCCTTTTTCATTACACCTCAACCAATTTAGATTTATCATCAAAAAGACTAGACTTCATGGGCACAAAAAGGTCAAACCTAAACACTTTGGTAGCAATTCTGGACTAAAATAACAAATGGAATCAGTAAAATTAATGCTGAATGACCATATTTGGCTTTCTGATGCTAAATACAACAAATACAAATATGACAAATACGTCAGAAAGAAAACAAACATTTGCTGAGTTACTACTAGGTGCTGAACACTGAAGATACAAAGATAAATGGTCCCGGCCTCAAGGAGTTTCCAATTTTAGATAAAACATGATAGCCACCCAGCCCAGTGGCTCACACCTGTAATCCCAGCTGAGGCAGGAGTTGAGACCAGGAGTTCAAGACCAGCCTGGGCAACACAACACCACCCTGTCTCTAAAAATAAAAATAAAATTAGCCAGGCATGGTGGTGTATGTCTGTAGCCCCAGTTACTTAGGAAGCTGAGGCAGGAGAATTGCTTGACAAGCCCAGGAGTTTAAGGCCACGATGAGCTATGATTGCACGACTGTACTCAACTCTGAGCAAAAGAGCAAGAACACGTCTTAAAAAGAATATTAAAAAGTTACAAATGTGGGGGAAAGGAGACCAAATAGTCTGGTGGTAAGGGAAACAGACTAATAGGACAGAATAAAATAGAATATATAAACCAAAGTGTAGAATATCTGTACATACAGAAAAAAAGTAGTTAGTGTTGCCAGCGGACAAACTTAGGTAGGATAGACTTTGAAATATATAGGAATGACGTTAGTTAGCAGGGGGCCAGAACTTAAAAGCTTTAAATACCATACTAAGTAATATAAACTTTGACGGGTAAGCAGCAGTTTTTAAGACTTAAGGCAAAGGAGGGACATAGTCTAATTTAAGATTTAGATAGATCACTCGGTTAGCAATGCAGAACTAAAAACAATCCTGATACTATTTAGCCAATAATATAACTTACAAAATATGAGGTGAATGTCCCTATACCATCTCTTTCACTGTTTGGTTTAATAAATAAAAGTCATTAATACTTTAACAGTGTAGTCTTCATACTTCACCAGATTATGTAATTTGATGTAGACAATTAAAATGTCATGCATTCTTCTGTTGCTGATTCAATTACTTTGG
The DNA here is from genome assembly GCF_008728515.1 of Papio anubis. Lineage (NCBI taxonomy): Eukaryota > Metazoa > Chordata > Mammalia > Primates > Cercopithecidae > Papio > Papio anubis. The sequence goes on along the minus strand of NC_044980.1, from coordinate 60,737,645 downwards.
GGCAAGGTAAGAAAAGTGAAACCACTCAATATATGAGAACCCGGTCTTTAAAAACAGGAACATCTGAAGTTTATCATGCTTAATATTTAAAAACAATTAATAGTAATTCCCTAAACAAAAATGGCAAAACAACTATATGTGATTATTGAAAAATAACAATATATGGCCACCTTGGAACAAATAGAACTGAAAAGCTAGGATATTTGAACAATTTAGGAGGCAGTATCTGAAACTACTGTTCCTAGAAAGCTATGTTTATATGTGGTTTTTGTTTTTGCTCCCTGGGGAAGCAGGGAATGGTTTAAAAGTGACACAAAATCAAGCTGTGTCAATGCAACTAGTTAAAACCTGCATATTTCAACACTTGACAATATAATTTTAATAGAAGGAATTCCCAGATAACAAAAAGCCTACCAATAAATCACTGAAAATTCAAGAAACAATATAGCTGAACATAAAAGTAGCTGGCTTTGGAAAAATACTGTTTTACATTTGAGTCCAGATTCCACCATTTACCATTCTGTAATCCTGAACACATTAACTCTTCAATCTCAGATTCTTTATGTCAAAAAACAAAGGGCATAAAAACTACATTTTCGTTAGCTGTTCTAAGAAATCCAAATGTCCAACACAAAGCCATATTGAGTGGCTTTTCTTGTGCTACGTTTCCCAAAAGTAACTGAATCAGCAACAGAAAACATAATTATACATAAGTTGAATAAATAATAGTTTTTCCTTTCTATTGAGGATACATAAGAGTAATTTGTTTCTTTGAAAATATTTTATTTATACTATTCATCCTCACAGGTACTTTTTGTGTTTGCCTCTTTACCTGTTTTATTGGGTGTGGGGTGACCATGGCTGGCTGGCATGCTTGTTCTCACATAAGCATTTTTTTTCTTTTTGCTTTATCCTCCGAAAGTTGCCACATTAGCATTTTTTAATTGACATATATCACAGTAGCTTAAGGTCGATACTAACTCTCATTCACTTATATGCCCTTAAACACTGTACTGCATTATTTTTACTATAAGAAGGGAAGAGACCACTCAATCATATTTCCCTTCTCATTTGAAACAAATATTTAGGAAAAGAAAGTAGTTGCATCATTCATATATTTATTTATGAATTGAGCTATATAATTTCTCCAAACTAAATTTTAAAATAAAAGTAATAGGCCGGGCGCAGTGGCTCATGCCTGTAATCCCAACACTTTGGGAGGTCGAGGCAGGTGGATCACCTGAGGTCAGGATTTTTGAGACCAGCCTTACCAACACAGGGAACCCTGTCTCTACTAAAAATACAAAAATTAGTAGGGCATGATGGCAGGCGCCTGTAGTCCCAGCTACTCAGGAGGCTGAGACAGGAGAACTGCTTGAACCCGGGAGGCAGAGGTTGCAGTGAGCTGAGATTGGGCCACTGCACTCCAGCCTGGGCAATGAAGCGAGACATCGTCTCAAATAAATAAATAAATAAAATTAAAATTAAATAAAAGTAATAATGCAAGTAATTCTGCCTATCTTCTTTACTCAATAAATGTAGGTCTTGTAATGAGTTTGACAGTGATGTCAATTTTCTTTTCCACAGAGCTTCTCAAAGTCTGATAACTGCACTTTGCTAAATGTTACTCTAGTACTTAATTATATTTTCCATACAAGAGAGGCACTGAACACAAGCCAAATATATCCTATTTGATATTCAGTGGAAGAAACAGTGACTTTTTCTTGAACCTATAGAAAATCCTCACCATGCCGGACAAAGATGTATAACGGTCTCCCCATCATGATACCTTCCATTTACACTGACTTTAGAACTTAATCCCTAACCAACAAGATGCCACTATTTTGCAGAATGAGGTCTGTGGTAGGCATAACATTTTCCACAAATTCTTTTACACTTCTCCCCTCAAGAGGTGAAATCTTCTTCCCCAACACTGGAATAAGAGCTGGTCTTAGTGACGTGCTTCTTAAAAACAAAATACAACAGAAGTGATGCTATATGACATCCAAGGCTAGGATAAAAAGGCTAATACAGTTGCCACTTAGGCTTTTGCCCTTTTCCTTTCATCCACTTGCCCTCTGAAACCAGCCACTTGCTGTAAGGAAACTCAAGTCTTACTGAGAAGCCACATGCAGGTGCTCTGGCTCATGGCCCCTGGCAACCATCTAACTGCAACCACATAAGAACTTGAGCAAGAACCAACTAGCTAAGCCAAGATAAGCCCTAGACCCATGATAGGTAATAATGATGACTCTTCTCGGTTTATAATATCACTAAGTTTCAGATGGTTTATTTCACAATAAATAATCGGTATAAGGTCTGATTAACCAAAAGCACCTTTGTTGGAAGAAACAATCATGCACTGCTTGACAGAATATGTTCTAAGAAATGCACTGTTTGGCAATTTCATCATTGTACAAACACCACAGAGTCTACTTACGGAAACCCAGATGGTATAACCTACTACACATCTAGGCTATATGGTGTAGCCTATTGCCACTAGACTAAGAACATGTACCACATGCTGATGTAGTGAATATAGCAGGCAACTATGATACAATGGTAAGTATTTGTGTATTTAAACGTACCTAAACATAGAAAAGGTACAGCAAAAATATGGTATAAAAGATTACAAAAAAAAAAAAACTAGTACACCTATCATAAATGGAGCTTGCAGGGCTGGAAACTGCTCTGGGTCAGTAGTGAGTGAATGTGAAGGTCTAGGACATTAATGTACACTACTGCAGACTTTATAAACACTTAAACTACGTAAATTTATTTAAAAATTTTTTTCTTTAATAATAAACCTTAGATTATAACTTTATAAACTTTTTCTTTTTAAAAAAATCTTAACTTTTGTAATAACACGGTGTAAAACACAAACACACTGTACAGCTAACCAGAATATTTTTTCTTTTTCTTAAGAGATGGAATCTCACTATGCTATCCAGGCTGGACTCAAACTCCTGGGCTCAAGCCTCCTAAGTAGTTGGGACTACCAGGCACACACTACCACACCCAGCTCCTATATCCTTATAAGTTTTTTTCTTTCTATTAAAAAAAATTTTTTTTTAACTTTTTAAACTTTCTTGTTAAAAACGAAAACACAAACACACACATTAGCCTAGGCCTACCCAGGGTCAGGATCATTACTATCCGTCTTCCACCTCCATATCTTGTCCCACTGGAAGGTCTTCAGGGACAACAACACAACTGGAACTGTCATCTCCTATGATAACAATGCCTTCTTCTGGAATACTTCCTGAAGGACCTGTCATGGGATGATTTATAGTTACCTTTTTTTTTTTTTTTTTTGACACAGAGTTTCACTCTTGCTGCCCAGGCTAGAGTGCAATGGTGCGATCTTGGCTCACCGCAGCCTCTGCTTCCCGGATTCAAGCGATTCTCCTGCCTTAGTCTCCCAAATAGCTCGGATTACAGGCATGCGCCACCATGTCCAGTTAATTTAGTATTTTTAGTAGAGATGGTGTTTCTCCATGTTGGTCAGGCTGGTCTCCATCTCCCGACCTCAGGTGATCCGCCCGCCTCGGCCTCCCAAAGTGCTAGGATTATAGGCGTGAGCTACCATGGCCGGCCTACCTTTTTATATGGAGGAGCACACTCTAAGATAATAAAAGGTATCATACAGTAAATACATAAACCAGTAACAACTGTTTACTGTCATTGTGAAGTACTGTGTACTGCACATAACTGTACTATACTTTTATACAACTGGCAGTGCAGAAAGTTTGTTTACACAAACATCAACACAAACCCATGAGTCATGTAATATACTATAAAATAAGTATATACCAGCTATACCACTAAGGAATATTTTTCAGCTCCACTATAATGTTATGAAACCAATATTGTTTATATAGTCTATTACTGACCAAAATGTCATTGTGTGGCACATGACTATATATTAAACAATTTTACAGAAAATGTTCAACTCGAACGTAATTTCAGATGAGAACATATACAGAAAAAGCCTAACATACCTTGTTATAGTAGAGGTTAACTGCATCGTCATTTTATTTGCATGTGATGATGCTTCAAGGGACACTATTTGATCCCATGGATTTATCAAGAGGATACAAGCATGAATATATACAAGATATATGGGCTTAATGAGCTTACATTCCAAGAAGGAAAAAACAATAGTAAATGATAAGAAAAATTCAGACTGTGTTAAGTGCCATGAACTAAAAACATATTAAGGGGAGAAGAATCAGAGGAAGAACAATTTCAGACAGAGTGAACAAGAGAAATCTCACTGAAGGTTAAATCTGATAAGAACTGGGCCAGGTGCAGTGGTTCACACCTGTAACCCCAGCACTTCAGGAGGCTGAGATGGGCAAATCACTTGAACTTAGAAGTTCAAGACTAGCCTGGCCAACATGGTGAAACCCACCTTCTACTAAAAGCACAAAACTTAGCCAGGCATGGTGGCACATGCCTGTAGTCCCAGCTACTTGAGAGGCTGAGGCAGGAGAATCACTTGAACGCAGGAGGCAAAGGGTGCAGTGAGCCAAGATTGCCCACTGTACTCCAGCTTGGGCAAAAGAGTGAGACTCCACCTCAAAAAAAAAAAAAAACAAACAAACAAATCTGGTAAGAACAGCCTGTCACAGATCGGGAGAAAAGCAATCCAACCAAAGGAGAAGGTATAAATGCCTGGACGTGGCAACAAACACCAGCGTGACCACAGCATAATGAACACAGAAAGAATCATGTAAGATGACATCACAGAACCCAACCAGACCAAGTACCCACCTTATAAATCATAATAAGCAGTTTACATTTTATTGTAATCACAATGAGAATTCATTAGAGGGTTTTAAACAAGAAGAGTAATATCTAATTTAAGTTTTTAAAAGATTGTTCTGGCCAGGCACAGGGGCTCACGCCTGTAATCCCAGCATTTTGGGAGGCCAAGGCGGAAGGATCACTCAAGGTCAAGAGTTCAAAACCAGACTGGCCAACATAGTGAAAACCCATCTCTACTTAAAAAAAAAAAAAAAAAAAAAAAAAAAAAACTATATATATATACACACACACACACACACACACATTAGCTGGGCGTGGTGGCCTGCGCCTGTAGTCCCAGCTACTTGGGAAGCTGAGGCAGAATTGCTTGAACCTGGAAGGCAGAGGTTGCAGTCAGCGGAGACTGTACCACTGCACTCTAGTCTGGGTGACAGGGTGAGACTCCATCTCAAAAAAAAAAAAAAGATTGCTCTGGCTGCTATATTGAGAAAGTGCTATAGAGAGGCAATATTAGTGCAAATGTCTACAGTACCTGAAAATCAATGCTTCTGCATAGGATAAGTGCCCTACAAACCTTGGCTATCATTATTATTGCTGTCATCATACACAACCCACGTTGTTGCACGTATATAGTTTTCCTTCCTCTGACAAAGTATATATTCCTGGAGGATAGAACTTCAGTAATCTTATATAAATGAGTATATCAGAATTAGAGATTTTACCAAACTACACTGTGTGTCCTCCAACCAGCAGGATTCTGCCCCAAAAGGCCTGGGACATAGTCAAGGCATGTACATGTTATGGGCTCCCCAGGGGATTCCAATATTGTGCCTTAAAACCACTAGTCAGCGCCATTCCTCTTCTACATCATCCTCTGATACAACGCAAAATCAATGTTTAACAGATTTCTAGAATTAATGACACACATGTTCAATTACGAAGTAGCTGCTTTGAAGCAAATGTAGTAAGAGGTTCACTACTGCTTAGTTAGTTATATTTCAGGCCTCAAACAACCAGAGGTATTAACCTTCACCGAAATCCATCTAATATTAGAGTTTCATGGAACCCGACTTTCAACTTGAAAGAAAATACTCACACTGGCCAGGCGCAGTGGCTCACACCTGTAATCCCAACACTATGGGAGGCCGAGGCAGGCGGATCACAAGGTCAGGAGACTGAGACCATCCTGGCTAACACGGTGAAACCAAGTCTCTACTAAAAATACAAAAAATTAGACAGGCGTGGTGGCGGGCACCTGTAGTCCCAGCTACTTAGGAGGCTGAGGCAGGAGAATGGCTTTTGTATTTAATACTCCGTGAGGCAGAGCTTGCAGTGAGCTGAGATCCCACCACTGCACTCCAGCCTGGGCCACAGAGCGAGACTCCATCTCAAAAAAAAAAAAAAGAAAGAAAAGAAAAGAAAAGAGAAAATAATCACACCAAAAATGCAAATCACTTATAAAAAAATAAAATTTGTCTATATTAAAATTTCACTACCAAAACAACTTAGCAGTGGTAAAGTAACATGGTAAAGTAGTAAAGTATACAACTTAGCATTGGTAAAGTAACAGCACATTCTCATTTATTTTCCCTAAGAATTTCATGTAAAGTAGTTTTTTTTGTTTCTTTTTGAGATCGAGTTTCCCTCTTGTCACCCAGGCTGGAGTGCAATGGCACCATCTCGGCTCACTGCAACCTCCACCTCCCGGGTTCAAGCGATTCTCCTGCCTCAGTCTCCCGAGTAGCTGGGATTACAGGTGCCTGCCACCATGTCCAGCTAATTTTTTCGTATTTTTAGTAGAGACGGGGTTTCACCGTGTTGGCCGGGCTGTCACGTAAAGTTTTTAAAGCTCAAAAGCAAACTCTAGATATAGCTGACAGAGTGATAACTTGAGAATTCCATTTGTTTGGTTGTATCCTACTCAAAGTTGCCAATTTAATATTATTCAGTTAATAGTTTCCAAATAATAACAACCAACGCATACAGGAAACTACTTTAGAAAGGAACAAAAGAATAAAAAACTAATTTATTCACCTTTATTTGGATGGATCTATGAGAATTATTGCTATGCAATAAAAAGCAATTCTAAAGTAGTTATTTTAACTAATTCCATCAAAAATTTATCTTTTAAAAAGTAATCAATCACATGATGAAACTTCTATGAATAATGGAATTATGACCTGATACTCAAATGAGACAAATGTATATTTTGTTGTTTTAAAAAATTAATCTCGGGACAGACAGATCATCTGGAAAACAAAAAAACCTTTAACTGGAAAAGATAATATCCTATGAACAACCACTGTAAGAATTACAAATCAGACGCATTAGACTAAATTAAACAATCCTAATTTTCAAAGTTTTAAATTTTAGAACCATTCTTAATTAGTATTACTAAACCAAACTGTTCATTGATTAACAATATCAGATTTAAAGGCTTTAATTAGAAGTGCATAGTTACACAGAGAATATTACAGTCATGGAAAAATAATTTTGCCAGTTCGAGTATTACTTGTTTACCTTTCTAACCTCACGATGAACCATATGTTTGAAGAAAATTGTGGGCCCTGATGAAAATTACTAAAAAAGGGGGAAAATAATTTAAGATACTTAACTCCTCAGTATTAAATATAAAAGCAGGAATATGAAACACCTTCATTTATGAAATGTCTAAATATAAATATACCATCACTTAACACAATATATTATAGTAAAAAGCTATGGAGGTTTAGGCAGAACCACTGTGTACAAATTCATTGTTTCTTCTCTCACACTGCATAAGTCCTATTATTTGGTTTTAGTTATTCCACACCCAAATTACACACACACACACACACACACACACACATATCTATAAACCTGTATTTTAAACTATGAAGCCTTACGGATGGATTCTGACATTTTTCTAGTAGCTCAATAGCCAATTTCTCCAATTTTCCAATAAAATTTCATAGTGGCAATTTAAGAAGAAAACAAGAAATGCTGAATCAAACACATTTTATATACATTTTGGGACACAAGTCAGGAAGGAAATCACTGACCTATAGAACTTTTGCATTCAAATGTAGAAACACTCACTCTTGATTCTCTTTATTCAGATATCATCTTTAATATACATTATACATTTACAAACAACAATTGCTCTTCCATCCACATAGCTTTAAAAAATGTGACATAGTCAAGCACTTTAGTAATTACTCTAACAGGCATTTCTTTCAGATATTAACTTAAAATATATACAACTTATAAGAAATCTTACTTGGTTTTACAACTCTCTGGTAAAACGTCAGACAACTAGCTTTCTGCAGCACCAAAAAGACACAGTACTATGTAAGGCACCTCATTAGTGACTCATCTGTATGCTCCCATGATACCAGCACAGGAATCATCTCAGTCAAATTGACCACTTACTCTCAAAACCAAAAAGTACCCTCCCCACCAAAGATACCTAAAATTCATCATCACACATTCTCTACCTCAAATGCAAAAGAACTAGACTACAGAATAAGAGAACTGACAAAAAAAAAGTTATCAATAGTCACACTTAATATTATAAAATAAAGCTGGAATTTCCTAATGGAAATAAGCCTGGATGCTCTTTATTAGACTCCCAAGCCCCTCAAAAACAGCATTTTCACTAACTTTAACTGCTAGCTAATGTTAACTTACAAGTCCATGGATCAACCCCAAATTAAAAACTCCTGCTCTTAATAATTACAACTAATACATTTACATTGGCAATAGAGATCTACAGTCCCTTATTCAAACTCTTCAGGCCAGTAGATGTGCTTCAGAACTGAGAATCTGGAAAATACTGCTGCAGAGAAGTATAATTTATAAATATTAACTCTCATGGGAAAATGATATAAACAAACACCAATATTAGCCTCACATCGCAGTTCAGTGTAAGTCATATTTTATCAACCAAATGAATTAGGGAAAAAAGTTCATGCCCAGGGGTGAGGCTACAGTATCAGAACACTTGCTTGTGCATAACTAAGGTGACCTGCCCTCTTCAAGCAGCCCTTTTAACTGGGAGCAAAGCGAAGACAGCAAAAAAAGAGAAAAGTTCAATTTTCAGGAATTTCTGAATTTCAGAATTGCACAGAAGGAATTGTGGACCTAAAATTGGGATGTTTTAAGAAGGTTTTTATCAAATGTTTAAAATGTTTCCCTATTAATGGAAATTAAACACATATGGATGGGAAGGTTTAGGTAATTGAGACTGTCAGTAGTTGTCAAAAGAGTCGTTTTGAAAATACATGAGAACACTTTCATTGTCACAATGAATGGACTTGCCAAAGGCCAGTGATGGTTAATATCCTGTACCAACTTTTAAATGTCCTCCAGCCTTGAAGCTGAAAAAAATTTTACAATTATCTAAGCCTAGAACCTAACTGTACACATATAAAGACAAAGGGATGGAGTTTTTTTACACAGTAGTTTAATAGACTGTAAATTAAGGGAAGATTAAACTTGTTTGAAATTTTCCCAAGTGTTGTCTCTCCACTTGAAAAAATCTTGTCAAGGATAAGCAGTATCTTTTTTTTTTTTTTCCACAAGGATGTAAATATTTTTCTGTTTTCTTCTCATCACAAAGATACACACTTTGGCCTATACATGAGTTGATCAGAAATTTTGTGGACTAGCCTGGATATCTAAACACTACTTACAACATTGTTTCTATCAATTATTTAAAAAACTAAGTTGATGTCTTCTGAAATCAGGTTTATGGATAATGAATCACGGAAAATTGCTGACAATAATAGCTAGCACTACTTCAATATAAACTTAATTTACTCACATTTATAAACACTAATATTACAATTCTTAAAAATTAAAAATTGAAGACTACATGGAATCAATTTTTTTCACATAATATACTGTCTGTAAAATTCAACATTAATGTGTTCGTATTACTTTCATACCTAATCAATTGGGCATCAAGAGACTTTACCAATTATCTCTGTCAATTCTACCACTGCTAGTAATTCTTAATACTCAAGTTGGAATTTTGGGCCAATCTATTAAAACCTTGTTAGCATTTTTGTTTTCTCAAGCAAACACGTTTTTACCTACCCACACCTCTCAGTGCTAGAGAGCAACTTTTAGAAGCACTAGCAAACCACCACCAGTGGAATCGGATAAACGCCGGTGATTCAGATAACTCCAGGAAAGATTTACCCTCCTGTGATTTTCCTAAATATCAGGCAAAGAAAACACATATATCCTATACTACTAATGTTATTTGAATGCTTGGTTTACATAGCACACTAATTTCTCTTTTCCACTAGTTTCCATAAATACTAAAGTATCAAAAAGTACTACTTTTGGCTAAAAGTTTTCAAAACAACCTTTATATTTTCACACTATTTAATTAAAAAAAGAAACCAAGCTACCAAACTTATATTCAGGCAAAAAAAAAAAAAAGAGTTTTTCTTTCCCCAATAAAATGTAGAAATATTTTAATTTACATATTACAATGAATCAATAACGAGTCAAAATCCAGTTACACATTCATAAAAATTCCATATATCATCCTCAGAATAATCAGTTTCTGTACAAAGATTTACAGGTGTCCAAGTATGTAGTTTTTCCTCAGTGTGCTAGAGAATTTAAAGGCTCTGTTCGAATATTCCCCAAATCAAGCACAGAATCTGTTTCTTCATCAATTTCTCCAATGACTGCAACGTTGTCACCTCTTACAATGTATAATCCCAGTACCACTTGCTTTACCCCTTGTGAAGAGCTGAATACTCGCTCATGGCTTTCATCCAAAATCAAATTAATGGTCTGGTCAAAACCTTTCAGTGTTCCCACAATCATTCTCCCATCAGATGTAATAACGGCAACAGTTCGGTCGACGTAGTTCTCCAAGGCGGAGGTCATGCTGCTCCGCCCGGCAGTTCGGGGTAACGCAGGGGTGCCGGCGACAAGCAGAACTGAAAGGGCGCGCCAGAACCCGGCAGCGGTTCGCGCCTGCGGGCCGCAGCAAATATCGTGAGAGTTACTGCTTACAGCAATGCCTCTCTTAATTATAATTTGGTTGCCAATCTGCATGAGTAGCAGTTGCATTCATGATGAGCCTACATCCAAGGACAAAAGCATCATTCTCAACTCTGGCTGCACATGAGAACTATCTATGCCCAGGCCAACACCCTTAACCAATTAAATTAGAATCTCTAGAAGGCAGGACATAGGCATCAGTATTTTTGCTCTGTTTCATTGTTTGTTTTTGAGGTAAAGTTTATGTATAGTGAAATGCAGAGGTCTTAAGTCTACAACTCTATTGGAGTAACAAACACCCCAATCAAGATACAGGACATTTCCCCTACTCAGAAAGTACCCTCCTGCCCTACATCCAGTCAGTGCCCCCACTTTCCATAAGCAATCATTCCTCATATTTCTAATGCTATAGCTTCATTTCTGAACTTCATATAAACATAATCCATCACATAGTGTGTACTCTTCTGTACCTGACTTCTTTCACTAAACACACTGTTTCAGAGATTCATTCATATTCATTTCATCAAGAAAAAAGTACTTCATTCTTTTTGACTGCAGAGTAGTATTCCAGTATATGAACACACTGCAATTTGTTTATCTGTTCCTTCTGTTGACCAACAGCGGAGTTGTTTTAATTTGTGGACTATTAAAGCTGTTATAAATCTCCCTATACATTTTGGGGACATGTTTTCACCTCTCTCGAGCAAATACCTAGGAGTGGAACTGGTGCAGCTGTATGTTTAATTTTAAAAGAAACAGGCATCAACTTTTTTTTACGGTTCCAGGTAACTCCAATGCAAAAAGCCTTTATGTTTTCTAATGTGGTCATGGCAAAGTATTCTAACATTTTTGTCTGTCCCATGTTTTCTTTTCCAGTCAAGAAAAAATTATGTTGCATTTTCTTTTTAAATCCTTTGTATGGGTTGGAAGATTATACTACCTATGAATTTCACTTGAAACAGAAAAAAGGGGCATTTAAATATATACGCTGTATAAAAGGGGGCACAGAGTCATAAGAGTCATATGATTTGAGAACCAGATGAATTTGACTGAATCTGTCACCAGAAAAATAAAAATTTATGTATAATTCCAATGTCGTATTCCATTTGTATTTGAGAACTATGAAGTCCATCCTCAGAATACTTACAAGTCCACAGACCAACCCCAAATTAAAATCTCCTGCTCTTACATTAAATTCTATGAGTCTTGACTTCACTGTGTGTAAGATGACCAAAGATAGAAATCATAAAATATATTAAACTACATAAAACATATGACAAAGGACACTATCAATTGTGTTATTAAAAGTTATGAAATTAAAGAATCTAAATATTAAGACTTCTTCTAAATCAATAAGAAAAAGATGGCCTCCACAGAAAAACGAAAAAAAGGGCAATAAACACATGACTCCTAAAATGAAATAAAACCAGCCAGAATATTTAAGATGCTCACCTCATTAGATGAATTTTTAAGTGATCAAATTACCATTATTTCCATCAGATTGACAATTAAAAAAAAAAAAAACTCGTAACACCACGTGTTAGCTAGCATTATATAGACACATCTATTATCACACTCTTAGTGGAGGCATACAATAGTATAAATGTCCTTGATGACAATTTGACAACATGTATACATAAAGTTAATGTCTATACGCAATGTCTACTTTTAAAAATTTCTCCTTAGAAAGTACAGATGCTCCTTGACTTATGATGGGAGTTACATACCGATAAAATAATTTCAACTTATAATAGGTTTAAGTAAAAAATGCATTTAATACACGTAACCTACCAAACATCATAGCTTACTCTAGCCTACTTTAAGCACGCTCAGAACACTTACATTAGCTGCAGTTGGGCAGAATCACTAAACACAAAGTCTATTTTATAAGAAAGTGTTGAACATATCATGTACTCTACTGAATACTGTATTGAAAATGAAAAACTGAATGGTTGTATTGGTACTCAAAGTAGGATTTCCATTGAACATGTATTGCTTCACACCACCATAAAGTCAAAAAATCCTAAACTGAACCATCCAAAATTGGGGACAATCTGTACTAAAAAATCAACTAGACATATGTACCAGAGTTTCACAAAAAGGGTTAAATTATAATAGCAAAAAATAATGGGAGAGGGTGCTAAATAAATATACCTTAGTAGTGGTTGGTTAAATATAGTCTGACTCATCCAAGCAACTACATTCTAAGCTGCTTGTAATATTATTACCATACACAAAGAGCAGCATGGTTATACTACCTTGAAGAAGGCCAGGCATGATGGCTCACACTTGTAATCCCAGCACTTTTCAAAATCCCCGTTTTAGGTGTATTCTGAAGATCACTGGTGATATGACAATGTCATTTCCAAGTGGAATTATTAAAGTCTTCACCAGAAATTCAACTCCAGCTATGTTGTGCTTCAGGGTGAAAAAATATCAGCAGACTAGAGCAGATTTTTCCAAATGCACAACTTGTGTTCAGGTTTATACACCTTTTGTTTTGAAGGTTGAAATTTCTTTTTAAGAAATTTTTTCCTGCCAGGGGCAGTGGCTCACCCCTGTAATCTCAACACTTTGGGAGTCTGAGGCAGGTGGATCACTGGAGCCTAGGAATTCGAAACCAGCTAGGCAACATGGCTAAACACCACCTGTACCAAAAAAAAAAAAAGTACAAAAATTAGCTGGGCGTGGTGGCACGTGTCTGTAGTCCCAGGCTGAGGTGGGAGAATCGCTTGAGCCTGGGAGGCAAAGGTTGCAGTGAGCTGAGATTGCGCCACCACTGCACTCCAGTTTGGTGACAGAGCGAGACTCCATCTCAAAAAAAAAAAAAAAAAATTATCTTAAATGCTGTATGATTATTAATCACCCCAGTTCAGTGAAAAGATAAGTAAATGAATGCATGCATGCATGCTATATGGGCATTTAAAAAACATCACCACTACCACCACACACACACACACACACACACACCCAAAGGGCCTTCATTTCTGATCCCCAACTACCACAGGATTCAATAATGTAGTAGACACTCTACCACAGAAGGCACTCCTAATATCTAACAACAGCCACATTCTAACATAACATTAGACAAATGTGAACTCTTCTTGCTATACAGTGGTCTCCCCTTGTTAGGGGGTGAATACATTCCAGATCCCTCAGAATACACCTGAAACCACAGATAGTGTTGAACTCTATATATACCATGTATTGTTGCTCTAATAACTGAAACAGCTACTACTAAGTGACTAATGGGCGGGTATCATATATGGATATGCTAAACAAAGGGATAATTCACATCTTGCCCTGGATGGTGCAAGATGGCACAAGATTTCATCACTCTACTCAGAACAGCATGCAATTTCAAACTTATGAATTATTTCTGGAATTTTCCATTTAATATTTTTGGACTGTAGTTGACTGCGGGTAACTGAAATTGCAGAAGGCAAAGCGTCATGTAAGGGAAAACCATTGTAGTTGTCACTGAATTCTAACAACTTACTGACCTGAAGTTACCTCTTGTCCGATAGCCAAAATCACCTGGGATATGAGAAAATTTTCTCAAAGAAACACATATATCAATCTATATTCTGATGTTTTTTTTTTTTTCTCGGTTTTGTTTTGTTTTTTTTGAGATGGAGTCTGTCGCCCAGGCTGGAGTGCAATGGCACAATCTTGGCTCACTACAACCTCTGCCTCCCAGATTCAAGTGATTCTCCTGCCTCGGCCTCCCAAGTGGCTGGGATTATAGGCATCCACCACTGTGCCCAGTTAATTTTTCTATTTTTAGTAAAAATGGGGTTTCACCATGTTGGCCAGGCTGATCTTGAACTCCTGACCTCAAGTGATCCACCCACCTCGGCCTCCCAAAGGGCTGGGATTACAGGTATGAGCCATCATCCCTGGTCCCCCAGAGTTGATTTTCTTTTCAAGAAGCAGATTACAACAATTGAGAAGCAATGCCAAAAGCTAAAAAATTCAATGTTGCTAATTCAGCACATACTTTGTAGACACAAAAATTCCTAAATATTCTCAGTGGCCCCCATATTTGCTACACAATTGGTTGGCATTTTTTTTAAATCCGAACCATTTTAAAACATTTTTTAACATAAAAGTCCTAAGAATATATGGTGCACTTTTTGTTTTGTTTTGTTTTTATAAGACGGAATCTCACTCTGTTACCCAAGCTATAGTGCAAGAGGGGCAATTTCAGCTCACTGCAACCTCTGCCTCCCGAGTTCAAGCGATTCTCCTGCCTCAGCCTCCTGAGTAGCTGGGATTACAGGCGCCCACCACCATGCCTGGCTAATTATTGTATTTTTAGTAGAGAAGGGGTTTCACCATGTTGCCCAGGCTGGTCTCAAACTCCTGACCTCAAGTGATCCCCCCACCTCAGCCTCCCAAAGTGCTGAGATTACAGGTGTTAGCCACTGCACCTGGCCCACAATGCGTATTTTTTTTTCAGTTCTGAAAACCCTCATTCTTTGAGCAAAGATATTCCTGCTAAAACTGTTTCACATTCAATTATTAAACTTTTGTGGGACATGCCAACCTCAATAAATAATCACATTTGTAGTATATTTATCAAGATAAGTGCTATATATTCATAAAAGCAAATTAACACAAAAAAGAAACAGTATGAAGTAGTATTTACAGGACTATGAAAAAAATCAAACTAAAATGTTACAATGTTTATCATTTTCATTAAATTGAATCCTCAAATGTGATGTACTCAGGTCCATATGTAACCAAAACTGGACTGGCAAGATTAAGTCTGACATGTAACAAAGGGCTCCCTCACTTTCTAATACAGTATAGTACTCTCATCTGTTACTCTCATCTCTTGTACAACATACTTTCCCAAGAGTCAATGCACAGACTAAAATGACTAATTTTCACCAATTCCTACATGTTTTTCAAGCACAGGACACAACCTCTGCAACAGGAGTTGCAGCTCAGCTTTTCCTCCTCCTCCTCTCCGCCACAGATTATTTTCAAAATTTATTGAAAATAATCGAGAACAATCTGAGGTGAGAGTAGAACAATCCGGGGGCGGGAGGGTAGATTACATGCACTTTTAATATATCATCTCAATCAAAGACAAGCTGATTCCCTCCACACATCATTATTACCCAACTGTCAGTCAGCAAACTAAACCCAACTTGCAGCTACTGTGTTCTTTGGTCACCACAGTTTTAAAAGGAGTAGCTGGTAGGGAAGTAAAGAGTGTAGGGAAACCAACATTCTGAAATCAGTAAGTTTTACATTTTAAAAAAGAATCCAGGTCTATAATGTCTGGAGGGGGGGGGGTCTAATTTCATGTACAGGCACAAAAGAATGTCGAATTAATGTTCTACAATCCCCCACAGACTAAACATTCCTAGCTTATATGCAATATGAGACGTGTTGGCTTTTGAATGTGCCACCTCTGCTTTATAGCAAAGGACTGACAACCAAAAACTATTCCCAGATAATCCATGTCTTAATATCAGTAAGCTTCTAGTTTCAAAACAACTGGAAAGAAAAAATTCACTTGGGTGGCTGAGTAAAGTAGAACTATCAAGAAAAGCTTAGGAAATAACTGAAATCAAATCTCCCCACAATGTTTGTATTATATTTTTTTTTAAAGCATAATAAATCCCAGTTGAATTTTCCCAAGGTAGAGTATTGTGACTTGGATGACCATTGTAGTTTTCAAGAAACAGAAACGTAGCAACATGAATCCCTTAGACCTAAACAACAGTGGCTCCAGCCCTGGATTCCTTGAGTTACGGGGTACCACTCCAGCTATACAACCCTCCCCATGAAGCAAGGAGTCTATTGCGCCAAGAGGACTTGTCTAACTGGAGCACATGTTTCATCCCCTAACGCTACATCATTCTATGGGTATGCAGGAACCTAGCCCAGACAGCCCTCAACAAGCTTCCAAAGCCTCTTTCACCAGATCAGCCCTCCAGAAAGAAAACTATACCAACTAGACTCTTGTATCCTTAGGCTTTAAGGCTACCAAGAGGCAACTGTATGCAGAGGGTGTGAACAGAGTTGAACATGTTGCTTGCGATGTCTATATAGGTCTGCCCAAATACTCAATTGTGGTAACAAGCAGTGAAGAAGGGAGAAGCAGAGAGGGCTGTGGACCAGAAGCCAGACAGTAACTTTCTACCACCACAGTTTGACACGAGGAACTCCAAAGAGTTTGAAAACACTAAATTCTAACCTGGCCTCCCAGGGTCTTATTATGGTATACTTATGAAGGAAGGAGGACGAAACTTTTTTTTTTTTTGGCAAGTTCTTTCTTAAGATTGATTTATAACTTTTAAATCAGACATACAGTATATGAGACTTCATTTGTACTCTTGTTCCTAGACCCACAAAAGCTAAGGGCAAGCATGTCTGAAAGGCTTATTTCTCTGAATCACCTCAATCTAAATAAAGCACTTAGATAAGATCCTTTAAGATAATAGTATTCACTAAACTGTAAACCACAAGTTCTATGAGTTTCAAATTAAGATAAATTAATACACAAGGTATCTGTAAAGTCAAGAAGCATAAAAAAATTTAAAGTATGCTAGCTACATATTCATATAACATGCTCATTATGTTTTTCTTCTATTTCCATATACCTTTTCAGGGAAAGTATCTCTAAGTTTAAAGCAGTAAGTCCAATTGTTAATCTAGGAAAAAAAAAAAAGCAAAACAAATACACAAGCCAGGAGCAGTGGCGCCAACCCATGGTCTCATTATAGTCCCAGCTACTTGGCAGGCTGAGGTGGTAAGATTACTTAGGGCCAGGAGTTTGAAGCTGCAATGCACCATGATCATGCCTATGAATAGCCACTGAACTTGTGCCTGGGAAACATAGTGAGAGCCCCTCTCTTTAAAAACTAAAAATAAAAATTACAATACAGTATTTAACCTGTTATTCCAGGCTTTGTGGACTCTCTGTAGTGTATCTATTGTGCTTCCCCCCGCCCAGATTAATAGAATATACTGCTTCAAATTCAGCACCAGTGAAGGGGTCTGGAAGGGAGGGGGGGGAAGCTAATGATTCTTTCTGTGAAAATATAACAGATATAAAAACAAAGAGTATCCTGTGTTTTCTGACTTTTCAGGTATATTGTACAACTACACTTAGGGCCATCTGTCTGGGAGTCATCCCACAGAACATGAGTCCTAATGTCTGAAATGTATTTACATCCTATTGGGAAAATCACACAAGTAGAAAATCTATAAATGCAGATTCAAGCTTGCAAAGGTAAATCCATGATGACATGTAGTCCAAAACTTGCGACAGTTCCAAGAGAAAGACAGGAAAATTAACACCATAAGGCACTTAACAGCATACATGTGTCAAACACAAATGAATCAGTCTTGATACAACCTCCAATTAAATTTCAGCAAAACATCACTTTTTATATGAATTTGGTATTAATGAAAATTTAAATGTTATAGTTTATATATAATTAACTTGTGCTGTTATAATTGTACACAGTCTAAAACAAGGATTTTATACATAGCTTTATGAATGGAGATATTTAAGTACCATTATTTTGAAAATTCAACATTGAGGTGGTATTCCTTGATTTTTTGTTTTTCATTTAATTGAGGTCAAAAGTTTACAGAAGTTATAAAAGTTTAGGGAAAATTAAAATAGTTATGGTGACTAAGCCTACTGAATTACCACTCATTGCAAGGGTCTCTGCAGAGGACCTAAAAATACACAGTATTTCTAACTTCAAAATTACAGAAGTTATTTAACTGAACGTATCAAGGCCTCACGCCAGATTTATCTCATTCAACTGAAATTCTTTATCTTAATATTATTTTTTCATTCACATAACAAATACTTATTGAGCACTTATTATGTGCCAGATACTGCTCAAGGTTGTGAGGTAGAGAACAAAGCTAAAATTCCTACCCTCATGAAACTTATTTCTAATGCAAGAGAGAGATACGCAATAGTCTAACTAGTCTAAATAACTAAATAAGGTAAACTGCCGGAGAGGGAAAAAGATGTGAAAAATACTTAAGAGGTCAGCAGTCTTTAGAATTAGCATATTCCTCATCATACCAATTTTATGTTCACTTGAAAAATTCACTAATGGGGTTAAACTGAGGGCTTCCACTGGCGTGTCACCAGCATTTAGTCTCTATATAAAATCCAGCTACAGTCAAGCACACACTTGATTGGTAATCAGTACCTTCACAAAATCTACCTTCTAATGTAACAGCACAGCAAGAATCGGGATCCAGAACCATCTTACAGATCAAATGAATTTCAAAAGTGTAAAGTGACTGTATTTCATTGCCCCTTTTTACTATTCTTTAATGGCTTAAGTTTTTACATGAACTAGATATAAGCCCTCTTACTATGCCATATTCTCTTTCATATGTCAATGACATACTCCTTAAAAGACAACTGATCTTACAGGAAAAAAAATTACATATGAATGCTAAAATTACTAGTCAAACCTTTAGGGAGAAATAGTATTAAAATATCTCCCCGAAAATATCTATGTGGTGGTTTAAACATGCCTGCAAATTATTTGGTACTTCTCTCTCAGGAAGGCAGAGTTTAGTTCCCCTCACCCTAAGGGTGAGCTGGGCTTCTAACAGATACATTACGGAAAGGTAAAAATAGTAACAGTGGAGAAACCTGGCAGACACCACCTTACCCAAGTGATCAAAGTTCAAATCACCAGTAATAAATAATGTTAATATCATATACTCTTCTTGATATGGTAAGAAGAGCACTTCCCTTGTGTGATATTCTTCCTAAAAATCCACAATCTAGCATAATCAAGAAAAAAGAAAAACCCAAACTTAGGAACATTCTACAAAATATCCAACCAGTACTCTTCAAAAATCAAAGTCATGAAAAACCAGGAAACACTAAGAAATTGTCAGATTGGAGGAAACTGAAGACCTGAGGCCGGGCGTGGTGGCTCACGCCTGTAATCCCAGCACTTTGGGAGGCCAAGGCGGGCGGATCACAAGGTCAGGAGATCAAGACCATCCTGGCTAACATGGTGAAACCCTGTCTCTACTAAACATACAAAAAATTAGCCAGGCGTGGTGGCAAACGCCTGTAGTCCCAGCTACTCGAGAGGTTGAGGCAGGAGAATAGCCTGAATCTGGAAGGTAGAGGGTGCAGTGAGCTGAGATCGCGCCACTGCACTCCAGCCTGGGTGACAGAACAAAACTCCATCTCAGGGGAGGGGGGGAAACACCTGAAAACTGGGCTGGGCAGACATTTTAAGTTCCTGCATATTTTAGTGGCTCATGCCTGTAATCCCAACACCTTGGGAGACCTAGGCAGGAGGATCATTTGAGGCCAGGAGTTTGAGACTAGCCTGAGCAAGATAGCAAAACCCTGTCTCCACAAAAACAAAAATTAAAAAAATAAAAAACATAAAACTAAATACAACATGGTCTCTTACACTGGATCCCAAAATAGCAAGAGGACATTTGTGGAAAACTTGATGAAATTCAATAAAACTCTGTAGTTTAATTAATAGTATTTTATCAAGGTTAATTTCTTAGTTTTGATAAATGTACCATGTCTATATAAGATGTTGATACATAAGAATCCTCCGGACTATTTAGCAGTTCTTCTAGAAACATATAATCACTTCAAAATAAACTTTTTCTAAAGGACAACTAATCCAGGTATTTAACTTATTGTGAAAAAGGAATGGCTGAACATTAGCTGGAGGAATTATGTCTGACAGCGGCACTCATATCCCAACATTCAACCATTTAGTGTCAAACAACACTTCACCTCCTTCAATGACCAGAAAGTGGGGTTTTCTGCTTGTTGTTTAGCTAGTACAGTCAAACAAAGTGAGACACTACTCTGCTCGACATTAAATATTTCCTGGAACTAGGACTGAGACTCAGTATTTTTTTTACAGCACAGATGTGACTGGTAACTATTAGAAAGCCTGAAAATCTCCTCATATTCTTTGGTGTTTCAGGGGTCTTCAAAGCACTTGCATTAAGTGCCAGGAATAGATCTATACCTGACTCCTGAATAAACTATAAACTTCATAATAATAGCAAGTAGCCCTTGTGGAGAAGAAAGGGACTTCTACATAAATATAAATTATTTCTCAACTTTCTTAATATGATACTAAACATACCATTTCCTCAACTGATTTTGCATCAAGAAGCAAAACATGGCCAGGCACGGTGGCTCACACCTGTAATCCTAGAGCTCTGGGAGGTCAAGGCAGATGGATCACCTGAGGTCAGGAGTTGGAGACCAGCCTCGCCAACATGGTGAAACCCCATCTCTACCAAAAATACAAAAATTAACCTGGCATGGTGGAAAATGCCTCTAATCACAGCTACTTGAGAGGCTGAGGCAGGAGAATTGCTTGAACCTGGGAGGTGGAGGTCGCAGTGAGCTGAAATGGGGCCAGTGAACTCCAGCCTAAGTGACAGAACAAGACTCCGTCTCAAAAAAAAAAAAAAGCAAAAACAGAATTCCAGTATGTCATCCTCTCAGTAGGAAGTAAAGTCCTGAAATTGTCTGTTACTCAGGTAGCAAAAATCAAAATTAGAATGATGATGTTTAGAGGGGTAAGCAATACTGTTTCCATAAATGGCTATGTCTATGTTATCTTTAGGTCAAGTTAGAAACAAAAAAATCTACCCTTGTAAACTTCATTAGCCTATCTTCACATATAATTTATCTTCTCTGAGTGTTTTGTATATTTTACCCTTCTCTTTTTATTTAAATAGAAAAAAAATCAGCTGGACGCAGTTGCTCACACCTTTAAAGTCCAGCACTTTGGGACGCTGAGGCAGGAGAATCATTTGAACTCAGGAGTTCGAGACCTGCCTGGGCAACATAGTGAGACCTTGTCTCCACTTAAAAAAAAAAAATTAGCCAGTCACTGTAGCCCGCACTTGTAGTCCCAGCTACTCGGGAGGCTGAGGCAGGAAGATTGCTTGAGCCTGGGATACCCAGGCTGCAGTGATCAACCCACTGCATTCCAGCCTCGGACACAGAGCAACATCCTGTCTTTAAAAAAAAAAAAAAAAAAAAAACTCACGAAAAAGACCTTGACAGCTATAGAATATGTGCTGTAAAATCGTTCTCAACAACACTGCCCATTCATTACTCAATAGCTCTTACATAAACAATGCGCACTTTAGAAATTATTTAAGTTTTTTTTTTTTTTGAGACAGAGTTTCACTCTTGTTGCCCAGGCTGGAGTGGAATGGCGTGATTATGGTTCACTGCAACCTTCACCTCCGAGGTTCAAGTGATTCTTCTGCCTCAGCCTCCTGAGTAGCTGGGATTATAGGCGCCTGCCACCATGCCTGGCTAATTTTTGTATTTTTAGTAGAGACGAGGTTTTGCCATGTTGGCCAGGTTGGTTTCAAACTCCTGACCTCACATGATCCACCCGCCTCGGCCTCCCAAAATGCTGGAATTACAGGCGTGAGCCACCACACCCAGTTTATTTAAGATTTAATGCAAGAAAAATATTTGTCTTTTCTGGAGAATTTGTGACATATTTCTTCATTTAGGGTAATGAAAACTCTGGCTCCCAGGAAGCTTAGCTAAATTTGATGTTTTATCACAGCAACTTAATTACTTAAAAGTGATACATTTCTTCACTTCTTTCCTTGGATCTGATTTTCTACTTCTATTAACTATGTGTTTACATCCTATTAAGTGTCACCTCAAATCTCATCTGTAAGGAGAAATGTTAAAAATAATAATGAAATTGAACATACAGGGATCCTATTTTAAATGATTCTACTGAAAATACAAAAATTATCCAGGCATGTGGTGGCATGTGCCTGTAGTCCCAGCTACTCAGGAGTCGGAGGCAGGAGAATCGCTTGAACCAGGAAGGTGGAGGTTGCAGTGAGCCAAGATGGCGCCACTGCACTCCAGCCTGGATAACAGAGACGCCATCTCAAAAAACATGGATCACAGACGGAAATGCAAAACTATAAAACTTTCAGAAAAATGCGTAAGGGAAACTTTTCAGGATACAAAAATAGCCAAAAAGTTCTGGACTTCACAACAGAAGCACAATCCATAAAAGAATAATAAATGGGATTTCATCAAAATTTAAAAACTTTTGTTCTGCAAAAGATGATGTCAGAATTAAAAGACAAGGTATGGAATGGGAGAAAATACCTGCAAACTATATATCCAACAAAGGATCCATATAAAGAACTCTCAAAATTCATTACAAACAAACAAAAAAAAATCCAGTTAGAAAATGGGCAAAACATACGAAGAGAATATACAGATGTTGAATAGCACAGGAAAAGATGTTCAACATATTAGCCATTAGGAAAAGGCTACCATGAAATACCATATATTCCTTCTCTATAAGAATAGTTTTTAAAACAGTCAAAACAAAACAAAAAAACAACCAATTGCTGGCTAGGATGTGGAAAAACTAGATCCCTCATACACTGCTGGCGGAAATGCAAAATAGTACAGCCACTGTGGAAAACACTCTGGCAGTTTGTATCCCATACAACGCAGCAATCATACTCATACTTTTATCCCAGTGAAAACTGGGATGTTCACAAAAACCTCTACATGAATATTCACAGCAGCTTTGTTTCTAATAGACAAAAATTGACAACAATCCAGATGACCTTCAACATGAAATTATTCAACAAATTGGTAGTACACGGATGCCATGGAGTACTACTCAATAAAAATGAACAAATTATAGCTATAAGCAACAACTCTGGAATCTTCCAAGTAAAAAGCCAGTCCCAAAAGTCACACACTATATGATTCCATTCACTCCTTCATTTATTCATTCATTTATGAAACTGAGTCTTGCTCTGTCACCCAGGCTGGAGTGCAGTGGTGTAATCTCAGCTCACTGCAGCCTCGACTTCCTGGGATCAAGCAATATCCCCATCTTAGCCTCCTGAGTAGCTGAGACTGTGGGCACACACCACCACACCCACCTGATTTTTGTATTTTTGTAGAGACAATGTTTCACCATGTTGCCCAGGCTGGTCTTGAACTCTTGAGCTCAAGTGATCTGCCCGTCTCAGCCTCCCAAAGTGCTGGGATTACAGGCATGAGCTACCATGCCCAGCCTGATTCAATTTATATAACATTTTTGAAAAGACAAAATGCAAGGGGTAAAGGGAATATAGGAGGGAGATGGGTGTAGTAGCAAAAACAAACAAACAAACAAACAAAAAGGTGATCCTTGGGATGATGGAACTATTCTGTATCTGACTACCAAAATTCCAATATCCTGGTTGTGAAATTATACTATAATTCTGTAAGATATTACCACTGGGGGTAACTGGATAAAAGAGACAAAAGACCTCACTGTAGTAGTTCTTAAAACTGTATGTGAATTTATAGTTATCTCAAAATAAAAACTTAATTTCAATGAGAAATCTGAAGTGAAACATATTTATAAACTGGTAGTAGAGAGATCTGAATTTTAACTTTATTTTTATTTTAAAACGAAAATTAGCTAAGGCAACTAAAATATCCAATAACAATTAGAAAACTACATAAAACAGTTTCTATATTTAAGTTTTAAACTGAATGGCTAAGCAGTTTTTAAATTATAAATCCAAAGACACTTTTTGAGAGAGGAGAAAAAGGGTGCAGTGTTTGAAATATGGCAGGCAACATGGACCCAAAACAAATTACCAGCACCATAAAGGAGCTCCTAGATCTCCATCAGGCTCATCCTGGATGAAGAAATTTATGTGAAAATGAGAAATGGCCAAGAACTTAAAAGCAGATTACAGGCATGTGATGAACATTTAAATGACGTTGGAAGAAACTGTGACTACTATAGAAACTGATGAAGAAACAGATAAAGAGATATATAAATCAATGAATATTCCAACATTCTTTGTCCATGGAGATGGTGTTATAGTAGTTGCCTTCCACTGACAGCCAGCTGAAACAAGGAATTTATCCTGTATAAAAAATACAAGACTTGGTACAATGGCCTATTTAAATGTGTAAGACATTCAAAAGAGAAACCTGCATACATTTTGAAATAAATGATTCCAGGATTCTTCCACTTCTGAACTGAGAAGATCTGCAGATAACTCACAACTTCCTAAGCTAAGAGGTATTTTTATTTTTCTCCAACTATTCCAATAAATGTGATCAAGATACCGAATTTTTTCAGTTCATTTGCTCCACCGATCTTACAATTTCTTTTTTTCTTTAAATTTGATGTTTGCTTTTTGATTTAAAAAAAAAAAAAACTATCAAGAGAGTAAAAATAAAACCCATAGAATGGGAGAAAATATTTGCAAATCATGTATCTAATAACAGACTAGTATTGAAAATTCAACAACTAAAAAACAACCCAATTCAAAAACAATGAAAGAATTTGAATAGTCATTTGCCCAAAGATATACAAATAGCCAACAAGGACATATGAAGATACTCAACATCTCTAATCATCAAGGAAATGCTAATCAAAACCATAATGAGGCCAGGTGCAGTGGATCACACCTGTAATCCCAAGACTCTGGGAGGCCAAGGTGGATCACATGAGCCCAAGAGTTCGAGACCAGCCTGGCAAACATTGTGAAACTCCATCTCTACTAAAAATACAAAAATTAGCACGGTGGTACATGCCTATAGTCCCAGCTACTTGGGAGGCTGAGGTGGGTGGATTGCTTGAGCGTGGGAGGAAGAGGAGATTGCAGTGAGCCGAGACTGCACCACTGCACTCCGGCCTGGGTGATAGAGCAAACTCTGCCTCAAAAAAAGAAAAGCAAAAACCAACAACCACCATGATGAGATACCACCTCACACCCATTAGGACTGTTATTATCCAGGAAACAAAATAGCAAATGTTGGTGAGGATGTAGAGAAACTGGAACTCTTGTATACTTTTGGTGGAAATATACAATAGTATAGCCACTGTGGAAAACAATATGGTGGTTCCTAAAAATATATATATATATATATACACACACACACACACACACACACAGATACACTAAACATAGAATTACCTTATGAGCCAGCAATTCCGCTTCTGTGTATATATCCAAAAGAAGTGAAAGCTAGGTCTCAAGGAGATATTTATCGACCCATGTTCATACAGCATTATTCACAATGGCTAAAATGTGGCATTCACCCAAGTGTCTACCCACAGATGAATGGATAAGCAAAATGTGGTATATACATACAATGGAGTATTATTTGACCTTAGGAAGGAAATTCTGACATATGCTAAAACACAGATGAACCTTGAGGACATTATGCTAAGTGATTTACGAGGTACTTAGAGTAGTCAAAATAATAGACACAGAAAGTTAAATGGTAGCTGCCAGGGGCTAGGAGGCTTTGGGAGTTATTATTTAATGTGTATAGAGTTAAAGTTTTGCAAAATGAAAAGAGTTCTGGAGATGAATAGTGGTGAAGGGTATACAATATGAATGTACTTAATACCAGTGAAAAATTCACTTAAAAATGGTTAAGATATCTTATTTATATTGTATCGCAATAAAAAAGCTCAGAAGAAAAATATATAAATCCAAAGAAGGGAAATTTTAAACATTGCGGGGAAGCTTTAGTGGAAATAATGGTACTTAAGTTGGACTTGCTGGATGAATAGGATGTATAGAAAGAGGCCAACTAAGAGCTGTAGAACAATGACTTTAAAAAAGTAATGATGGGAGACCTTCTACTTTCATTTAAATCATTTCTCAGAATAAAAACACACCTACATTCAAATTTCAGTTTTCCAGAAATTGTGAACATGGATTACCAAATGTTGATAAACATTTTTAAAGAAGTGATAACTTTAAAAATCTGCTTCCAAAAATTCAATATGGGTAATTTCAACAACAGTAATACATTATTCCCACATATGTTGTCAGTAAAAAAGTAATCTGATCTCAGGTAATGCAAGTGCCTGATTAGAGTATTCCCAATTCCTCTTTCTCATCCCTTCTAACATTCCTGTCATTCATTTCACTCATCCATAAGCTATAATCACTGAACAGATTGTTGCCATTATCAGCAACAATCATGTATACATTTATCAAAACCCACAGAATGTACAACACAAAGAGTGAAGCCTAATATAAACAATGGACTTTAGCTAATAATAATGTATCACTACTGGCTCATCAATTCTAACAAATATACTGCATGAATGCAAGATGTTAGTAATAGGGGAAATGGAGAAGGAGGAGGGTATGGGAATTTTTTACACTTCTTAATTTTTCTGTAAACCTGAAACTACTCAAAAAACGTAAAGTCTATTTTTTTTTTTTTTTTTTTTTTGAGACAGAGTCTCGCTCTGTCACCCAGGCTGGAGTGCAGTGGCGTGACCTCAGCTCGCTGAAGCCTCCGCCTCCTGAGTTCAAGCCTCCCGAGTAGGCAGGATTACAGGCATGCGCAATCACACCCGGCTAATTTTTGTATTTTTAGTAGACACAGGGTTTCACCACCTTGGCCAAGCTGGTCTCGAACTCCTGACCTCAAGTGATTCGCCTGCCTCAGCCTCCCAAAGTGCTGGCATTACACGCATGAGCCACCACACCCAGCCTTAAGTCTATTTTTTAAAAACTTGAGATCAGGAAGAATTACACACTACTCTAAGGATAAATCTTTCTCTGCAACTTCTTGGCTCAAATATTGATGTAAACTTTTTTTGTAAATTAAGCTGTATCCAGTTATTTCTAAACTAAAAAATAATTATCTGTAACAAACTGGTGTCCCCCAAAAAGAGGGTGGAAAAACAGGTCTATCAACCCAGAATTTCCTCACTTACATGAGCCCAAAATTCTTTTTTTCTCTAACACCTATTAAAAATCTTTGGGAAATAGTATTACTCTAAAGAAACTGTATTCTTCAGAACATACCTAGGAAAATGCTGGTATAACAAAAAAAGAAAAAAAGAAAAACCCCAACAGAGTCAGGAAATTTGGATTTGTTTTTCTAATCTGAGTTATGTCATTAATAAGCTAAATTACCTCCATATTTCACTTCTCCAACTGGTCTAACAGCTTCCTATTGTACTAATTAAAAAGAAAAAAAAAAGAGACGGTACTCCAGTCTAGTCATAATGCAGTGATACAGTGAGTATGAGGAAAACATCAGTATTCTGGGGAGCACACCTATCATTTACACAAAATTATCTGTTAAATATATTACAAGAAAGAGGGCCGGATGTGGTGGCTCACGCCTATAATCCCAGCACTTTGGGAGGCCCAGGTGGACGCACCACGAGGTCAGGAGATCAAGACCACCCTGGCTAACACAGTGAAACCCCATCTCTACTAAAAATACGAAAAATCAGCCGGACGTGGCAGCAGGCGCCTGTGCCCCAGCTACTCGGGAGGCTGAGGCAGGAGAATGGCTTGAACCCAGGAGGCGGAGCTTGCAGTGAGCAGAGATCGTGCCACTGCACTCCAGCCTGGGCAACAGAGAGACACTCTGTCTCAAAAAATATATCTTACAAGAAGGGGTAAGGTTAAGGTCAATGAAACACATGGGACAAAAATAAACCTTTGGGTATAAGTAGTGACAAAGATCCTTTTCCTTGTCACACATTTACATGTTTATCATACATGTAAATTATATAGAGGTTACTATAATAATCAAATAAAGGCCCAAAATAACTGTCATTTAATGATATACATAATTACAGTCATCCCTCAGTATCTATGGGGGATTAGTTTCAGAACCCTCACATATACCAAAATCTGAGGATGCTCCAAGTATCCCTCACATAAAATGGCGTTGTATTTGTATATAAACTATGCACATATATACCTTAAATCATTTCTCCCATATACCTTAAATCATCTCTAAATTACTTATAATGCCTGAAACAATATAAATGCTATATAAATAATTGCTATATTGTTGTTTATTTGTATTATTCTTTATTGGTTTTTGTTTGTTAGTTTTGGAGATGGAGTCTCACCTTGTTGCCCAGGCTGGAGTGCCGTGATGTAGTCTCAGTTCACTGCAACCTCTGCCCCCCAGGTTCAAGTGATTCTTCTGCCTCAGCCTCCCAAGTAGCTAGGGACTACTATTAGCCACCACACCCGGCTAATTTTTGTATTTTTAGTAGAGATGGGGATTCACCATATTGGCCAGGCTGGTCTCAAGCACCTGACCTCGTGATCTACCCGCCTCAGCCTCTCCAAACGCCAGGATTACAGGCGTGAGCCACCATGCCCAGCTATTGTATTTTTTTAATTGATTTTCTTCTCAAATTATTTTCAGTTCATGATTGGTTGAATTCATGAGTACAAAATCCGTACATATGTAACCTATGGATAAAGTGGGCCAGCTATGTTACTGTACATCACACTAAATACTAAGCAGTTCAAAGAAAATGTTTATAATTAGTATTAATTTCTTAGAGATAAATAAACTAGTTCAGGAACAACAAGGTTCAAAAGGCCGTTCTCATATGACTGATGACACCTTCAAGGGGCAGAAGAAGAGTAAAAGGGAGCAATTTCCACTTAAAGAATCAGTTCTGGGCGGGCGCGGAGGCTCACGCCTGTAATCCCAGCACTTTGGGAGGCCGAGGCGGGAAGATTACAAGGTCAGGAGTTCGACATCAGCCTGGCCAATATGGTGAAACTCCGTCTCTACTAAAAATACAAAAACTAGCCAGGCATGATGGTGTGCACCTATAGTACCAGCTACTTGGGAGGCTGAGGCAGAAGAATCGCTTGAACCCAGGAGGCGGAGGTTGCAATAAGCCCAGATCGTACCACTGCACTCTAGCCTGGGCAACAAAGCAAGACTCCATCTCAAAAAAAAAAAAAAACAGAATCAGTCCTAGCCAGCGCAACAGTGAGACCACATCCTGTGATCGCACCACTGACTCCAGCCTGAGTGACAGAGCAAGACCTGTCTCAAAAAAAAAAAAAAAAGATGTATTCCTGCTCATGAATCTATCAGTATACACCCAGAAAATACAAGCATATCAACTAAAATACTAAAAGCAATTTTTCAAAAGTCATCACTAGAGTACAGTAGATAATAAATATGAAACTCAACTGCTTCCTTTAAATAACCAGATAATACAATTGATGAAATAGCCTCATAAAAACAGAAGCTCTTTCCCTCCCTCCAAAATGTTTTTAGAAATAAATATAACAAAAATATAAGTTTCTTAAAAATAACAAATATGCGTATCAACAAGAAACACAGATATGACAAGATGAAAATCATAAATGCCACTAAAGGGCATCAAACATCAAATAAATGGGAAATCTATCTTCCTAGAAAGAGATATGCTATTGCAAAGTTATCAATTATCTTCTAAATTAGTCTACAAATGCAGACCCTCTCAATCAACATACCACCAAGAATTATTTTTAGAAGTTGACAAAAATGATTCATGTCCACTTGGAAAATTCCTTTAGAAGTAGAGTAACAAAGCAGCACTTCCAGGTATTAAATATACAATGAAGGGGAGGGAGGTCAAAATAGCATAGTATCATAAAAAACACAACAAATAAAAAAAGAAAATCCTGACATAGTATAAATATATTTGGGGATTTACTACTGATAAAGGCAGCTTTTTAGAGGTAAAATGATTATATATGAAAACCACAGCTGGGCGCAGCGGCTCACACCTGTAATCCTAGTACTTTGGGAGATTCGAGGTGGAAGGACCACTCAAGCCCAGGAGCTGGAGACCAATCCTGGCAACATAGTAAGAAGACCTCTATTTCTATAAAAAATAGAAAAATTAGCTGGGCGTGGTGGCATATGCCTGTACTCTTAGCTACTCAGGAGGCTGACGTGAAAGGATTGACTGAGGCCAGGAGCTCAAAGCTGCAGTGCAGTGATCATGCCACTGCACTGCATGGGCTGTGACAGAGCGAGACCCTTCTCCAAAAAAGAATAAAAAAGAAAAACACAACTGCGTCAAAATCACTGCACTCATACTGAAATTGAGCAATTATCTCCACAAATAACTTGTCCAATGTAAATAATAAAAATACTGGATTTCTTCCATCCCCCTTTCACAGTTGCCTCAAGAATTACTAAGGAATGAAACATTTCACCTAAATGTACTTTATCACGGAATTAAAACTTGCCCTTTTACAGTCTGGAATTTTATCCCTTTAGAAATACTTCAGAAATTAATTGAACTGCAGAGACTTCTGGCTCAAAATGTTTGAACAAATGTTTACCTTAACTTCCTCACATACATAACATATGGAAACAAAACTAGTTCTCACTGTTAGAGATAAGTTACAAGTATGGAAAGGAAGGGGAATAAAAAAACAAGAGTGAACCTTGTGGTTCATTAGAATTGCATAATAGAAATATGCAGATGCTCCTCGATTTACAATGGATTTACATTTGGACAAACCCATTATTTAAGTCAAAAGTATCATAGGCTGAAAATGCACTTAGTACCCCAATAAAACTCCTGGTAAAGTCAAAGTAGTATAAATCAGGGACCATTGTATATATTTATAGATATACAAATAAAAATAGATGTAAATATGTGTAAGTACATAAAAATATTTCCTAGCTTTACATATGAAGAGGGCCTGAGAGTAGCAATACCCGAAGAGCAACAATGAACACAAGCCCCCAGATCTTGGCTTCTAAGTACCATTTTCCACTAAAAACAATCAGGAAAAGTAGAAGATATGTTAGAACATCTAATTGTGCTAAAAGAAAAAAAAAAAAAAAAAGCAGTGCTCAAAAAAGGAAGAGATATCAAAAACAAAAAAGAAAATAAGCCAGGGGATTCTCATTGGCCAATCAAGAACAATTTGAGCACCAAAATAAATAATAATGGATTGTGTCCTTGTGAAGATAAACCTAGGTACATGCAAATAAGTGAATTCAAAATATGACAAAACAAAATATTTACATAGTTTCAAAGCACCTACCACAAAATATTAATTAATTACAAACAGGGAATGAATACCTTAAAAAGGGCAAGTCTGGCAGCCACAACTTTAATCACATAAAGTGAATACCATAACAGGACAAACTGAAATTGCCTGCCACCTGATAAGATGTAATAAGAAGAATGCAGCATCACTTTTATGATAGCCCTGCCGAAGATCTAATCATAAAAATCTAATCAAAGATCTAATCATGAAAAATATCGCACAAATGAAAATTGAGGGGTATTCTACAGAATAACTAGACCTGTTATCTTCAGATCTTCAAAAGTGCCAAGGCCTTGAAAGAAAAGAGAAAGAAATTATTCCAGATTGAAGGAGAATGAAGAGATGACAACAAAATGTAACACATGATTCTAAATTGGAATAGTTTGCTGTAAAAAACATTATTAGGATAATTAATGAGGTTCAGATGTTAGTAATATATTCATGTTAACTTTCTGATTTTGATAGTAATTATGTCATTATATGCAAGAGGATGTCCTTGTTTGTAAGAAATAAACATTAAAATATTTAGGGGTGACGGGCTGGGTGCGGTGGCTCACACCTGTGATCCCAGCACTTTGGGAGGCTGAGGCAGGGGGATCATGAGGTCAAGAGATCAAGACCATCCCAGCTAACACAGTGAAACCCCGTTTCTACTAAAAATACAAAAACTCAGCCAGGCATGGTGGCAGGCGCCTATAGTCCCAGCTACTCGGGAGGCTGAGGCAGAAGAATGGTGTGAACCTAGGAGGCGGAGCTTGCAGTGAGCCAAGATGGCACCACTGCACTCCAGTCTGGGTGACAGAGTAAGACTCTGTGTCAAAAAAAAAAAAAAAAAAATGTAGGGGTGATGACAGGGCATCGTGTTAGCAACTTAGTCAAATGGTTCAGGTGAAAAAAAAGTTCAAACTTTTCCATATGTTGGTCATTGTTTCAGAAATTAAAATTTAATTTAAAAATATCTACAGCAGTGCTGAAAACCTGGGAAGGGTATACCTACAGATAAGAACAGAAAAGAATTTATAAAGAATACAAAGTAGATTGGGGTCGGGGAAATAACAAAATGCAATATACTTGAGGAACCAGATACCCAAAACAAGAAAGTGGCATCTCCAAAAAAGATGAGTTTTCTTAGCAAGAAGGATTAAGACAAGTATATACTAAGCAGTCAGCCAGAGAGTAAAACCATAGTAGAACACTGTGTAGCTAAAGCCTCTAGTACAGCTCTATGTACGTAGGAGGTGTGACACTTGGACAGCCTGAGTATGAAAAAAGAAGACTGCCTCCTGAGGAACAGTACGCACCTGTACCAAAAAGTCAAGCTATCCACATACCTTCAAAGAGAAACTCATTAAATATTTCTCCCTTTCCTCTTCTAAGCAATCACCAAAGCCAGAAGAAGGATTCATTGGGCTGGGAACATACATTTAAATAACCAATACAGTGGAGCCTAGGTCATCAAATAAAACTTTGACTACCATGAAAATCTAGTATTGGAAGAAAACACAAAAAGCATGACAGATACACCAAAAGCACAGTAAGATCAAATTTTCTGTACTATTAGTAGAATAAACAAAAGACAATGTTAAAAGAACATCTCAGAGATTAAAGGTTACATGTAGACCAAAAATAAAGCTAAAAAAACAAAACTGGGCCAGGTGCAGTGGTTCATGCCTATAATCCCAGCACTTTGGGAGACCAAGGAGGGAGGACTGCTTGAGACCAGGAGTTCAAGACCAGCCTGAGCAACAAAGCAAGAACCCATCTCCACAATAAAATAAAAACATTAGCTGGACATAGCGGTGCATGCCTGTAGTCTCGGCTGAAGGTGAGGTGACAGGATAGCTTGAGCCCAGGAGTTCAAGGCTGCAGTGAGCCGTGAGTATGCCACTGCACTCCACCCTGGGCAACACAGTGAGATCCTGTCTCAAAAAAATAAAAATAAAAATCAACTTCTATGAATAACAAGAATTCTTAGAAACTCTATTCCAAAAACAAGTAACAAAATAACTGAAAACAAATGAAAATCAAGTAAGTGGGCTAAAAGATCAAGCTTCAACACTCTCCCAGAATCCAATACGAACAGACAAGAAAAAAATTAATTAATGAAAGTTCTATAAATCCCAACTTCCACCTAAGTTCTTGAAGTGCAGTTCGTAGGCCCTGGAAGTCCACAGTCTCTAGAAGTCCCTGAGACACTTTCAAGGAATCTTCCAGGTCAAAACTGTGTTTATAATAATATTGAGATGACATTTTTCCCTTTTCCATTGTATTTACATTTTACACTGATGTTGCAAAACCAATGGTGGATAAAACAGCTAACACCTTTACAAGAATAAAGGCAATGCCTTCAAGCTGCACTAGCACCACTACATATTCCCAGGTTTATTTTTTATTTATTTATTTTTTTTTTTTGAGACACAGTCTTGGCTCTGCCGCCAGGCTGGAGTGCAGAGGCGTGATCTCAGCTCACTGCAACCTCTGCCTCCCGAGCTGAAGCAGTTCTCCTGCCCCCGCCTCCTGAGTAGCTGAGATTACAGGCGCCCGCCACCATGCCCGGCTAATTTTTTGTATTTTAGTAGAGACAGGGTTTCACCATGTTGTCCATGGTCTCGATCTCTTAACCTCATAATCTGCCCACCTCCCCCTCCCAATGTGCTGGGATTACAGGCGTAAGCCACCGTGCCCGGCCATTCCCAGGTTTATTTCTAAATGCCACTTATATCTTTAATAAAGATATTTTGTTTCTGTATGCTACTGTATAATGAAATATGTCAACATTTCTTAAATATGTTTAACTCAATGAACCCATATTTTCCAAATGATCAAATGCACACTGTTACAAAATCATGAATGGGTAAAAGGTTTATCCAAAGTACAAGATAAACTAATGGATTTTAAGGTAACAACAAGAAATAAAAAATTCACCGACATGGTCTCAGATTCAACACTGCCACAAACCTTTAAAAAAGTTACTGGTTACCAAATTTTGACATAACTACTTGTCAAATTTTGGTCTCAAAGAGTATCTACAATTATCTAAAAAGAGTATGAAAATATTCCTCCCTTAGGCTGGGGAGGCCGAGGCGGGTAGATCACCTGAGGTCAGGAGTTCAAGACCAGTCTGACCAATATGGAGAAACCGCGTCTCTACCAAAAACACAAAATTAGCCGGGTGTGGAGGCCCATGCCTGTAATCCCAGCTACTCAGGAGGCGGAGGCAAGAGAATCGCTTGAACCCGGGAGGTGGAGGCTGCGGTGAGCAGAGATTGCATCACTGCACTCCAGCCTGGGTAACAACAGCAAACTCCCTCACAAAAAAAAAAAAAAAAGAGAAAATCTTCCTCCCTTTTCCAACCAAATACCTGTATAAGACTGGATTTTGTTCATACACTTCAACCAAAAGAACATATTGTAACAGATGGAGTGAAGAAGCAGATTTGAGAATCGAGCTGTTTTCTATTAAGCCAAACATAAGAGACTTGCAAAAATATAAAACATTGCCACTCTTTTTGCTAAATATTTTAGAGAACAATTATATTTTTATTAAAACAATGTTACATTAACGTGCAATAGCTTAGTATTTTCAAATAAATTATTTTTTTTTAATTTCTGTTTTGAGTCAAACCAAAAAGTTTGAGAACAGCTGCCTTAGGGCTATTACTATTTCTTGTAATTATGCCATATTACAACAGAGTGAACCCTCCTACAGACAAATGAAATGTACAAGGCACTTAGCCTCAAAGTAAGTTGTCCCAGATTACTTTCTAAGTTATTCAGTCGTCTTTCCATTTTTCTATTGCTTCACTGTAACATCACAGGTCATAACTTCACAATGCTGTAAATGTACCTTTCTCACCCCTTCTGGGACACCAAAGAACCAAAAACAGCTCATTATGTACATAAGTAAATGGGCTCTGAATAATAATGGCCCTAAAAGTGAAGTCCCCAGACTCTGTTATACCTGTTTTGATTAAGGAGGTAAGTTTTTACTTTCTAGTTTTTCTACTACATTCAATATGCTTTTAAAGCTATAATAACCTCCAGATAAGTAGAGTCTTATTAAGTGAATTTTTATATATTCTTCTTTTCTATTGTCTTCCACACTATCACTGAAAACCTGGGAAGGACTTCATTCGATGGTATCTGAAACAAAATTTGAAGTGACAAAAATAGAGTGATAGAGTACCACTGTGCTTATTTCATGAAATCAAAGAAAGATAATTTCACATTTTTAGGGATTCTGCGACAGAAAAGACATCTAACTTGAAAGGTAGGACAGAGAGGAAAGTACAGAGAAGAAGGAACAGAGAAATAAATCTGTATGTTTTAAGAGGCCAAAAGTATAATAAAACAAGAAGATAGAGAGGATTACAAAGTCTTAATACATAAGAAGAAATAACAACCTGGTATTATCTTAACAGTTAATTTTGAGAACACTAAAGAGAAAATGGAAAACTGAGAAAACAAAGTATAAAACAAAGCAATGGCCAGGCAAGGTGGCTCATGCCTGTAATTCCAGCACTTTGGGAGGCCGAGACGGGCGGATCACGAGGTCAGGAGCTCGAGACCATCCTGGCTAACACGGTGAAACTCCATCTCTACTAAAAATATAAAAAATTAGCTGGGCATGGTGGTGGGCGCCTGTAGTCACAGCTACTCGGGAGGCTGAGGCAGGAGAATGGCGTGAACACGGGGAAGGCGGAGCTTGCAGTGAGCCAAAAACTTACCACTGCACTCCAGCCTGGGCAAAAGAGCAAAAGTATGTCTCAAAAAAACAAAACAAAACAAACAAACGCACGCAATATACTGATGAATATAAAGTTAAAATACTGGCATGTACACTTAGTTGAAATGCAAGGGGGATATTCAGAATTAAATGGGCTGTTAAAATAAGATCCTATAAATTTTTTCTACTGTATGTTTTGAACAGTTTTTTGAGGTGATAAACATAGACTAACACAGTTTGAAAAAGGGGGAAATGGCAAAATATAATTAAGAACGACCAGTTGAACACAGAAAAAATAGGCTAGGTAAATGAAGCTAACTATAAATATAGGAAGCTAAGGAATCAGAAGAGAAAGCTGAATAGTAGCTAGGTTTCTTTTTTACAATTAGGAAACCTAAGAAGAGGCAGCTAAAAGGTGTATCTGAAAAATGGGAGTTATCCATAAACCGGGCTCAGTGGCTCACGCCTCTAATCCCAGCACTTCAGGAGGCCGAGGTGGGCGGATCACCTGAGGTCGGGAGTTTGAGACCAGCCTGGCCAACATGACAAAACATGTCTCTACTAAAAATACAAAAATTAGCTAGGCGCAATGGCGCGCACCTGTAATACCAGCTACTCGAGAGGCAGAGGCAGGAGAATCCCTGGAACCTGGGAGGTGGAGGTTGTGGAGAGTCAAGATTGTGCCACTGCACTCCAGCCTGGGCGGCAGAGCGAGACTCTCGAAGAAAAAAAAAAAAAGGAAAGGAAAAGACAACGACATCTTTAGAGGTTTACAATAGAGATGTATTCCCAGAAAAAGAAAACGCAAGCAAGCATGTAACAGATTCGAGAAATGAATGAGCAAGGCAAAGTGTCAAAATGCAGGCAGCCAAGTAGGGTTTATAAGGAGAATCTGGATAAGCAGCAATTACGAAAAAAAAAAAAAAAAAAGAAATTGCTACCCAGCATCACTAAAATTCTGCATAATCCCAAATACTCTGTAAGTAGTGCCATAATCTATTTCCAAAACAAAAGCAGCTTAAAGTCTAAATCATATTATCCATAAGCAATTATTTCAAATAAGTAATTTTGAAATACATACCTATTTTCTGAAACTTTTAAGCGTATTTCTTAGAGGGTACTATTTACTACTAATAGTTCAATACCAACAATGTCTAAAATAATCAATTTTAGAGATTTACCAACGATATATGTGAAATGTATCCATAGTTATCACTTCATTAAGAGCATACAACAAAAATTTGGTTTCCATGTTTGTACCTCTATAAGTTTTTTATACATAAAGTTTACAAGAGTTTGATCTCAAATGGCAAGGAGACTTCACAACAGTACTACTTGAATCAGTCGAAGTCCTGAAAATTCATGATTACCTTTAATAAACAGAGCCTTTAAGTGTGCATTTTGTGCAACATACACTTTGGAAGTACTATTTGCCAATTTAATCTTAGAAAATCCACACCATACTAAGAAGAATATCCAAATTTTGAAGCCATTTAAAAATATTTTAACTGATGACTGTTCTTTTAACCTCTTTTCAAACCTTTGTCACAGTTTAAACAAGGCTTCGAAAATACTTACAGTTTGACAGTAGTATAAAACCTAAAATTTAAGTTAATTCAGTGATAAACTAACAGAATTCCAAGAAAACTACAAGTACTTTATGCCTTGTTGAGGAGAAAAAAAGAAACACAAAGGTCAACACCTCACTTTATAAAATGTGTTGTCTGCATCGAAAAAAAAATCAAGGACTAAATCTAAAATTAGAGGTTTAAAGTCATTTTCAAGTGCTACAATACTGTTTTTATACAAAATTTACTAATAAATAACCATCTTCATAAAGCGATAATTCTCTATAAAGGACTTGCTCTATTAAGGTTTTGTTGCTTTTAAAGCCAAGTATAAGCCATATAAGGAAACTGAAGTTCAATGCCATTTATTTTGTTCAGTTCTTTCAGACGCCCAAGAATAAACTCTTTTGCAGCCTAATGATACGTTCCAAAATCATAAAGTATACGAGTTATGCACTTTAAATTCTTTGATAAAGCTAGTTTGACTTAACAGGAATTACTCGATGGTTCATAAATCTTAACAACAATGAAAAAAATAATCTCCTGAGACCATGCCCTGGGGAGGAAAAAAAAAAATCAAAACTACTGTAATTAATAAAAGACTGCCTTTGGAGATGTACTTAATGAAGCTGAAGTAGCAAAGAACAAATTGTGAAATAATTTGATCCTGATCTTTAAAACCTATTTTTTCTCTTTGAACTAAAGAAAATCAACTCTCTCTTCGGGTTTCCGGTCATTACGTGAGACAGTACAGGCGATCTAAACATCAATATATATTCAGGATATACCTACCAACAGGTTACCAAATTTATTCAATATATATTCAGAACTACAGTATTGTATTTCACCTCCCTGCACCAAAAAGCTAAACAGAAAAAGACTAAAACACCACTGAAAAAAGCTTTGGGTTTGCTGCTATCAAAACTAGTCCCCATTGGTTCAGAAGTGTTCATAGCTCTGACTGGTGGAATGTCTGCCATGCTTCATGAATCCTGCCCCCACAGATGTAGGCAGAACCTATCACTATTTATGCAGAACCGACCAAAAACATTTGGGCCAACACAAAAATGTAAATACCATACTACTCAAAAAGCACAGCTTTTTATCACAATCACTGTGATTCCCTTGAAAATCGTTTCAAGCGTTTTACTTCCCTTCCCATATAGTCTGTTCTGAACTGCACAGAAGTCCTATCAAACGTCTTACAGGTTGTTGTTATTGTTGTTTAATTATGTCTCTCTCTTTATTATTAGTCCTTACTCCTTTTTTCTTCGTAATGGATCAGTTACAAGAAAAGTCTAGTCGATACTTGCTTTCAATTAATTAAATAAGTTATACAGCGCTAAACGTCTGAAAAAAAACAATTACACACAACTAAAGAAATATATTACCCTGAAAAACAACTAAGAATGGCAAGACTTTTTGGTTTCTAAAATCTAACTAAATATACTGATCAGAGTTGGAAATAAAACAATAAAAACCTCTATATACGATTAACGCAAGCGCCAATATAATCGGTAGGAGTATAAACAAACGCGGCAGCCATCTCAATAACAGCAAATCACTCGCTGCAGCGACCAAACTTTCTTCTCAAACAGAAGGTGCCAGGCTGAGCAACTTAATATACACTCTATACGTTCCAGAAAGCCAAAACTTCTGGCCCCTGTGAACAAAGGCACTCCTTCTTCGGATTGCTGAAAACTTTTTGTCCCACCGCATTCTTACAACCTCTTCCAAAAAA
This sequence comes from Papio anubis, assembly GCF_008728515.1. Taxonomy (NCBI): domain Eukaryota; kingdom Metazoa; phylum Chordata; class Mammalia; order Primates; family Cercopithecidae; genus Papio; species Papio anubis. The sequence goes on along the minus strand of NC_044980.1, from coordinate 60,697,948 downwards.
TCCAAAGTCCAGATGGTGGGGCGGGGAGGGGGGAGAGGGGAGACAGGGGGGTTGCAGTTCGATTATTTAGCCTCTCAATTATTATCCGCTTCGATATGAAAAGAGGAGGATTTAGGGTAACTTGGAGAAAAGTGAAAAACACTAAAAGATCATCTCTTTTCCAAGTCACAAAGTCCCATGAACTTTGTGACTCAGAGACACTTTTCGTGAAAATTACCTTTCGGCGGGACAGCGTCTCAGGGCAGCTTTTTCAAGGCTTCGCTTGACATAATTTCCTTGCCTTCATTAGTCACTTTGGATCCAGCTGAATTTCTCTCTCGGGTGAGAGCGGATGTGGACTGGCCTCCCGCAGAAGAGTAGGTGGCTTTGGTGGGGGTTGGGGTGCGGGCTGGCTTCCTGGTCTCTAGTTTTGCAGGAGTTTCCCAGCCCCAACTAGGATCTCCGCCGAAAAAAAAAAAAAAACTTTTCACTCGTGACACTGCCCGGAATTGCAGTGCGAAACTCACTTCCTGCCTTGGCGAGAAGCAGAATCCAGCTCCGTCCAGGGGAACCCGGAAAACCAGCTCAACGCGCACCGGGGAGGGGGAGGGGAAGGGACAGCCGCCGGGAGCCTCGGGCTCCGGGCAACCGGCGCGCCCCGCACACCGGACGGCAACGGCACCCGGCCGGCGGGGGCGAGGACGCTGCCCGGGCGCTCGGCGAGCCTCGGCTGCGCTAGGCCGCCACCGCTTCCTCTCTGCCGCCCCCAGAGCCGGGCGGCAGGGTTATTGTCTCGATAGAGCTTGCCGCGCCCTTCGTCCGCGACGCCGCTGCCGCCGCCACCCGGAGCCGGAGCGGAGGAGTCGGGCAGGCTCAATGGCAGCCCCCTGCCCGGGCCGTCCGTCGGGCCGTCCGTCCTTCCGTCCGTCCCTCCCCGCTTTCCCTACTCGCCCTCGAACCCTCTTCTCCCTCTCCCGTTTTCCCGCCGCCGTCCCTCCGCTGCCCTGCTCGTTCTCCTTCCCCAGCGGCGGTGGCTCTCCGAGACGCGCAGGGGGCGGGAGCAGGCGGCAGCTCTGTCTCCTCACGAGCTTGCGGGGCCGCGGCAGGGGCCGAGGCTGCGTCCCGCGCCGCCGCGCCACATTCACTCGGGCGAGAGACCGCGAGGGGAGGGAGGATGGAGGGAGCGGAGAGAAAGGAGGAGGAATGGGGCAGGGGCGGAGGGGAGTTACTGCCTCACAAGCCGCGGCGGCAACAGCGCCACCGCCCCGACCGCGACGGGTGAAGAGGCTGCGCGCCGCCGCTCCGCGGCGGGGGCGGGGGCGGGGCGGTCTCCCGCCGGCTTCGCCCCAACCGCCAACAGCCGGGCAGGAGGCCGGCGCGGGCCAGTCAGCGCGCGGGGGCGGTGCGGGCCGACGTCGGCGGCGGGGGGCGGTGGGCCGGGGGCTGTGGGAGGGGCAGCCGGCGGCCGTGGGTTCCCGTGAAAGGCGAGCCGTGAGGCCCACTCTGGCCCAGGCTACCCGAGGCCTGTCTCCTGCCCGCTCCCCGACCCCGCACTCCCCCACTTCTGAGCCCCCCAAGGTGGGGAACGCTGGCGACGCCGACCCTGCTGTCTGCTAGCGGCCCCGCGCCCAGCCAGGGAGATAGCCCACAGGCCTCCGCCGCCCTGGCCGATGGAGTTTCTTTGTACGACAGTAATCGGTGCACAGGGGTTGTTGGAGTCCAGCCCTGATTTGAAGGCAGCAGGTATCTCTTGCAGCTGCAGCACTCCACCTTCCTCTAATGGCACGCTCAGGTCGCAGGAAACCACAGCGGCAGCGCGGCGCAGCTTCCCACGCCCGCCCTTCGAGCTTGTTCCCCAACGGCGCAGCTCAGCCTCCTCCAAGTCCCAGCCTGACACCGGCGGGGAGACAAAGCTGGCGCTGGGAGGGGAAAAAGGGCCCGCGAAATGGCCTCAAGATCGTGCCTTTGTTAGAGGAAACATGGGTACGCTCCGATGCGACGCAGGCTTCCAACCCCAGCGGTTTGGTGGTGGTGCAGTCGTTGAATTGCGCTGGCCCTAATAATTCAGCCTGGCAGGGTTTGCGTTTATTGCGGAGAGAGACTCTTAAGCATTCTGTCAACACATATGGCAAATAGAAAGCCTCAACCATAACATTGTACAGTTTTTGCAGTTCTTGCTTTAAATATGTTCACAGAAAAGACGGCCTTGTTTTACCCAGAGAAGGAGCGTATTGCGGAGCAAACCATTCGCCACCCCCATTCTCTGCTGTACTTAACTGTGTACAGTGATGATAATTAGCCTGTGGGTCCCTGAAGTCCCTGGTTCAGTTCTTCCGTCTGTATTCCAGAGATAATTATTTATTACCAAGTTTGAATAAAGAGCCATATCCCCTACAGACCTTTTTTTTTTTTTTTTTTTTTTTTTGGCTTGCCAATGGAAAAAGTTCGTAAATTCCACCAAGTAATTATTTATCAAAATGAGTTGACATTAGTTACAAACACTTGAAATAACGCCGAAGATATTCAAGTTATTTTGTTCAGATTGGGAGCATTTTTAACTACTTGAAGAACTGCTGGAATTAACACAGGTATTAGGTTATTTAGCATAGAGCAGAAGTTGAAGATTTACAGGTAGTACTGAAGTGTTCAGATATATTCAGTGCTGAATTAGAGGTAAGAGTATTCGCTGGAAGCTAGGAAATGACAGCAGCTATGCCAGTGTTACCAAGCTGGATATCTATTTTATGTGAAAATGAATCTTAACCATTGCATAAAAAGCTAAAGTTAACATATTGTACAAGCTATTTGTAATCATCGCTAGGAAGATTTCTTGCTCCATTTTCAAAAACCGCTTTGTGTCTGATCAGAACTCAGTGGCATAGCTCTGAACTGAAAGGGTCACTCTCCTAAGGCATCCCAGGATGGAATATCTCCTATACTAGTGGAAAACCAGCTAGATTCTGGGATTCCAGTGTTGCCTCTAATTTCAGGTTGATTCAAGACCCCTTTAAATGTGATGCCATAGATTCGAGTAAACCTAACCCTCCTCTGAAAACTTAAACAACTGATCAGGCCACTGCTTTAGGCTAAGACTTGCCCTGGTCCTAACGTTTTTAAAATTTAAACTCATACTCAGGACCAAGCTGGCAGACTACCATCTACGCTAGAAAAGTACCTATAACTAAAAACCCTCCAACTCACCTGAAATTCTGCCATTAGAGTTTTATCCCTTTAAGCAGTTTTTTCCTCTAGCACAAAACCATAATCCTGGGAAAAGTAATATTTTAAGCCTTGTTAGTCATTTACACCTAATTCATCAGATTTTTTCCCTAAAACAGCTTTTGCTGGAAGGGAAAAATAGAGATAACATGTGCTGAGGCTGAGTTGGTAGGAGAGGGAAATGTAGTCTCATTCCTTGGAGCGATATATAGAGAATAGAGGATTACTGATGGCTAAATAAGTCCTGCTTACTCATACTGTGAGAATGAGCCCCCTAATACACTGGCCTTAAGAAGATGGAATCTGGCTGGTTGCAGTGGCTCACACCTGTAATCCCAGCACTTTGGAGGCTGAGGCGGGAGGATTGCTTGAGCCGGGAGGTTCAAGATCAGCCTGGACAACATGGCGAGACCTTGTCTCTACAAAAAAAAAAAAAAAAAGAGGATGGAATCCAGGATACACTTGTCGATATGGTTGACCTTTGAATAATATGGAATTTAGGGGCACCGGCCAACTATGTGAGCATATAACTTTTGACTCTTCCAAAACTGAACAACTGCTAATAAGCCCACTACTGACCAGAAGCCTAACTGATAACATAAAACAGTTGATAAACACATTTCTTGTATCTTATATGTATTATTTACTGTCTTCTTACTGTAAGTAGAGAAATAAATGTTATTAAGAAAATCATAAGGAAGAGAAACTACATTCACAGTAATGTCAATACCATAAGTTTACATTGTCTCTTTACAAGATGAATTGTCTGAAATAGCAGACCTCAGTCTATGGTACATATCAAGCAGTTCAACTTTTTCTTGTACTGTCATGACTTTGCTTCATGGGAACACTTCCAGCATCACCAGTGGCACTTCGTATGGAAGCCATAGTGTTATTAAAGTTTTGCAGTATTGCACTAAACATGATGGAAAATATGTGAGAACCATGAGAGATAACTTTTTACTGCAATATGCAATTTACTGGAGAGATGAACTGCTCACTCAGAGATGATTAGCATTACACAGCTTAAAGCAAATACTGGCAACACTTAAGTTTGCTACAATAGCACCAAGAGGTGGCTACGAAATTATTATAGCAGTACAGTTTGTATGACAGTTAATTTTATGCAGTTATGATTTAATACTGTATCTTTACATTTGTTTACATTTCTCCCCGCTACAAATAGCACCATGTTTGGTCTGTAAGTGTGTGCCTACATTTTGATAAATTTTAACTTTTTATGATAGGTTTGTTTATATTTTATGGTAGTAAATGATAAAAATAGACTAGTGTCTACATATATTTATGCATTCGTGACATACATAACTTTAAAAAAATTCAGTGTTTCTAGGCTACACAGTTTGCAAGTTTTTCAAATTGTTGCAAATCTTCAAAAAAAAGTCCAATGTATTTATTTTAAAAATTTGCGTTGAACCATGCAGTCAACCCTGTGAGGTCAAAGGTCAACTGTAGTAATTTATTTTGTCAAATATTTCTTTGATAATCTATACAGTATTTTCTCTGGAATTTTGCATCTGTGCGCATATGGAAGGGTGAAATGGCAGGTATATAATCAGAGTATTCAGCAATCACAAACAACAATTCATCTTTGTTATTAATCACTGAGTACTTTTGTTTCATATAAGCAGCACACACAGATAGAGTCAAATCTTCCATTTATTCTAGAAGGTACTCTCATTCCACGCTTTACAGATTAGTTTCCTTTGAAAATCCTCCCGCAGGACGTTACACTAAGATGGACTTAACTTTTCAGTTATGATTAAAGAAAAAATAAAACCCCACCTTAAACAAGGCTGCCTGTGATTCTGCAACAATTAACTGAATTCCAAGACCACCTTAGAGAGTAAGTTAACTAATGTTTATTGATAGTATAGCTTCAAGTTCCCTGTTGTGATTCTCTGAATGATTCTCTGTGAAAGGCAGAAAATCTTTTCTTTGGGATTCCCCTTCCCAATGGCTGGGCTCAGAAAAGGAATTACTGTCTGCTAGAGATAAGCCATTTCAACTGAAGGAAAGCCTTAAGGCCTTAAGCATTCCAGGGAATGTACATAGCATTCATAGGGGGAAAAAGCTGCTTTAAGAGAGAGCCCATCCACTGTTTTAAAAAGGATACCCCATCACTTCCCCATACCAGCCAAGCACCTGCATAAGAGCATTGAGGAGACAAAAATAGAGGACAAGGACAAATTTGGGATGATAATTCTTCTTTTCTCCTTTACCAGACCCCTAGTAAAGAACTGGTTACCTTAAACAGTTTTTAGTAGAGTAGTGTTTGAGAAAAATGAATCTTCAGGCTAGAATAGGGTTAGATTTTAATGAAGTCTAGAAGCATTGGATCAGTTACGTCAAAATGCACTATAACGTGTATTTTTAATAGGCATTTGACTTCTCCCTTTTTACTTCCACCTTAGTGTCTTGATAGAGAGGCCAGGAGGTTAGGGTGGCAAGTCTGCAGGAAAGAAGTTCTTTGGCTCAAAAGAGGCTGTACATGCAAGAACCAATATTATGGATTCTGTAATACTTTGAGAATGGAATCACCTCTCCCATAACGTGTTTCGACATTTCAAGCATATTTTTTAAAAATATTTTATGCATTGCATGGAAAGTCTGCCTTTATTTGTGAAAAGCTTTTGGAAAACTTTTGATGTTTTTTTCCCTCTTGTATATACTTAATAATCTTTTTTTCTATGCTATATATTTTGTAAATTATCAAAGTTGAATTTCTTTCAGATGTATTATGAAGTTTTTTAATGTGGGGAGAGAAATAAATAATGCATTGTGATGATTTGGGTGGCTTCTGAAACAAGACTGCTTGAATTAGAAACTTGGCTACTTGAGTGACCTTGGGCAAGTTCCTGAATATCTATAAACATAAACTTGAGCTTCCTCTTCTCTAGAAAGGGGATTATAATGCTACCTTACAGATTATTAGGAAAACTAAATGGGACAATGCTCATAAAGTATTTAACGCAGTATCACAGTGCTTGGCAGACTCAAAAGTATTAGCTATCACTAGTACTACACTGTAGTACTAGGTGGCACGCGCCTGTAGTCCCAGTTACTTGGGAGACTGAGGCAGGAGAATCTCTTGAACCCGGGAGGCGAGGGTTGCAGTGAGCCGAGATCACGCCACTGCACTCCAGCCTGGTGACAGAGTGAGACTTTGTCTGAAATAAATAAATAGTAAGAGTAAATTCTCTCTGTATTGTCGAAAACTACTGTATCATAAGCAGACTATTCGACAAATCTCACCTACATCTGATTTAATCAGTATTGGAAAATGGTATTTTTCCATTGAATTTTCTAAAATAATTCTGAATATACTTTGGCACACATACTTTATTCCCTTGGGATGAAATTTATTTTTCTTGGAAGTGACTATAAATGCTGTCAATTTCCTTCAAAAATGCTGATCTAAATTATAACATATTTTTAAGTATTTCCTCTCCCTTCTGTTTTTCTCTAGCTTCAGATCTATTATTTTAGTTTTCTTAGCATTTTTCCCAGGCTAGAGTGTAGTGTCATGATCATAGCTCACTGTAGTCTCACACTCCTGGGCTCAAGTGATTCTCCCACCTTAGCCTCCCAAAGTGCTGGGATTACAGGTGTGAGCCACCATGCCTGGCTCTCGTTTCCTTAGTTTTTAATTACTTTCAATCCTCTTGTTCTTTTAGGTTTACTCTAAGATGAATGGTTCTCTAAGATGGATGGTTTTTCAATTCTAATTTACTTTCAATTCTTTTGTTCTTCTAGTTTTTCTCTAAGATGGATGGTTCTTTCTACCTCTTGAAATTCCCTCTGAGGCTTTTTGTTTTCTTATACAAAACTGTATATAGTATATCTGTCGTATTTCCTGGTATGTAGCATACCAAGCTATTAATAGAAATACTTTTTATTCTTGATATTTTATTTCATTTACCTATATCTGACCACTCTACCTTGTAGATAACTGATATTTCTATTTTGTCTTCTGTAGTAATTAAACCTAACCAATACATTTTTTCTCATCAATATTATCATCTTTAAGAAAAGCATGGGTGGCTGGGCGCGATGGCTCATGCCTGTAATCCTAGCACTTTGGAAGGCCAAAGGCGGGTGAATCACCTCGAGGTTGGGAGTTCAAGACCAGCCTGACCAACATGGAGAAACCCTATCTCTACTAAAAATACAAAATTAGCTGGGAGTGGTGGCGGGCACCTGTAATCCCAGCTACTCAGGAGGCTGAGGCAGGAGAATTGCTTGAACCCGGGAGGCGGAGGTTGTGGTGAGCCGAGATTGCACCACTGTACTCCAGTCTGAGCAACAAGATTGAAATTCTGTCTCAAAAAAAGGAAGGAATGAAGGAAGGAAAGAAGGAAGGGAGGAGGGAGGGAGGGAGGGAGGGGAGAAGGAAAGAAAGAGAGAAAAGTATGGGCACTGACATTAGCATTTACTGGCTGGTGACTTTGGATAAATCATTTAATCTCTTTGTGTAATGCTTCATGATTTATAAAATAGAATAAGTCCTCTAATCTTTATCATAGGATTATTGTGGGCACCAAACGAGATGATGAACATGAAAGCACACTATCAACACTACACAAATAAAAGCTATCCTTTTTTTCTTGTATCAAGAGGACTACAATTCATTATCATCAATAAAATATAATAAGCCATATTAAATGTCCATTGGCTTAGTTGCTCCATAATATACATGTTTTAGATTACATATTAAATGCAGTATCTATTCTCTATAAAGCCTATGCTATAACCTGTAAGAGAAAACAAGCATAAACTCACCAAATTTTATACAAAAATTTATTATTAATCCAGATGCCAAAAATTCAGAAATTTTGATAATTCTGACACTAGCTAGATTTTACACTATGAAAATGTCAGTAGGCAAATGAGAAATGTTCGTTTCAGGGAGAATGATTAGCCTACTTAAAGAAAATAAGCTTTTAAAACTCTAGAATCTGAGAATGTTCAGTAGTGGATGAATAAGCAGGAAGAAACCTCAGAGGTCATCTTGTTTCTACTTCAAGTGCATTTTATAGCTGAGCGAACACAGGTTTGAAGACTTGCCCAAAGTCACTCTACTGGTTAGTGGCAAAACCATAATTAGAACTCCGTTCTCTCTCACCTCAGTATATGTTCAACCATGCCACATTGTTACCACATAGCAATCCAAACACGGAGCAACCCAGAAGCCACCAAAGAAAAAGTTTGACAGAACTATGTTTAAAACTTCTGTTGGCAAAAGACACCAAACAAAGTTAAAACATTAGAAACAATGTAAGAAACAATTTAATATCCATATATACAAAGAGCTCTTGTAAGTCTGGAAGAAAATAACAATCCAGTTGAACTATTTACAAAATCCAATTAAACTATTTACAAAAGACATTTTGAAAGTTTACAAAAAACATACATAAAGAGCCAATCAATATTTGAAAACGTATAGGGGCTTTAAAAACCTAGGTGAGGAATAACCCCATTTGAAATGAAATGATAATGAAACTCTAGCCAGCTTCAGCTGTTATTATTGTATTTGGGGTGGTGATTGTTTTTCAGTTCTCTCAAGCAAAAAGAACTCCACTGGACTATAATTAAAGGGTGCTCCCATGACCTGAACAGAAAGGGAAGTGAACTAATCTGATGATCGTGGGCTGGAATTAAACCGGTTTAAACACGGTCCCTGAAACTAGACAAGAGTCTTTCTGGTGCCACTCTCCATGAATGTCAGTAGGGAAGTTCATGGAACTTTTTGAGGAAGCACCATCTCAAAAGGGTCAGACCTGGGCATATCCTAGTGAACCCCTCCTTGAGCATATTCCTCTAGGCAGACCACCAGTCTTCTGGGTGTGTATCTGCCATAGTTTGCCCAAATTCCAATAATTATATACTTTCCCCAATTCCAATAATTGTGTACTTTGGAAACCATGAATTTTTAAATAAGGACTGAACAGTGTGAGATGGCAGCAAATTGTTCTGGCAAATCAAAAGTGCTGTTTGTGTAATGGATTTAAGGCCGTGAAGGGAATTAACTCTCAAATTCTCCCAGGTTAAGTGGATTAAGGTTCTATTTGGACTAAAGAATACTGTGGAAGGATCTAAGGAGGCTAGTGCAGGAATAGCTGCAGGAGTCAGGGAGAGAGAGAGGAAGAAAATCTTCTCTTTCTGCCTCCATTTATGATATTGACTTTATCCACTCTTCACACTTCCTTGAATTTCTTCCTGTCAGCTATTATAAAGACAAGTAATAGAGAAAAAATACGGGCTCAGGTAGAAGAAGGGAAAAAATTAGGCTCAACATAATCTTTTTTTTTTTTTTTTTCTAGGTGGAGACCCACTCTGTCGCCCAGGCTGGACTGTAGTGGCCCAGTCGCAGCTTACTGCAACCTCCAACTCCCAGGTTACAGTGATTCTCTTGACTCAGCCTCCCAAGCAGCTGGGATTACAGGCGCCCGCCCCACCATGCCCAGCTAATTTTTTTGTATTTTTATTACAGACAGGGTTTTGCAATGTTGGCCAGGCTGGTCTCGAACTCCTGACCTCAGGTTATGTGCTCACCTCAGCTTCCCAAAGTGCTGGGATTACAGGCATGAGCCACCACATCCAGCAACATAAATTTTTAAAAGACTAAAACAGGCTGGGCAAGGTGGCTCAGGCCTGTAATCCCAGCACTCTGGGAGGCCGAGATAGGTGGATCACTGAAGGTCAGGAGTTCAAGACCAGCATGATCAACATGGTGAAAGCCCGTCACTAGTTAAAATATAAAAATTAGCTGATGTGTTAGCCTAGCATGGTGGCAGGCACCTGTAATCTCAGCTACTTGGGAGGCTGAGGCAGGAGAATCACTTGAACCTGGGAGGCAGAGATTGCAGTGAGCAGAGATCATGCCACTGCACTCCAGCCTGGGCAACAGAACAAAACTCCATCTCAAAAAATAAATCAATAAAAATTTTTTTAAAAAAAGGATTAAAACAGACCTAAAACTAGGAATTGAAATAACATCTTTTTAAAAGATTGAAATGTTTGTAGAAAACAAGATGAGAGAGAGATGTGAGAGTTAAAATTGTGAAAAAGAGCAAGTAGAGGAAAAAAAGATTTAGGGTTAAATTTTCATGAAAGCCAGAACATAAAATGGATTTCAATATAATGTATACGTAAGAAAAATTTTAGATAAATATTTTTAAATGAATGGCATTAACATTAAAAGATGTATGGATTTAAAACTTTTAAATCTATAACATAAAAAATAATAAAACAGTAACAAGTTCTGAATTAATTAAAAAGAAAGAAAACTGCTAGAGGCCATTCAGTTCCTGAGTGAGTCTGATTTCCCCTGGAAAGAGGATCCTGCAGCACCAGGAGCCTCCTGGGTAGAGAATTAATGAAACAGAAGGCCATTCTGAAGCTGCCCTGGGACCCTGAAGCTCATGGTTCCCAAGTGTCCTTCTCAGTTACCTGTGCAAGCAAGCATCTGATGCCTGAGAGCCCAAGCCTCTACAGCTGATCCAACCAACACAGTTCAGCGTCTGTAAACTTCTCCCAAGCCTTCCATTCCCTCCTCCTCTTCAATACATTCCTATCAGAATAATAAATTAGGATGCTGGTTAATAGATAACCTGCCTGTACAAGACTATGTAGCTAGGAAGTTGCAGAGCTGGAATATGAACCCAGCAACCTGAAAGACCAGAGCATAAACACCAACCATAAACTATATGTAAACCTGTAACTATGTTTAATGCCTGAAACAGCAGATTTCTCACACCATGTATAAGCCAACATTTTCACTTTTAATCACTGGGGTTTGCTTTTTTTAAAAATCCACAATCTTCTGTCAAATAAAAACAAAAAGTTTTAATTTCAACTTGAAATACTTCCTGTTTTTTCATCTTCCTCTTCTTCTGCTCCTTTCAAACAAAAGCTGATACCTTTCTTCTATTATTTCCTCTCCATAGGGGCAATATGTATGTGCTATAGAAAAAAAAAGCATTTACAAAGTATACAAAGGAGGACAAATAATTCCACTGAATACCAACAGCTAAAAATAAGACCTTGATTATGCTGTTATTGAAGTGCCTGAGTATAACTATATAGACTGGGTGATTTCAAGGCCTTTGCTCCAGAACATAATACTCATTTTTGAGTAGCAGCAATACGTGATTATGCTAGATCCATAACTAGAGTCACGTCTTTTTTTGTGAGATTGAGTGGAAAATGAGCCACTCTAGTTTGGTTCTGCAGTATCTTACCTTGTGGTAAAAACATGTGTTTTTTGTTAACTTTATTTATAATCATACCATCTTATTTTACCAAAAAACAATTGTATTGGGATCTTGCTGGTAACCATTCTTTATATGTGTGTAATGGAATATAACAAAAACAGAGTGAACATAGCTCACTCAGCGCTGATTTTCAATACTGATATACTAAGTGGTCTCTAAGATCTTGGTATTCTTCCCTTTTCCTTTAATGTAAATAGGACTTATTGATGCTTCTCAGGCACGAGTGGAGAAGATAGTATAAAAATCATTCCCAACAGAAGTTTCCATTCACAGATTCTACCTTTTACTTTCTCACACCACCTCATTTCAAGTCTTTTGTGTTTAAAAGTATGTAATAGCTCTAAAAGAAAGTATTATGTGTTTCATCTGTTGCCCCAGAAGAAGTGAAAAACCAGACTATTAACCTGCTGTGTAATCCCAGCACGGACCACAACGCCTTTCAGTGGGAAGTCAGGCTCTGCCAAGAGCAGGGAGGATTGCAGTTTAAACATTGCAGGGTCAAGTTCAACATTTGTTCGATTCGCAGAACTCCCACTGACATCAATGTGAGTTTTGTGCAGAGTAGAACTTCTTCCTCAGTTAAGTGATTTCTGTAATGCCTTCTATTTTTCCAGAACATATTCCACAAAGAATGTAATAAAGTATATGTAGTACTTCTCTTTTTTTCAGGCCTATTATTAATTTTCATAAAATTCCATTTAAAAAAGCAATTTTCTTACAGAACATGATTTAGAAGGTCATTTTGCAGAGAATGTGAAGAGACTTTCATATAGTTCTAGAGTCATCTGTTTGCAATTTTTGAGATTTTTTTGGTATGTGTGATATAAAAAGCACAGTTGAATTCAGTCAACAGCCTTTGAACCTGTGAAATTTTGTGCCCTATGATACATGATAATTGACTGATTGGGTACACAGAGTTCTTGAGCTTCTTAGATCAAGATACGTGGAGCTAGATATCAATTCCACAAATATTCTGAGGTAAATAAAAGTCACTAAATAGGAAAAGTAAAAGCACTGAAATTTATGTAATTGTTGGCAACGTGTATTAGTGAAGAGTTAGAACACTATGTTGTAATTTTATTAGGTAATGTAGTAGCATCAATTACAATTGATGAGTATTTTAATAAATAAACACACATAATTTATAATTACCCATTGTTTATGTGACTTGTAATTTTAAGGGAACTTCTACTTTAGTATAATATTAGATTTTCTTTCTTTGAATAGCTATAGGTATTATCTAACATTTCTGTCAGTTTGGGAAATTACACACTAATTTATATTACAAAATGAATTACTGTGTCTAACACCATAACTTAAAGTCATTTTTGACATTTCAGACTTAACAGAAAATCTGAGGTTACTTATAAGCCAAAGGAATACCCTAGATTCAAAAATCTGGTGTACGTTTTGCTTAATCTTCAGAAATATTTTTAAACAGACTGGATTCTAACCATCATTAGTATTCTTTGAAAAGCTTTGGCATGACACATTGATGCTTCACATAAGGGAGATTCTCCTTTTTTTCTGTTGCTCAGGAGAGTTTTTCAAAAGGCAATCTGTGGCAAAAGAAAGCTGATAGAAAGTAAAAATAGAGGCTGAGGAAGGAGGATCGCTTGAGGACAGGAGTTCAACACCAGCATAGTCAACATAGCAAGATCCTATCTCTACAAAAAATTTTTTAAAAATTAGCCAGGTATGGCAGCATGCACCTGTAATCTCAGTTACTCTGGAGCCTGAGGTGGGAAGATTGCTTTAGCCCAGGAGTTCAAGGTTCAAGTAAGCCATGATCGCACCACTGCACTCCCATTTGAGTGACAGAGTAAGACCCTATCTCAGAAAAAAAAACAGAAAAATGGCACTTTTCTGGTCTACCCACTCTCTGTTATCACTAAACATCAGCCAACTGCAACATTTTATACTGAATTTTAGTTTTCTAGAGGTCCATTCTTCTTTCAAACTGTAACTCCGTCAAGTCTTTCAGAAAATCATGAGATCACACAAACTACTATTTATTAATAGTGTGCTCAATCAGTAAAAACTTCTGAGGAATTTAAACAAGTGTCAGCTATCATCAATATTTACAGAGTGTCTATTATGGACCAAGTACTAGGCTGGGCGTTTCACATGTGATAAGTCATAAAGTAACTTAAAAGATATCAAGTTATGATGTTTTAGATAAATCCATGTGGTATATGCAATTCTAAGAGGAATTGTTTGTTCCATGGGCCTGGGAATCAGGAAAGTCCCTACTTGTAAGTAACCATGATATGTAGACTGTCCATTCTTTTGTGGCCTTTTGAGTTGGGTACTGTTGTGAGGTTTTTAAGGATGCTATGGCTGGCAGTTTAAAAATCTGTCCACAAATTCTTTGACATTAGTCTCACCGAGAGGTGCAATCTGTGAACCCTCTCCTTGAAAATGGGCTGGTTTTTTATCCTGTTTCAACCAATAGAGTACAGAGGAAATAATATTGTGTGACTTCCCAGGTGAGGGCATAAAAGGCAATACAGCCTCCACCTTGTTCACTGGAATACTTGCTCTCAAAGACATCAGCTGCTAAGTGAGCATTCTGACTGCCCTGAGGGTGCCATGTATGGGGAAGGCCAAACTAGCCCACATGGAAAGACCACTTGGAGAGGCCCTGTAATTACATACAGGAAATGAGAGACAAAGAGAGAGAGCTGCCTGGCCAGCCTCCAGCTGCCCCACCCTCCCTTCCCCCCAATTGTTCAGCTCCAGCCATAAGATGTATATTATATAGTTTGGCCATATAAATCACATAAATGTTTTATATGTAAAATACAATTTTGTTTATTTACTGATTTAGAAACAGGATTTCCCTCTGTTGCCGAGGCTGGAGTGCAGTGATGTGATCATGGCGTACTGCAGTCTCCACCATCTTATAATATATCTCTGACTACATAGATATATATGTAATACGATATATGTATGTAATTACATATATATGTAATATGTATATAATATATACAACTATATAATAACATAAATAATAATTAGATAATAAAATCTCATTTCATTCCTTCTTCCACTATCCTGTTCCCTCTTTCTATTAGTTTTGTTTTGTGTTATATTTTTTAAAGATTTTCATTCGTTTATGTTCATTTTGAGACACCATGAAGGATGACAATTAGGCTTTAGGCCAAATTGCTACAGTAATTTTTAGGAACATGACAGTTGTAGATTGAGGAAGAATTAGTCTTCCGATGAAATGGTATTCATGAAAACAGGTCATTTGGGTTTTTATCCCCTCACTGCTTCCTCATCAAAGTCTTTTTAAAATGGAGAAGTAGTTCTCTGCCTCTCTTCCTCATGGTTATTTACCTACCACATCTACTAAAATGTGCTTATCTAGTTAAAAGATTTTTTAAATGGTTAGAAAGTAGAATTCATGATAGGATTTCATTTTACATATATAGATGTTTGCAAGAGGAAAACTAGTGACAGCTATATCACAAAAATTTTTTTCCAGGGCACTGGGATAGTTTATTCAAGTCAGTATTTCATATCAATTTAGGTTTGTGAGGTTGACAAGCTTTCCCTGAGTTGGTCAAGGCCTAATAAATTTGGTATGATATCTCTGGTTTCAGCTCCACACCTCCAATCTCATTCTTTTTTTTTTTTTTCCACAAGACTTTATTTATTTTTATTTCCATAGGTTTTGGGGGAACAGGTGGTGTTTGGTTGCATGAATAAGTTTTTTAATAGTGATTTCCGAGATTTTCATGCACCCATCACTGGAGCAGTATACACTGTCCCCTACTGTAGTCTCTTATCCCTCCCTCTCCTCTCACCCTTTCCCCCTAGTCCCCAATGTCCATTGTATCATTCTTATGCCTTTGCATCTCATAGCTTAGCTCCCACATATCACAAAATATTGAAGCTACTTATTTGTGGAGAGTGAAATTTAAAGTGATTTCACTTTCATTTGTTTTTATCTCTATTTTCTCATTTTCTATGTGATAATATACTCAAATAATGCTACAAAGGTAGTTTTCTTTCCTTTACATAAAAAGATAAAATATTATTTTAAAATGACCACTCAAATGTGGAATTGCTGTTTCATGGGTGTAGTTTCTGTTCGGGATGATGAAAAAGTTCTAGAAATGCATAGTGATTGTTTCACAACCTTGTCAATGTACTTAATGCCACTGAATTGTACAATTTATAATAGTTAAAATAATGTGTTTTATGCATATTATACCACAATTTAAAAACTACATAAAGGAGTTAAAAATATTACTACAGATGGGCTGGGTACGGTGGCTCACGCCTATAATCCCAGCACTTTGGGAGGCCAAGGCGGGTGGATCACTAGGTCGGGAGATCAAGACCATCCTAGCTAACACGGTGAAACCCCGTCTCTACTAAAAATACAAAAAACTAGCCGGGCAAGGTGGCGGGCGCCGGTAGTCCCAGCTACTCGGGAGGCTGAGGCAGAATGGCGTGAACCCGGGAGGCGGATCTTGCAGTGAGCCGAGATTGCGCCACTGAACTCCAGTCTGGGCGACAGAGCGAGACTCCGTCTCAAAATAAAATAAAATAAAATAAAATAAAATATTATATATATATATATATACACAGATGATCCCTAGAATTAAATGAAACTTCTTGTGGACCATGATCTTGCTATACTTTACTTATGTTCTTTAGACTAGTATCCAAAACATTATTACTTGCTTGGTGTATAACAGTAAAAAATATAAATTAATATTTATTGAAAGGCTAAGTTTTTCTTTTTTCTTTTTTCTCCCACAAGCCTACGAAGTTGATGCTTTTCTTTTCTTTTTTCTTTTTATTTCTTTTTGTTTGAGACAGGTTCTCACTTTGTCTCCCAGGCTGGAGTGCAGTGGTATGATCTCTGCCCACTGCAACCTCCGCCTCCTGAGTTCAAGCAATTCTCCCGCCTCAGCCTCCCAAGTAGCTAAGACTACAAGCAGCCCCACCAGGCCCGGCTAATTTTTGTATTTTTTCTAGAGATGGAGTTTCGCCATGTTGCCCAGGCTGTTCTCATACTCTTGGGCTCAAGTGACCCTCCTGCCTTGGCCTCCCAAAGTGCTGGGATTATAAGCGTGTGCTACCATCCCTGACCTCATTTTTTTAAATATATGTATTTTTTCACATAGAGGGGCTGAGTTTTTAAACATAAAATGTGTATACATTTTACACACAATAAGTCATTTAATAGTCCCCAAAGTCTATGAGATAAATACCATTATTATCTCCATTTTGAATATGAAGAAACTGAGGCTAAGAAAGTTTAAGGCCCCTCAGCTGTGAAGTGTCAAAACCAGGGTCTGATTTAAGGTCTATTTGACATCAAATCACTGCTCTTCACCTCCTTGTCACAGCAATTTGACTACACCAGCTCTATACAGTGTTGTCATATAGAAACTTGTTACACAGCATCCCCATGGTTATAAAAAATTCTTTCCTAACTTTCCAGCTATGAGTTTACTTAAGAAGTCTGCCATGTTTACTTTTAAACTTTTGTGTTTCCACTGTATTTTAAAAACTGATTAGGCCAGGCACAGTGGCTTACACCTGTAATCCCTGCACTTTGGGAGCCCAAGGCGGGCAGATCACGAGGTCAAGAGATTGAGACCATCCTGGCCAACATACTGAAACCTCGTCTCTACTAAAAATATGTAAATTAGCTAGGTGTGGTGGCGCACGCCTATAATCCCAGCTACTCAGGAGGCTGAGGCAGGAGAATCACTTGAACCCGGGAGGTGGAGGTTGCAGTGAGTTGAGATCGTGCCACTGCACTCCAACCTGGCAACAGAGTGAGACTCCATCAAAAACAAACAAACAAAAAAAACAAAAAAACCTGATTAACAGAGTTTTCACGGAAATCATTCACATGATTATTATTCTTATTAACTTTATCATCATGCTAAAAATGATCATTATGGTACATTTACTTTGGTTAGAGACAAAGTCAACAAGAAGATGCAACTTAACATGCATTTTGAACACATTTTTCTGAAGCAAGGTTAGCAGCTTTTTGGAAATGATGTAGAAAGGAATCACCCAATTACCTTTCTAAATCCATCGATTCAGAGTCTATAGGGTCCAAGGAGAGAACCAAAGTTTGGTCCTGAGTTTAGAAAACAGAGTTGGCTCACACATTCTTTTTCCAATTTGGAAGCTTAAATTTTATCCTTTGCTAGCATACTGGAAGGGCAGCACATTAATTAGTTCTACAACCCACCCCTTACTTCTTCCTCATACTCCAAAGTTCTTAGGAGTGAGTGCTGGTTAAGGGTTGGTAGAATTTATACCCACTAGGATCTTCTGGCATGGCTCAGAGTTCCTGCAAGGAACCTAGAATGAGTTCACTCCCTTAGATGCTATTATGAGTTTCAATTTTGAACCAGACCTGTGACTCACTCTTAGATGAGCAATTAATAGGAACACGTTTCTTTGAGACCCTTGGACTGATCCTTTGGATACTGAAGGCTCAAGTTTGGGATGCAGTAAGCTACGTAGAGTTTGAAGTTCAGATGAGCAATGAAATGAAACCGTGTACAGGAAGCCTGCTGATAACTTTGCACTGCATTGACTTAATTTCCCCAAATAAAATATAATAATGAATTCATTTAAAATAAGCAATTTTGAGAGCTGTCAACACAAATGGAAATTTGGGAGCTTTGCAAACTCACTACTGAAAGAAATGTGAAAAACAATTAAAATTATCAATATTAACCATGCTTTTAGTGTGAGGATGAAAAAGTAAACTTCATGCCAAGAATTTGTTCAGCCATGCAGAACTGAAGTCTGAGCATGCAAGTGACTCAATCAGAATCAAAGGAGGATAATGAAATAGGCCTTTGAAACATATAAAGAACATACAAAAATTGGATAAACATGCAGAATTTTAAAAAAAAAAAACCCACAGGCTTGACCCTCATAGAGTCCAAAATATTTGACACTGAGAATATCTTCCAGAATCCTTGTTAAGCCCCTATAAGAAGTTCTTTACATGAATTTCTACTGCCCATAAATGTGCCTCAGCCATTGAACAAATGATCAGCATTAAACTTTCTTATTTGGAGTCAGGCACGGTGGCTCATACCTATAATCTCATCACTTTGTGAGGCTGAGGCAGGAGGATTGCTGGAGTCCAAGGGTTCGAGTCTACAGTGAGCTATGATGGTGCCACTGCATTCCAGCCTGAATGAGACCCTGTCTCTTAAAAAAAAATAAATAAATAAAAAATAAAAAAGTCTTTTGAAAAGAAGACATTTTTACACCCTAATTCAAAGGCTACAAAGTTAAATAACCATTGAAAGGCATGCACAAGAAATAATAAATATGTATTAAATGTCCATTACCCTTGTTCATGAGGGAAGCTGTGAAATAGAGAATCCAAAACAAAGGTTAACCTCCAAATCACTCGTACTTCAATTTGAAGTGTATTTGTTAATTGTAAATTGTTTCTCTATTTTATCTTTACTTAGGTGAGGGCTTCTCAACTTCAACACTATTGACATTTTAGACTGGGTAAGTCTTTGCTGTAGGGGCTGTTTTGTGCATTGTAGGATGTTACTAGCATCCCTGGCTTCTACCAATAGATAACAAAAGCACCCCATATTTGTGGCAACCAAACATGTTTACAGACATTGCCAAGTGTCCCCTTTGGAGCCAAAATACCTCCCAGTTGGAAACCACTGATTTACACCGATATAAAGATTAGTTCACCTTTTCTGCTGGGCACACACCAGCTGGACAATAGGGAAAGTGATCTAGGAGAGAATAAGATGAAGCCGGCCCAAGACAAAGAAAATTTATTGAAGATAACCTGCAGTGTGGATAATCAACAAGTAATTCATGGGAATTAAATATATGGTTGGGAGCATCTTATTAGAGTCAATTGGTAGACAGTGAATGATTGAGGTTGATATAAATACCGGACATAGTTATAATCACCTTCCGGCTGCCCGACTCTGGCTGCTGAAGATCAAATCAAGTATTCCTTTTATAGAACTGCATGACTTGATACACATTGTGCAATTGAGAGCTTGCTTGTTTTTCAGTCATTGACAGCTGGTCTAGCAGAAAGGCTGCCAGACACTTGGGTCATGCAACCAATCTCAAAATGCATATTGGGCCTGAGAAGATATGGAAGTGATGACTAAGGATTTTAAGAAAGAAGAAGTAATCATTTCTAACTTAAATGTAAATTTGACGGTGTTTCTGCCATTTAGGGAAAATGTGTTTTAGCCCCCTTTATGTATTTGTGTATATTTTATGGACAAAAATTTTATTTTTATGAGAAAGTCTGAAGTTATGACAACAGGGTGGTTCATGAATTGGTACTCCGAAGACCACTACTGCAAAATAAAGGCTAAATCTCATGCCCCCTTCCAGTCACTACCTCCCCCTTCCCCGCTAGACCAACTTCTAACAGTATAAACTTTTGCCTGTTTTTGTACTTTATATAAGTGGAATACTATGTGTATTTTTATGTCTGTCTTCTTTCACTTGACATTGTTTTGTGAGATTCATCCAGATTGTTGTGATTTGCTGCTTTTCATTGCTAGCTGTTATTCCAATGAGTTCATATACCACAATTAATGTCTCTACTGTTGGGTTATTTTCAGTTTTAGATATTAAAAATTGTTATTTTCTGAAAAAAATAGGCTAAAAAGTTACATTCATCAGGAAAACATGTATGTCGACTGTGTTTTTTTGTGTGTGTGTTTTTCTATTAATCATACTGACTGGGTCCTGAGCTGTTTTGTTTTCCCAATGTGAGACATTTAATAAAAAAAGGTATACAGATGTGCCCATGGACTGGAAAATAGTTTACTTGGTTGTATTTATTTATTTATTTTTATTTTGAGACAGAGTCTCACTCCCTGCCCAGGCTGGAGTGAAGTGGAGTGATCTCGGCTCACCACAACCTCTGCCTCCCGGGTTCAAGCGATTCTCCTGCTTCAGCCTCCCTTATTCTCCTGAGTACCTGGGATTACAGGCATGTGCCACCATGCCTGACTAATTTTTGTACTTTTAAGTAGAGACAGGATTCCATCACATTGGCCAGGCTGGTCTCAAACTCCTGACCTCAAGTGATCCACCCGCCTCAGCCTCCCAGAGTGCTGGGGTTACAGGCATGAGCCACCATGCCCGGCCTACTCAGTTGTATTTATATCAGGTTCAACAATCATACTCTCTGCATTTCGTGTGTGTGTGTGTGTGTGTGTGTGTGGAGGTGGAGTTTCATTCTTGTTGCCCAGGCTAGAGTGCAGTGGCATGATCTTGGCTCACTGCAACCTCCATCTCCCAGGTTCAAGCGATTCTCATGGCTCAGCCTCCCAAGTAGCTGGGATTACAGGCACCTGCCACCACGCCCAGCTAATTTTTGTATTTTTAGTAGAGACAAGCTTTCACCATGTTGGCCAGACTGGTCTTGAACTTCTGACCTCAGGTGATCTGACTTCCTCAGCCTCCCAAAGTGCTGGGATTACAGGCATGAGCCACCATGCCCGGCCTCTGCATTTTCATTAATAGATTTCTATCTACTCACTCACTTAGAGAAAAAGCTACAGTTAAGAGATGTGTCCAGGGGCTGATCCTTGAATTCTGTTTGTAAAACAATTTTATTAGTGAACTTAAGACCCCAGAGAAGGCATTTACTGCATATCTAACACACTGCCTGGCACTTAGAAGGCATGTATTTGTTGAATGAATGAGTAAATAAGTTGATAGATGGAAAAATGACTATTGGGGCAAAATCAATACGATTAATTTTTTTTAATGTTATTTAAGCAAATAATGTTAAAAGGAGTTTCCCAAATGCAGACAGCCAAAAGATGAATGAGCTGAGTTATAATCTCAGACTAACTCCAAAGCATTTAACCTCTAAACTAGGTGGAATACTCAGAAAAGAAACGCTAATGGGTAAATGTAAATTCCTGCCCTAAAGAGGCAAAAATAAGTTTCACAAGTGCAGAATTGTGTATTGTTAATGGCCTCTGCTCATATAAAAGAGACCTCATGGCTTTGGTTGACCACAATGTCAGCTGAGCCCACAGTGTGATACACCATTAAAAAAGTGAATTCTGTCTGAAGCTACATTAATCAACATATTAAAGCAGTAAAAGTCTTTTTCAACCCAGCTCAGCACCTTTTACTTTTATCTCCTTGACCAATGTCTGGGACAGGATGTTGTAAAAATATTCAGTTCCTTGTCCTCGTGTTTTACTATCACTGGAAATATGCAGGTTTCACTTTGTACAGAAAAGTAACCAAGAACAGATGAAGACTTTTCCCTTTTTTTTTTTTTTTTTTTTTTTTTTGAGATAGACTCTCACTCTGCTGCCCAGGCTGGAGTGCAGTGGCGCAATCTCAGCTCACTGCGACCTCCACCTTCTGGGTTCAAGAGATTGTCATGCCTCACACCTGAATAACTGGGATTACAGATGGGCATCACCACACCTGGCTGATGTTTATATTTTTAGTGCAGACAGGGTCTTGCCATGTTGGCCAGGCTGGTCTTAAACTCCTGGCCTCATATGCTCTGCCTTGGCCTCCCAAATTTCTGGGATTACATGTGTGGGTCACTGCACCCGGCCAAGACTTTCCAATTGCAATCATTCTTGATTACCAATTCTTTGTTTCAGGTACGATTCCTGCCCTCTGTTCCCCTTATTTGGCATTTTGGATTGTCCCTTACTTCTGGCCTATCCTTACTTGGTGTGTTAGTCAGGGTTCTCCAGAGAGACTGAAGAAATAGGATAGATAGATAGATAGATAGAAAGAAAGATAGATAGATAATAGATAGACAGATAAATAGACAGACAGACAGATGATAGAGAATTTACTAGGGTAATGGTTCACACAATTATAGAGGCCAAGAAGTCCCACAAGCCATCTGCAAACTGGAGACCATGGGATGCTGCTAGAATGGCTCTGTCCTAGTCTGAAAGCCTCAGAACCAGGGAAGCCAAGCTCCAAGAACCTGGGGGGCTCAGGGGAAGTGGTGCTTGTGTAAGTTTTGAAGTCCAAAGGCTGGGAAGTCTGGAGTTCTGATGTCCAAGGGCAAGAGAGGAAGAGTGTATCCCAGCTCTCACAGATAGATCAATACAGTCGCCTTTTCACTGTTTCTGTGCTCTCAGGGGTCCCCGCTAATTCAGTGGTACCCACCCACATTGAGGGCAGATGTTCCTCACTTCCTCCACTCAGACTCACATGCTGATCTTCTCTGGAAACACCCTCACAGACACACCCAAAAATGATGCTTTACCAAGTTTCCAGGTATTCCTGAATTCAGTCAAATTGACACCTAAAATTAATTATCACACTTGGGAAATGGCTACCGTCATTGCTTTGTGCTCAAGAGACCCAAGCCAGCAATGTCCACTCAATCTTAGTTTACTCTCTGATAGAACATTTTGTTTGGTTATGGGAATCTTATTGAGACAGACATTGTTAAGCTAAGGGCAGCCAAGACGATGAAATACCTAGAAATTGTACCGTATGTACACATTTGATCTTAGCTAAAAGACTGAGAAAGACTATGTTACACAAGGAAAAGCTGGTGAAACTACAGGAGTTTAACCTGGACAAGAAAAGGCAATGATGTGTAGTTGGTACAACTGTATTATTCTGTACGTGAACAGCTGTTCTGCAGAAAAGGTAATAGTCTTAATCTCATTTTATAAGTAGGAAATATAAATGAGTGAAAGCTTTAGGGGGCCTTTTTGGGTCTGGTGGGAGGGAGAACCTAGCCATAAAAAAGTATCTGTATTAGTAATGTTGCAACTCAATTCAAACCAGTTTACAGATTGAAGAGAATGTATTGTCTTTTGAAACTGAAAGATTCAAAGGGATGACTGGCTTCAGATTTGGAGGAAAAATGGGGTAATATACAGCAAGGATAAGGAATTCATAACATTCTCGAGTTATCCCAAATTATCTCCAAAGGTTGGAGAGTTTTAGGGTTAATCTCTTAGGAGAGGTTGGTTTTTAAAATATTTTGAGGAATAGAATGGACATGATTTTCAGGGAAACAATAAAAAATTGTTCTAGGCCATACAGCTGGGATTGAGAAAAGAGAATAATGGGCATAGTAAGAGGTTCTCTGTTTAACTAGACTAGAACAAGAAATATGCAGAAGAATGAATCAGAAATTTGAGATAATGGCAGAACCATTGATGACTGAGTCTCATTCAGGCTCTTATGGTATTTACAAAACACATTAGGTCATGTACTCCTATAAGTTCTTAAATGTTTATTTAAATTTAAAATGAGATCTGCTTATCTGGAAAAGAATTATTACATTATTTATAAAAATGAATTGACATGGTATTAGAATATCGCATATCTTTGGATAATTTACTGTCTATGACAATAGTTATAAACTTGACATTTGTAAAGAAAATATCAAAGTAGGATATGAAGTATCAAGATACAATACTTTAACGTATGATTCTGTATTCACGATATATCTTTGGAAGAAGACACAAGAAATTGGTATTAATTGCCTCTAGGAAGGAGACCTAAATGGCAGGAGTTGGGATGTAACATGGTTTGGATCTATGTTCCCACCCAAATTTCATATTCAGTTGTAATTCTCAGTGTTGGAGGTGGGGCCTGGTGGGGGGTGATTTGATCATGGGGGCAGTTTTCTCATGAATAGTTTAGCACCATCCACTTGGTGCTGTTCCTGTGATAGTTCTCAAAAGATACTGGTTGTTTAAAAGCGTGTAGCACCTCCCCACTCTGTCTTCCTTCTGCTCCAGCCATGTGACGTGCTTTGCACCCCCTTTGCCTTCTGCCATGATTGGAAGCTTCCTGAGGCCTCCCCAGAAGCAGAAGCCACAATGCTTCCTGTACAGCCTGCAGAACTGTAAGCCAATTAAACCTCTTTTCTTTAAAAATCACCCAGGCTCAGGTATTTCTTTATAGCAGTGCAAGAACAGACTTATACTGGGTATGAGGGAGAATTTTCATTTCAAACCTTTTGGTACTGTTTGGGATTTTATATCATATGTATTTTGTATTCAGCATTAGCTAAATAATTAATAAAAATATTAAGCTTGTATTCCTGTTTGGGTCAATATCAAAGTTTGAAAGACTCTGTGCCTTTTTCCATTGATCTGACTGTTGCTTTAATTCCTCTCATTTTCTACATAATTTGGATCTTTTTTTAACATCATTGACCAAAATAGCTAATTGATCTACTGTGTTGTTTGAAGACAAGATCTTAAGCCAGATATGTCTTCTTTTCCTTGCTATTGGTGATTGTGGCACCTTGATAGGAAAATTCCTGAGGCAGAAATGGTGAGAAGTAATTTAAATGATAACCTCTCCAATATGTTCGATTTTCTCCATTCCTGCTGCTACTAATTTGACCTGGGACATTAATATGCTGTCTCCTGGCTACCTTCACAGCCTCCTTAATGACCTCTCTCTTTAGTCCTATTTCCCTTTAATTCTTTCTCCACATTGTGGCCGGCAATCTAATCATGTCTCTCCCACTTAAAACCTTTGGATAGTTCTTCACTGGACTCAGGGAAAAGCCTAGACTCCTTTATACACTTGCAAGTCCTTTCAGGATGTGGCTCCTGCCTCCTCATCTTCTCTTGCCACCCTCTCCTTCTGTGCTCCAGTTTTTCCATTCTTGGAACTCACCATGCCGTCTCTTGTTCCTGGAACAGTCTGCTACCCCGGTTTTGCCTGGCTAACTCCTAATCATCCTTGAATTCACTTAGATATCATATTCCCTGGAAATCCCTGCAGTCTTCAAAATCTGAGTTTTAAAAACCCTCTTCTGTGCTTCCAAAGCACCCTGTGCTTCCTTTCATTGTCTGCTACTTCTCTGCATTATACTTTACTTCCCTGATTCCTACACAAGACTCTCAGCTCCATGAAGACAGGGACCTTATCTATGTGCTCAGTTATATCACCAGAACTTAGCACCGGCTCTGGAATGGGTAACCACTTAAATCAATTAGAGATATACTCTGGAAAAAGAACTATGCTTTCTTTTGTGGTGAAAAATAGGATTGTCACATTGGGTAATGGCGGAACCATGGAAAACAAGAATCTTATCAGCTTAATTTATTAAATTGTGTTAATATAGTTTTGTTCGTGAATATTGTTCTTTGCTGAATTCCTGGAAGGAAGGCATTAGAATGTTTCCTTTGGGTTGAGAGTATATTTATGTCCAGGACACACATTAAAAGGGCTTGCTCTGATGTTAGAATATTTCATAGCATATAAGTATACCTGGACATCTAATGTCATCGGATGAGGCCTTTAAATTTTCTTGAAAGTCATCTTTTACTCGCCACCGCTCTTTCTCTTTCTTATAGTTCCTACCTCTGCAGAAAATACTTCTAAATAACCTCTTTCCAGCTTATAATATTTTATCCTAATATAAACACATTGCTTTACCTCTGAATAAAATGATAAGAACTTTAATTTTTAGAAAATTATACATTGTAGTTCCACAATTCTCAGATGCCATTTTTTTCCTTTTCAGGGAAAAAACAAATATGAAACTAAATGTGTCAGTGCAGTGGCTCACACCTGTCATCTCAGCACTTTGGGAGGCTGAGGCTGGTGGATCATATGAGGTCAGGAGTTCGAGACCAGCCTGGCCACCATGGCGAAACCCTGTCTCTACTAAAAATACAAAAATTAGCTGGGCGTGGTGGTGCATGCCTGTAATCCCAGCTACTCGGGAGACTGAGGCAGGAGAATCGGGGGGCAGAGGTTGCAGTGAGCTGAGATGGGACCACTGCACTCCAGCCTGGGCAACAGAGTGAAACTCTGTCTCAAAAAAAGAAAAAGAAATTAAATGTGTCAAGACCCCAAATTAGGTAACAACAGAAGAAGAAGAAGAGAAGGAAGAAGAAGGAGAAGAAGAAGAAGGAGGAGGAGAAGGAGGAGGAGGAGGAGGAGAAGGAGGAGGAGGAGGAGGAGGAAGAAGGAGGAGGAGAAGGAGGAAAAGAAAAGAAGCCAACAATTGTAAGGCTCAGTGCAATTTCCAATACATTATAATATGAAAGAATGTGTGTCTTAAATACACACATATGCACACACTTATATTTGGAGAACAAATGTCAGGAAATACAGCGAAATATTAAGGTTTGTGTGATGTGGGATTATGATTAATTTTTCCTTTATTCTTCATATTTTCTATAATGTTTCTTCAAGGAGAGGATCTGTATTTTGGCATCATCAAGAAAAATTAATAAACTCTAAAAATAGGCATGACATATTTAACATGTATTTTGCTTCTCTTCCATATTCTTGAGGTCCCTGAGTTCTCAGTTTATGAAATGAGTTAACACACTCTTGGCTTAACTTGGGGCTACATGCCCTATTCATTTGATCCAAGTATTAATGGCTTCACTTCTTTCCGCCCCCCCCCCCACAGAAATGCTGTTCTTCCTTCTGGATGCAATTCCATGAAAAGCTTTTGCAGTCCTCAGCTCATTATTCCTTGTGTGGCTGCGAATTTCGGTCTTCATTGACACTTGCATGCTTTAGGACGTTCAGAAAATGAGTTAGGGCCTCTGACATACCAATAAATACGGGACATTACAGAAATCAGTTTCCGAGAGTTGCAGGCAATATTAGATTTTGTGACTATTGGATTAAATTAGTTACTAATGGATAAAGTGCATACCAGGTGTTCCGTAAAGACTCCTTCTCGTCCTCATGATCCCTGAGAAAAGAACAAAGCAGTTCAAGAACTTTTTTAAAAAATTTTTTTCCTTTCTTCTGCTTGCAGCTTTTCTTTTTTCTTTTCTTTTCTTTTCTTCTCTTCTCTTTGCTTCTCTTTTCTTTTCTTCTCTTCTCTTCTTATTTCTTGACATGGAGTCTTGTTCTGTTGCCTAGGCCGGAACACAGTCGTGCAATCTCACTGCAACCTCCT
Organism: Papio anubis; assembly: GCF_008728515.1. NCBI lineage: Eukaryota > Metazoa > Chordata > Mammalia > Primates > Cercopithecidae > Papio > Papio anubis. Next base: position 60,670,540 of record NC_044980.1, on the reverse strand, counting down.
CCTCCTAGGTTCAAGTGATCCTCCCACCTCAGCCTCCCATGTAGCTGGGACCACAAGTGCCCACCACCATGCCTGGCTAATTTTTGTATCTTTTTGTAGAAACAGGGTTTCACCACATTGCCCAGGCTGGTCTTGAACTCCTAGGCTCAAGCAATCCATACGACTTGGCCTCCCAAAGTGCTAGGATTACAGGCGTGAGCCACCACATCTGACTGCCTGTAGCATTTCTTTCTTTCTTTCTTTCTTTCTTTTTTTTTTTTTTTGAGACAAGAGTTTCATTCTGTTGCCCAGGCTGGAGTGCAGTGGTGCCATCTCAGCTCACCACAACTTCTGCCCACCTGATTCTCCTGCCTCAGCCTCCTGAGTAGCTGGGATTACAGGCATGTGCCGCCACGCCTGGCTGATTTTTGTATTTTTAGTAGAGACGGGGTTTTACATGTTGGCCAGGGTGGTCTCGACCTCCTGACCTCAGGTGATCCACCTACTTCAGCCTCCAAAAGTGCTGGGATTATAGGCGTGAACCACGGCACCCAGCCTGCCTATAGCATTTCCTATCCAAACAAAAAGTTTAGCTCTTTTGTGAATCCTCTTCCTTTGTAAAAATTTAAAGGAGTGTAGCTTGGAAAATGGCACTTCCCATGCTATAAAGCTAATTTCATGTCTTGACAGTTAGCCTGAAAGCTGCTACACTGGTTCACAGGGACAGGACAGAGGCATTACCTTGGAGAAATAACCAGTGCAATCAGCAATTATGCATCTCAAAGCACTCTTTAGAAAGCTCTTCAGGTAGAAGAATCATGGGAAAAAACATGAGCTCCCTCAAGTAGTGGTGTAGCCCCACACCACCCTGCCAAAAATGTTCTTAGCTACCCATACCTTGTTCATTCAAACTTTTGAGCCCTCTTGGGCACTCTGAATTCTGATAGCAATAATGATATATGGCTTCAGTGCTGTCCTTTGTCTTTTTGACAGCATATTTCTAGTCTACTTTTGCTATTCTTATTGAAGAAATCAATTCCTTTTTTAAAAAAAAAAAAAAATGAATTGATTGTCTTTTCCAACATGCCGCATGTCAGTTGTATCCACTCCCACAGCTCCAGTTATCATTTCTATGCCAGTGGCTCCCAGTTTTACATCTTTTGCCCAATCCCCTGTTCTGAACCTTAGATGAACAACTGTAAGCTAAATATCTCAATTTGGATGTACAGAAGCATCTCATGTGCTACATATTCAAAACTTACTTTCCCCCCATATTCTCCTCTCAATTTCCTAGCTAGAGGAAGGCCTCACTGTCTACCTACTTTCCCAAGCCAACAACCTGTCATCTTTGGACCTATCCCCGTTCATCATCCCCTCCATCCAAATGCCAAGTCTTATTGATTATACTTCCTAAACATATTTCAAATCCTCTCTCTCTATCACCACTGCTACTAACAGTCCAGGTCACTATCATTTCTTGCCTCAATTACTCCAAAAGGCTTCTTAATCACCTCCTTGACTTCAGTCTTTGTCCTTGGAGATCCAAGCTACAGATTGCAGTTGGAGTGATTATTCTAAATCACCAACTTAATCATGTCACTCTGCTACTACCAAATTTTCAGGATTAAGTCCAAATTTCTCAACATGGTTTTATAAGACTTTCATGATTTGGTCCCTACTTGTTTTAACTCCCTTTCTCTCCCCCTTCCCCAAACCTTGCTATAGCCACAGTGAGCTGCTTTCTGTGTGTTCTAGTGTTTCACAGTCTTTGCATATACTAGACACCACTTGGAACACTCTGGCTTCTCTGCATCACCTGATACTGCTTATCAACTACACTCAGTTTCAGATCTCAGTGTAGATGCCACATGCCCTGGAAAGCTTCTCAGCATGAGTCCTGCCCTTGGCTGAGTAAGGCACCCCCTCTACACTCCCATAGCACCCCCTACTTACTCTTGTCAGAGTATATTGCACACTGTTTTCTAATTTTTTATTTACCTGTATGTCCCCCCTTACTAGATTGTTAACTCCCTAAGGACATACAGTGTCTCATTTACTTTTAACTCTCATGTAAAATGACCCTGTAAAGGTCTTGTAATGATCCTAGTAAAGTCTTGGAATCAGTAAGCTCTCAATGACCATTGGTTGAACTAATGAATGAAGTTGTAGAAGTGATAGGTTCCCTGGCTGCCAGAACACTTACAAATGAAGCTCAAGTTACTCTAATTGTTTGGATTAGCAAGTAAATCTTCAGGTCTAGGCCAGATTGGTGGAAATCAGGACTCCTACTTTTGATGGAGGGCCTGGCCTGGACAGTAGACTCCACAGCCAGCTATTTCCTTACGAGTGTGAGTCATGTAAATTGTAAAAAGCCCTTAATTCCTATTTTTTTTTTTTTGGAGATGAAGTCTAGCTCTGTCACCCAGGCTGGAGTGCAGTGGCACAATCTTGGCTCACCGCAACCTCTGCCTCCTGGGTTCAGATGATTCTCATGCCTCAGGCTTCCCAAGTAGCTGGGACTACAGACATGTGCCACCGCACCTGGATAATTTTTGTACTTTTAGTAGAGATGAGATTTCACCATTTTGGCCAGGGTGGTCTCAAACTCCTGACCTTAGGTGATCCCCCTGCCTTGGCCTCCCAAAGTGCTAGGATTACAGGAGTGAGGCAGTGTGCCCAACCCCTAATCCCTAATTCTAATAGAAGTAACTTCATCTTCCAAGTTGAGTTATATATTAGGCAAAGTGAATTTTCTATCTTTTCTTCCTTTATGCATTCATCTAGGGATTAGATGATCTCAACCTTAGATCCCAGAAAAATAGATAGGCACAAGAAGATAGATTAGTGCTAGAGAGTAATGCAGGGACAGAGCTTTCGAAAGAATGGGTTGCATAGTTGGAATACTTTTATGGTAATATACAGAAACAAAGGTGAACATGAGACAATGCCTCTGCTGTGTAGAAGGGAAGCATCAGACAACAAGCAAGCAAATAAATCAACAAGATAAAATCAGAAGGTAATAAATACTATGATGTCAAAACAAGGTGATGTGATAGAGGGTGGGGGTGGGGAAGTAGCTGCTTATCATAGGGGGTCAGGGAAGGCCTCTTTGAAGATTTGAGCTGAGATCTGAATGAGGAAAAGGAGACAGGCATGTGAAGAAATGTTTAAAAAAAAAAAAAGCCAGGAATGGTAGCTCACACCTGTAATCCCAGCACTTTGGGAGGCCGAGGCAGGCGGATCACTTAAGACCAGCCTAGACAACGTGATGAAACCCCGTTTCTACAATCAATACAAAAAGATTAGCAAGGTATGGTGGGGTGTGCCTGTAGTCTCAGCCACCCGGGGGCCTGAGGCAGGAGAATCTCTTGAGCCCCAGAGGTCGAGGCTGTAGCCAGCCATGATCACACCACTGCATTCCAGCCTGGCGACAGAGCAAGACCCTGTCTCCAAAAATAATTAAATAAATAAGAAAGAGAGAAAGAATAATCCCACTGGAAGGGAAGAATAGCAAGCGCAAAGAAAAAATTTACAAGTTTGAAGAACAGCAAAAAGAGTGGTGCGAACAAGGGGAGCGTAGTTGCATGTTATGGAGAAAGGGAGGGGTGCCTACATGTTTACACTCTGGGGAGTTGGGGCTTAACAATCAGTGCACTGGGAAGCCTTTGGAGGGTTCTGAGCAAGTAATTGACTTTATCTAAATATCCTTGAATTTATAGACTGAGCAGGTAGAGGGTAAAGTGGGGAAAAGAGAATTTTTTTAACCTTTCCTACTTAAACTAAAACTGCATATTTGTGCTTTCCAGCGTTTTTGTACTCAGAATAAATTGCTGACCTGTTAAAACACATTGATTATACATTTTATTTCCTAATAAATTGTAGTTCTTCCTAAATTGAAGAACTTAGAAACATCACTGCCATTCGTGGTTCTAGGTAAAGAACGAACACTTCTTGCACATTGTAATTTTTTTAGTGTCCCTACCCAATAGGAGATTAGAAAGTAATTTTGTTTAAGATCTAAAATTAAAGCAGTCACTAATTTTAACCTATTCTGCTCCCATGTGGTTATCACAATTAAAATCAGAACTTCTAACAGTCACATCCAACCAGAAGTCAGTTTTAAACCTTTCATTCTAGACCTTTAAGTGAATAGCTGAAATCTTGCATATCTTCTCTGTTTAATTGCAATTCACACAGCCTTTCTAGTGAAACTGTGAGGTTTAAAGGTGAATTGAATCTGAGTGTAATTAAAAAATTATTTGGACAGTGTTCCTTGCTGGAAATATTATCTATGTAGATATTACACTATGTAGTGTTTGTTAATTATTATAAAGCTGGGTTTATTATCTATAATTTAGAAACTTTATGTGGTTCTCTGTCAAAATAAAAATGTAATATACTGTAGTACTGAAAAAATATTGCTTTTCCTGAGGAGGTCAAAGCATTTCACTGATGTTTTCTCTTTAGTCCTCACCATTTCCCCAAGGTAAGTAGATGGAAAGTGTTATGCACATTTAATAGTTGGGGAACAAGGCCAAGAGAAATGAATGAACATGCCCAAGGACATATAATACGTCAGTGGCAGGGAAGGGATGAATCTCAGGTCTTCTCATTCTCAGAGATCTGGCATTTTATAATGTTGGGCAGGTACCAAACCAGTTCTTGTTTGGCTTGGTACCTTTGAGTCTTCATGTAAACAGTTACAATGAACTAATAAGACATCTGTTCAAGGTCATATCTCTGTTTGCTGTTTACATTGGCAATGATTCTTAACTATTATTTTTAAATGAAGGTGTTTGAGGGGTTTAAACAGTGCAGTGAGATTAAAACATTCCATCTCATGTATTGCATGTGGTTGCCTGTCTAGGAACTTCTACGTCAATAGAAACTTTATTATTTTGCTAAAGATTAGACTTACTGCCTGCTGTTTAAGAAATTAGAACCATAGGCTTGGAACAGTGGCTTATGCCTGTAATCCCAGCACTTTGACATGCTGAAATGAGGAGGATCACTTGAGGCCAAGAGTTCAAGACCAGCGTGGGCAACATGGTGAGACTGTTTCTACAAAAAAAATTTTTTTAATTAGTCAGGTGTGGCAGCATGCACCTGTGGTCCAGCTACTTGTGAGGCTGAGGCAGGAGGATAGCTTGAGCCCAGGACGCCAACGCTGCAGCGAGCCATAGTCATCCCACTGTACTCCACCCTGGGTGACAGAGCAAGAGCCTGTCTCAAAAAAGAAAACCCAGGAATTAGAAACAGGCTGGGTACAGTGGCTCACACCTGTAATCCCAGCACTTTGGCAGGCCAGATTTTACCAAACACATTTCATATGCAGGCAGGAGGATCACTTGAGGCCAGGAGTTTGAGACCAACCTGGGCAACATAGCAAGACCCCATCTCTACAAAAAAATACAAAATTCAACCAGGCATGATGGCATTCACCTATAGACCCAGCTACTTGGGAGGCTGAGGTGAAAGGATCCCTTAAGCTAGGAGGTGGAGGTTGCAGTGAGCTGTGATTGCACCACTGTACTCCAGCCTGAGTGACAGGGTGAGACTCTGTCTCAAAAAAAAAAAAAAGGAAAAAAATACACACACACACACACACACACACTTCATTGTATCATTTTCCTATTGAATGCTTTTTCTTCATAATAGGATATTTGAAACCTGTAGGCTCCTGTAAAAAGTTATAGTTGTTTAAGCTTTGGTTCTTGGGTTGTAGAGTGCTTAATGTCCTACCATATTAGTATATGTTCTTGCTTTTTTGCCTTCTCTTCTCACTCTTATGCCTGAATTGTTATTATAAACAATTCCAAACACACGCAGGCATACCAAGAATGTTCCAATAAACCTCTATATACCTATCACCCTGATGGTAATTACATGCAATTATAATTACATAATTATGAAGATTTTACAAAACATGTTTCATTTGTCCCTCTTTTTGCATTTGCCAAACTTTAAAAAAAAAAAAATCCTGGACATCAGGTAATCTCATCTTGTATACTTGACCTATGTCTATAAAAATAAGAACTTTTAACTCATAGTCATAATGCCATTATCCCCCGCCCCAAAATTTAACAATGTCTTTATATCATCTAAAATTCACGCCTGGCTGGGTACAGTGGCTCACGCTTATAATCCCAGCACTTTGGGAGGCTGAGGCAGGAGAATTGCTTGAGGCCAGGATTTCAAGACCAACCTGGGCAACATGACAAGACCCCATTTCTACAAAAAAAAAAAAAAAAAAAAAAAAAAAAAAAAATTCGTTTTAATTTGCCAGGCATTGGCGTGCCTATAATCCTAGCCAGTGGGAGACTGAGGCAGGAGGGTTCCTTGAGCCCAGGTGTTGGAGATTATAGTGAACTATGATCCCATCACTGCAATCCAGCCTGGGTGGCAGAGTGAGACCCTTTCTCTAAAAAATAAAATGAAACAAAATCCATTCCTTAATAAAATTCCTCAGATCGTTTTTAGAAAAACAGTATTTTCATAGTTGGGGTATTCAAATAGGAAACCAAAGGTGGCATTTGGTTACCATGTCACTCTGGCACTCTGGCACAGTTCTCTCCGTTTTTCATCTCATACCCTGCTGTTGACTAGTTGTAGAAACCAGGTAAGTTGCCCTGAAGAATGTCCCAGATTTTGAAATTATCTGTTTGCTTCTTTACGGTATCACTTGTTTCTTTATTTCTCATATTTTCTATGAATGGAAGTTAGCTCTAGAGACTTGATTAGGTTCAAGTTAAACCATTTTTTAAATTGTTATTGCAAGAACACTTCATAGGAGGTGCTTGTGAGCTTCCTGTTACCTCATATGTAAAGGCCCAGAGTGTCTGGTTGTTCCACTCTTAGTGATGCTAACATTGATCAGAGGGTTAGTGTAGTGACAGCTTGATCCCTCCATTGTAATGTTTCCCACCAGACTTTCAACTAAGGGTATCGGTCATTCATTATCTTTTCTTGAATCACTTATTTCAGAGGTCTCAAATCATTATTTTCTAATCTTTTTATTCCTTCTGCATTTATTAGCTGGAATGCTTCTGTGAAGAGAAACTTTCCTTATCAACTAAGCCTAGTTGGTTTAAGAGAGAATAAATGCCTAATTATTTCTTTTTATTTGACAAGGAATTGATATCCTAGTTACACCCGTGGTATCAAATGAAGAAGGTTTCAATCAGTTGCATTCATGATTCTTCTTGAGACTCAAATTCCTGCTGACTTCTTACTTCTATCAACGATATGTAATGCAAGACTCTAACACAGGTTGAGTATTTGCTACACATTGATTTTTGAGGAAAGCACATGGTCTCTTCTCTCTTGTATCTCCTCATCTGAACTGAATCTTTTCTTCTGTTTCCTTTAGCTTTACTCCTTAGTGGGTATGAACAAGATATAGAACCAAAGAGGTGGAAAAAGAGAATAAAAGGCCATGTGGTTCATTGTCTGAAACCAAGCATTGTGGGAGAAAAAAAATTAAACACTTATTTCAAAGGAACCAAAAAATACTTCTACATTATCCCCAGCCTTGAAGACAAGGAACAAACCACAAAAAGTTCCTTATGTCTTTGTTCACGGCATGTAACACTGAGCTTTTTCAGACTTTTACCTTAATAATTCTATAATTAATTGGTGAGGGTAGCAAAAATGGGGATGAGTTAATGACCAGGACTTCTTGCCAAATCTTTCATGTTTCACATCAGAACAAGATCACTAAGGAGAAATATTCTTATAAACCCAAATGCCAAGGTGGCTTATGCTTTTGGAAACCCTATGAGCTCACAAGGTTTATAGGATCCTAACATTAACAGGGAGCATGGTCCTGCTAATGCAGCCACCACAGGCCTAATTGGTTGGATAACTTCTAATAACAACCCTTTATTTAACAACAATATATTTTTATTGTAGTTGTCAGAAATAATTTCATTCTTTACTCATGCACAAAATGAGTTTGGGATATCAGCTTTCAGCAATAAAATGTGTAGCAACATTTTAATATTTCTTAATGTTATAGAGAATACAAGCATCATTACTACAAAATGAGAGCGGTTTTCCAAAGTCTTGTTTCCTTTGTGGAAAGTAAAAAGGTAAAGTTAATCTACAATTTAAAAAAAAATTGGCATGTTGCCCAGGCTGGTCTCAAACTTCTGGGCTCAAGTGATCCTCCCACCTTGGCCTCCCAAAGTGCTGGGATTACAAGCATTAGCCACCATGCCTGACCTATAATATTTTTTGAATGGTCCAAAAATTCATGTGGAAAATAATAGCTCAGAATAAGAAGGTTTTGCCTCCCATTGACCTTCCTGTAATGGATACTGACCCCTCAAGGTGTAAATTTTTCTCTGCCCTGCCAAGTTACATATTCTAAAAATAAAGTTTTACAATACAGCCTGATATTCTTCAGAGACAAACAATAATAGGGATAGAGGTTTTAGAATATTTGAAGACAAAATGGAAGTAATAAATTACTAACATTTTATAGAGAACAGGTTTAAATGGTTTCTTTTTCTAAAAACAAATGAAAAGAATCTTAACACTCAATTCTGCTACCAAGTTAGTGGTGGTCTTTGTGGGGAAAAGTCACCCAAAAGTTACACTGGGAAACTCAGAATAATGAGTACCCAGAGACTAAGGTGGAATAATTGGTGTTGGGTGTCTTGACAGTATTTCTCATTGAGTAGCATATGTATTTGTGTATGGATGTATGAAAGTGGGCATGAAGTATGAAGATCTTTGTATCACACAGTAATACCCACCAGAGACAATCGACCATGAAAGAGGTACTAAAAAGCCAAATAAACAAAAATGACTTGGCTGGCTGATGTCAATCAGACTATGTTATTGGCCACCCAGTGCTGGCATGATGGTCACATGAACAGAGCCTTGTGGAAAGATGGAGGCTGTGCATTAGCCCGGTTACATGGGCTACCACTTACCAAATCTGCCCTATCTAGTGCCGTTGCCAGATGTCCAACATGGCAGTAACAGAAACCAATGTTGCGCCACCACTGCAACACCATCCCCAAGAGACCAAACAGCTACTTGATAAGAAGTTGAATAGAGTGGGCCTCTTCCACTCAATTTTTTCGGACAGTAATAGATAAATATTTTGGTTATATGTTAGCTTTTCCTGCTTACAGAGCCTCTGCCAGCACCACCAAGAGCCTATGGAGCATTTGATCCTCAACTGAATTACACATAATATCCATCTGACGAGAAGACCCTTTTTTTTTTTCTTGAGACGGAGTCTTGGTCTGTCGCCCATGCTGGAGTACAGTGGTGTGATCTCCGCTCACTGCAACCCCTACCTCCCAGATTCAAGCAATTTTCCTGCCTCAGCCTCCTGAGTAGCTGAGATTGCAGGTGCTGCCACCACACCCAGCTAATTTTTTTGGATTTTTAGTAGAGGCAGGGTTTCACCATGTTGGTCAGGCTGGTCTTGAGCTCCTGACCTCGTGATCCACCCACCTCGGCCTCCCAAAGTGCTGGGATTACAGGCGTGAGCCACCGTGCCCGGCCCAGAACACATCCCCTTTTTACAGCAAAGGAGATGTGACAGTGGGCCCAAGACCTTGGGATTTCCCTGGTCTTTATCACATACCGAACCAACCCGAAGCTACTAGCCAGATAGATAATTGGAATGGTTTGCTGAAAACATGCTTAAGCACCAGTTCAAAGCCAATACTTTGTAAGGATGGGGCATTATCCTCCAGGGTACAGTGTCCCAGTAGGAAGAATCATGAGACTGAGAACCAAGGGGCAGAAGCAGGAATGATCCTACTTACTATCACTCCCAATGAACCATCTGGGGACTTTATGCTGCTCATCTGCATTGCATTAGGCTCTGCAGGGTTAGAGATTCTGATCCCCACAGGAAGAACACTGCCTTCAGGAAACACAGTAAGAGTCCTGTTGAACCATAAGCAGGTTGTCCTTGAGCACTTCGAGCTCCTTGCATTGAGGGACCAGCAGACGAGAGGAGTCACTCTCTAGGCAAAGATAATTGACTGATTATCAGAAAGGGGCTGGGCTGCTAGTACACAATAGGACATGGAGGACTATGTTGTGCAACTCAGGTAATCTACTTGGGTATCCTTGTTACATCCTTGCCAAAAGGTGATGGAAATAGACAAAGGAAGTGCCCCTTGCCTGAGAAGGACATGGAGACCATGGGCCCATTCCCTCTAGGAATGAGAATCTGGGTCATGCCACCAGGTAAGCCACCAAAACCAGTAGAGATGTTAGCTGAGGGCCCAAGGATTTTAGAATGGTTAAGAGAAGAGATAAAGTGAGTACCAGTTGCAGCCCCAAGACCAGTCACAGCAGCAGGTGTAGTTTGTTCCACCAACCTTCCCCTTCTAGGGAAGAGGGCCCCTTTCATACATGAAGCAATGAATCCAAGTGCCACATGGGGTAGTCTATGCTGAACATGGAGATGATCTGCCCAGAACCCCCTGTGAGGAAAGATTTGCTGTCTCAGCTGCTGGGAATGCAACTGACGGACAGCCTTCAACTGTCAGTTCTTGTAGAAATTGTCTCAGCTGCAGAAATCCCCCCTACCAAGGTTACATCCCTCTGGAGGTAGTCCTTATCCAATGACTGGAGTGAGAGTACAAAGGTCTGGCTATTTTGGCTCACTGTGGGATAACCCTGAGGAGGCATTTCAGCTCCAGAGCTCCCCTTAGAACTGGTTGAAGCTGCCAGGCTGGCATTACAGCTTGACTTCTCCCTCCGCCTGATTCTTCCTTCTCTTCTTTCCTAATAAATATCCCAAACACTAAGCTGTGTTTTGGAGTCTGCCTCCCAGGGCACCCAAAACGCAACTAGAGAATCCTGTTTCCCAGAGTTTCCCTCATCTGCCAATTTCTTCGGTTAGTGACGCCCATGTGAGGTCTATAGGTTGCGTTGTGCAGAGCTGGCGCCTCACCTATCTGAGCCACCACAACTCTGCATTTATTCCTTTCATTACAGCACTCACCACATCACATTGAATTGTCATCTATGTTATTGTTAGTCTTTTCCTCTGAATGATTCGTCTCATTCAGGAAACCAGGGACCCTTTCCTCACCAACCTTTGTGTTCCCAGCACCTACTGCCTATTCAGTGCTTAAACGATATTGTTGAATAGTAATGAGTGATGGGAGAAGCTTTAGCCTTAAACGAGGCTTTTTATTTGACTTATGGAAGTTCTAAGCCTTTGTATAAAAAAGTGAAGATCTTTATTAGATTATTTGCTAAATTTGGCTCTGCATCAAAAACAGTCATACTGATCGCATCAGAATTTATTTTCCCTTTGTGTTTGGGTATGAATCAAGTGGTAAGTGGCTACCAGCAGCAAAGGATTTTCCAAGCAGGAGTGAAGGGTGAATATCCTGCAAGTCAGTCCTTCCTGGTGACATAGCGGTTGTCATTTACTAAGAAGTTGCTGTGCTCCAGGCATAATGCTCAGCCCATGAGTCAGAGAGAGAGAGAGAGAGAGAGAAGACCATCCTACCCTAGGAAGGCTAATCTAATGAGGAAGACAGGTAAGTAATAACTTGCATGTAGATGAACCATGTTCTTCCTCAAACATCTGTGACAGCATCAGTACCCGGATGAGAGTGAAATGTGAAGCAGCAAGGATTCTTTGAAATGAGATAATAAAAGCCAACAATAACCTGACTTTCACTGGACACACACACACACACACACACACACACATATTATGTAGGCCAAGTGCATTGGCCAGTTTACCCCTGAGTTCCCCTTCCTCAGGCAGTGTAGGAAGGAGCAATCTTGCGTTTCCCCTAGTGGTAAGGGTGCCACGAAAGTAGTGGCACAGAACATAGTCCCAGGCCAGAGTGCTGGGTACATGGGTGGAACTTTATTTCCTGAAATTTGGGAGTGGAGTGGGCAAGTCTGGAGCCCTAAAGGAAAGGAGGAATTACAGGGGTAAGATTAGGGACTGACAAGACTTGCCACGCCAAAGCGACACACCACATGGGAGGCCTGGGTTCCGTCCCTAACCTGTTTAAAAAAAAAAAAAAAAAAAAAAAAAAAGGCCCGCAATGGTAGCTCATGCCTGTAATTTTAGCATTTTGGGAAGCTGAGGCCAGTGGATCACTTGAGGTCAGGGTTCAAGACCAGCCTGGTCAACAGGGTAAAACCCTGTCTCTGCTAAAAATACAAAAATTTTTAGCCAGGCATGGTCATGCGCACCTGTAATCCCAGCTACTCAGGAGGCTGAGACATGAGAATAGCTTGAACCCAAGAAGGCGGAAGTTGCAGTGAGCTGAGATTGTGCCACTGCACTCCAGTCTGGGTGACAAAGCAAGACTCCATCTCAAAAAAAAAAAAAAAAAAAAAAGAGAAAGAAAGAAAGACTTGGCCACAAAAGCAAAGCCAGAGTCCTTTCCTGCCTGGAAGGACCAGAAGCAGCAATGATTTTGCTGAACACCATGGAGCGAATAGCCCTGGATCTGTGACTCTCCTGGTCTAAGAATGAGCTCTGTGCTGGGATTCAACTACAGGTAAGGATTGTTGTGTGACCCTGTTTTATAAAAGGAGCCAGAGCAATCCATTAGAACTACCACCTGAGGCCATAGAAACCAAGGGAAACCAGCTGTCATCAAGGAAGTAGCCCGAAGCCTTAAACTAGTTTTCATTTTTTTTTTTTTAATTTTTAAATTGAAACATAGTAATTTTACATATTTGTGGGGTATACGTGGTATTTTGATACATACATACGATGTGTAATGATCAAATCAAGGTAGGTAGTATATTTATCACTTCAAACATTTGTCATTTCTTTGTGTTGGGAACATTTCAAATCTTCTCTTCTAGCTATTTTGGAATATATGATATACTGTTGTTAACTATAGTCACTCCACTGTGCTATCAAATACTTACTCCTTTTATCTAACTATATTTTTGCACCCATTAACTAACTTTTCTTCATCTCCTACCACCTGCCCCACCCTTTCCAGTCTCTAGTAACCATCATTCTACTCTCTACCACCATGAGATCAGCTTCTTACTTCCACATATAAGTGAGTACATATTTGTCTTCCTGCGCTTGGCTTACTTCACTTAACATAATGATCTCCAGTTCCATTCAGGTACATTTGCATCATATTTTAATCTAATGTTCCACAAAGAGGTAAGAGGCACTAAAAACAAATCTAATACTGAATCTTCTCAGGATATAAGACCTTGTCTATTACCTGCATGACTTTCAACTTTGTGATAAATATAACATGTCACTGGCATAGTGACACATAATGGAATGGCAGGATGGAGTCTCTCATGGCAATCAGTAGATTCATGAATATAAGCATGGCTTGTCTAAGATCAGACATAGATGCTATTGTAATCAGAAAGACAGAGTGGCTCTCCATGCAGTCATTTAAGGATAACATTAACCATTTTATCATGCAAAGACAACAATGCAGTCATAAACAACAGCTGCATCTGAGAATACATTGTAGTCATCAGAGACCAGCATCAAACTGGGCAATCAAATGGAAGTCCAGTAATTAATTAAGTTTGGAGGATCTTTCCAAGCTAGCTACTGGTCCTATTCGCCAATGCCATTTATTAGAAGTATTTTGTTTTTCAGTCAGGACTAAAGCATATATTGATCAAGGTGAAAATGCTACTCCCAGGGACAGGAAGGACGCTGGATTCACCTTCCAGAAACACCTCTTCTAGTATGCTCCTCCTCTGCTTGAAACCATTCGTGGTTATTCTCTCTGATGTAGCAAATGTGCATCACTTTAATTGGCTTTCAAGGCAATCCATTATCTGGCCTCATTCTATGTAGTAAAAATTCTGTCTACTTGCATGGATCCTACTCTGGCCACTCTGGAAAGCTTTTACTGTGCTGTTCCACTTATCTATATCACCCTCTCAGATTCCTTCCCACCTCTTCAAACTCCAGAGCCCATTCTAGACTCCCCGTTCACAGATATGCAACTGTCCTTGATCCAATCAACCTTCGGTGAGCTCATGTGCAGTCCCTCAGTACTTAGCTTCCTCAGACAATTTTCTCATTTTATAGGAATGCTCTTCTCTTTTTTTTGTTGCTGTTTGAAGTTTTTAGTCTTTTCTAGTACCTTCGAAGCCCCAATATCTCTCCATCTTGATGACATCCTCATCCCTCCACCCAAGAAGAACTGCCACTATGAATTTGGTGTGAGAGTTTCTCTAGATTGTATACCCAAGAGTGGAAATTTACATTGTAAGCTATATGCATCTTCAACTTTTTTTTTTTAAGAGATGGGGTCTCGCTACATTGCCCAAGCTGGACTCAACTCCTGGGTTCAGGTAGTCCTCCCACTTCAGCTCCTTGGTGCATACCACCTTGCCTGGCTTATATTTTACACTTTACCAGGCAATTCCAAACTATTTTATAATGTGCTTATATCAATTTATATTCCTACCAGCAGGAGATGTGTTGCAAGGAGCACTCCCCCAGGGAAGTAGACTCTGAGACAGAGATTAGCATACAGAAGGTTTATTAGGGAGTGCTCTTGGGGTCAACAGTTGTGAAGGGACAGGGAATGAAGCAGGACTGGGCTGTGAGACAAGTTGGACTGTGATGCAATCTCAAGGAAAGCCTCAGCTCACCCCACAAAGAGCTCTGAAGCTGAGATAGCCCTCTATAGTTGTCCCTATTTAGGATGAAGAGGAGGCTAGGTCCCATGTGACCAGTCATTGGATGCAGGCTGCTCCCAGGGAGGGTGCATACCTTGGGCAAGACAATTCTCTTCAGCTGATTCCATAATGTTTCTAGGCTTTTCAGTCTGTTCCACTGGTCTATTTGTTTATCCTTCTACCAATAACACAGTATCATATACCTTTGTTGTAGCTACGGATCAATTTTTTGAGAATTGGTATTTATAAAATATTGAGTCTACCTATCTATGAAGATGGTTTATCTCTCTAGATATTGAAGTCTCCTTTAATGTCATTCAGTAAAGTTTATAATAATCTCCATACACGTCTTGCACATGTTTTATTAGATTTATTCCCAGGTACTTTACACTTCGTGTTGCTGTTATAACTGGTATTTTCCAACAGCTTGTTGCAAATTTTAGAAATACAATGAATCTTTATTTTTAATCCAACCATCTTACTAAATTCTTACATTAATTCTAATTTTTTTAATAAATTATTTTCAGTTTGCCAATGATCATAGTATCTATTTCATATTAACAAATGGACAACAACGTGCTTGTATAATGATTCACCACAATACAAAGATGTCTAAAAACAAAACTATTTTCTTCCTCCCCATCACATTCCAGATTCCATGTCTTCACATTTACTTCATGTTTGCTATTATTAATAGCCTTCCACACTTTTCTCCTTGTTCATTTAGTATATATATAAATATGCAAAGTGTTGGTTTGTTGCTTTACCAGAACAAGACTAGACTAAACACATGATTCTGCAACCTGCTTTTTTTACTTGCTTATTATCATGACGTTCCCTAACTCTATCTTTTCTCTAGTATCTTTATATGTTTTACATAAATGAACTCATATCATACATGCTGGTTAGTTTTTTTGGTTGGTCAGTTTGAGTGCCTCACTCTTAAAAAAGAGACAAACAAAACAAAAACCAAAAAGGCCAGGCATGGTGGCTCACACTTGTAATCCCAGCACTTTGGGAGGCTGAGGTGGGAGGATCACTTGAGGCTAAGAGTTCAAGACCAGCCTGATCAACATAGTGAGACCCTATCTCTACTTAAAAACAACAACAACTGGATAACCAGGAGACTAAAGATGAAGGCTTTGACCCTCCTTCAAAAGATTGCTGAGTTACTTACATTTATAAGTTTAAATAAAATAGGTAAGGTATCTATTATCTTTTCTTAATGATTCACACTTTGACATTTTTGACTAAAGAACAAGGTGTTGACCCTACTGAAGACAGAGTTAAAATTAGACACACAGTGCTGAGGAACCAAGTCTGTTAACCTATAAAGTAGTATATGGACACACAAACCAAAAAAGAAGCAGCTATGCTCAGCAAAATATTTGTTAGGCCTCCAAAGATAAAATAACAATCTGACTTTCTTTATCCTAGAGTAATGTACTGTATCAGGTAACTCCAGTTGTTTCAATGGCACTGTGCCAGCACACACAGATCATGCCTGTCCGGTGGGATTAAGTGAGAACAGAAACTGTTCCAATCAGCCTGCCAATAATGTTACTGAGATTTTAAAACTATAACTAGTGGTGATTTTAAACTAGAAAAACGTGAGGAACTAAACATATCGAGACTTGGTCATTCTTGCTATGATTGTTGCAGTAGAGCACTCTATTTCTATGGCTGCATATAAAGTCCCATATGTCAAAACTCTAGAACACATGGAGTCTTCTACTGAAGTATGGTGTGTTATCTGCCAAAAATATATTAAATAAACCAAACTCATCTGGTGTTTTCTGTAAATACTTCACTATACTTGTCCAGCATCTTGTAAGTGTCAACTGTGTTTATGAAAATAGAATTCTGAAAATGACTTATCCTATATTCTGTAATTTCACCAAAGAAAGAGCATATTGTTTTATTTGAATATTTTAGGGCAGCAATGTTTTAGTATTATAATTTCCTGTTGATACAGGCATACCTTGGAGATATTGCAGGTTCAGTTTCAGACCGCTGCAATAAAGCAAATATCACAAAAAAAGTAAGTCACATGAATTTTTTTGCTTCTCAGCCCATATAAAAGTTGTGTTTACACCATAATCTTTATTTATTTATTTATTTATTTGGGATGAAGTCTCATTCTGTTGCTCAGGCTGGAGTACAGTGGTGCAGTCTCAGCCCACTGCAAACTCCGCCTCCTGGGCTCAAGTGATTCTCCTGCCTCAGCCTCCCGAGTAGCTGGGATTACAGGTGCCTGCCACCATGCCTGGCTAATTTTTGTGTTTTTAGTAGAGATGGGGTTTCACCAAGTTGGCCAGGCCGGTCTCGAACTCTTGACCTCAAATAATCTGTTCACCTCAGCCTTCCAAAGTATTGGGATTACAGGCATGAGCCACCACACCTAGCCTAGACTGTAATCTATTAAGTGTTCAATAGCATTATGTCTAAAATAACTGTACATACCTTAACTAAATAATACCTTCTTGCTTAAAAATGACAGCAATCATCTGTGCCTTCAGTGAGTCATAATCTTTGTGCTGGTAGAGTGTCATGACTCACTGTTGATGGCTGCTAACTGATCAGAGTGATTGGTGGTTGCTAAATACTGGGATGGCTGTGAAAAATTCTTGAAATAAGACAACAATGAAGTCTGCTGCATTGATGGATTCTTTCTTTCACAAAAGATTTCTCTGTAGCATACAATATTGTTTGATAGCATTTTACCAATAGTAGACCTTTTTTTCAAAATTGGAGTCAATCTTTTCAAAGCCTACCACTGCTTTATAACTAAGTTTATATAATGTTCTAAATTTCTTTGTGGTCATTTCCACCATGTTCACAACATCTTCACCAGGAGTGGATTTTATCTCAAGAAGCAACTTTCAGGCTGGGCGCCATGGTTCACGCCTGTAATCCTAGCACTTTGGGAAGCCGAGGCAGGTGGGAAGCCAAGGCAGGTAGATCACGAGGTCAGGAGATCAAGACCATCCTGGCTAATACCGTGAAACCCCATCTCTACTAAAAATATAAAAAGAATAAAAAAATTAGCCGGGCGTGGTGGCACGCTCCTGTAGTCCCATCTACTTGGGAGGCTGAGGCAGGAGAATCGCTCGAACCTGGGAGGCGGAGGTTACAGTGAGCCGAGATTGCGCCACTGCATTCCAGCCTGGGTGACAGAGCGAGACTCTGTCTCAAAAAAAAAGCCACTTTCTTTGCTTATCCATAAGAAGCAACTCCTCATCTCTTCAAATGTTATTAAGATTGCTGCAATTCAGTCACATCTTCAGGGTCCACTTCTAATTCTAGTTCTCACCGTGAGAACTAGAATTACTGGACTTGGTGGCTCAATTCCATCACTTTGGGAGGCCAAGGTGGGTGGATCACCTGAGGTTAGGAGTTCGAGACTAGCCTAGCCAACATTTAGTAGAGACAGTTAGGGGAAACACTGTCTCTACTAAAAATACAAAAAATTAGCCAGATCTGGTGGCGTATGCCTGTAATCTCAGCTACTCGGGAGGCTGAGGCAAGAGAATTGCTTGAACCAGGGGGTAGAGGTTACAGTGAGCCAAGATCGTGCCACTGCACTCTGGCCTGGGTGACAGAGTGAGACTCTGTCTCAAAAAAATAAAAATAAAATAATAATAATAATTCCAGTTATCTTGCTGTTTCTACCATATCTGCAATTATTTCTTCCACTGAAATCTTGAACCCCTCAAAATCATCCATGAGGGTTGGAATCAACTTTTTCCAAACTCCTGTTAATGTCGATATTTTGATCCTCTCCCATGAATCATGCATGTTCTTAGTGGCATTTGGAATGGTGAATCTTTTCCAGAAGATTTTCAATGTACTTTGCCCAGATGCATCAGAGAAATTACTATCTTTGGCAACAATATCCTTATAAAATGTATTTCTTATATAATAAGACTTGAAAGTTGAAATTACTCCTTGATCCACAGGCTGCAGAATGACCGTTGTGTTAGCAGGCACGAAAACAACATTAATCCCCTTGAACATCTCCATCAGAGCTCTTGGGTGTCCAGTGCATTGTGAAGGAGCAGTAATATTTGAAAAAAGTCTTTTTATTTGTAGCAGTAGATCTCAACAATGGGCTTAAACAATTCAGTAAACCATGCTGAAAACAAGTGTGCTGTCATCCACAGCATTGTTCCATTTACACAGCATAGAGCAGATTTACCATAATTCTTAAGGGCCCTAGAATTTTCAGAATGGTAAATGAACATTGGTTTCAACTTCAAGTCACCAGCTGCATTAGGCCCTAACAGGGGAGTCAGCCTGTCATGTGAAACTTTGAATCCAGGCATTGACTTCTCTCTAGTTATGAAAGTTTTGAATGGTATCTTCTTCCAATGGAAGGTTGTTTCATCTACATGGAAAACCTGTCATTTAGTGTGGCCACCTTCATAGATGAGTTTAGTTAGGTCTTCTGGATAACTTATTGTAGCTTCTATATTAGCATTTGCTATTTCACCTTGCACTTTTATGTTATGGAGACAGTTTCTTTCCTTAAATCTCATGAACCAACCTCTGCTGGCTTCCAACTTTTCTTCTACAGCTTTCTCACCTCTCTCAGCCTTCATAGTAAGAGAGTTAGGGTCTTGCCCTGGATTAGGCTTTGGCTTAAGGGAATGTTGTGGCTGGTTTCATCTTCTTTCCAGGCCACTAAAACTTTCTCCGTATCAATAACAAGCCTACTTTGCTTTCTTATTATTTGTGTATTCACTGGAATAGTACTTTTAATATCCTTCAACAGCTTTTCCTTTGCATTCACAACTTGGCTAACTGCATGCTACAAGAGGCCTAGCTTTAGGCCTAATGCAGCTTTTGGCATGCCTTCCTCATGAAGCTTAATCATTTTTAGCTTTTGATATAAAGTGAGATACACACAACTTTTCCTTTCACCTGAACACTTAGAAGCCATGGTAGGTGGTTATTAGTGACCTTATTTCCATACTGTTGTGTCTCAGTGAATAGGAGGCCTAAGGAAAGCTGAGAGATGGAGGAAAGCCAGTTGGTAAAGCAGTAAGAACACACAAAACATTTAGTGATTAAGTTCACCATCTTATACGGGTGCAGTTCATGGCACACAAAAACAATTACAATAGTAGCATTAAAGATAACTGATCACATAATCCTAGTGCTTTAGGAGGCCAAGGTGCGATGATTACTTGAGGGCAGGAGTTCAACACCAGTGTGGCAACACAGCAAGGCCTCATCTCTACAAAAAAAGAAGAGGAAGAAGAAGAAAGAGAAGGAGAAGAAAAGGAAGAAGGCGGTGGTGGCTGGGTGTGATGGGTTGAACCTGTGGTCCATCCCAGCACTTTGCAAGGCTGAGGCAGGAAGATCATTTGAGCCCAGGAGTTCAAGACCAGCCTGACTCTATCTCTATAAAAAATTTAAAAATAGCCAGGCATGGTGGTGCACCTGTGGTCCTAGCTACCTGGGATGGTCAGGTGGGAGGATCACTTGATCCCAGAATATCGAGGCTGCGGTGAGCTGTGTTTGTGCCACTGCATTTCAACCTGGGTGACAGAGTGAGACCCTACCTCTATTTAAAAAAAAAAAAATCTTTTATCACAGATCATCATTACAGATACAGCAATAATGAAAATGTTTGAAATGTTGTGAGAATTACAAAACTAGGACAGAGACAGGAAGTGAGCACATGCCATTGGAAAAATGGTGCCAATAGTCTTGCTTGAAGTCGGGTTGCCACATTCAACTTGTAAAAAATGCAGTATCTGCACAAGTGTAATAAAGTGAAGCACAATAAAATGAGGTATGCCTGTATTTTATTCTTGGCACTGTGAAGTTATAATATTGTCCAAACTAAGTGATTTGTTATTTTTTAAAGTTAGTATTGGCTAGGTGCAGTAGCTCACGCCTGTAATCTCAGCACTTTGGGAGGCCAAGGTGGATCACTTGAGGTCAGGAGTTCGAGACCAGCCTGGTCAACATGGTGAAACCCCGTCTCTACTAAAAATACAAAATTTAGCGGGTCGTGGTGGTGCACGCCTGTAGTCCCAGTTACTTGGGAGGGTGAGGCAGGAGAATTGCTTGAACCCAGGAGGTAGAGGCTGCAGTGAGCCTGCAGAGAACCAAGATAGGACCAGTTGTACTCCAGTCTGGGCAACACAGGAAGACTCCATCTCAAAAAATTAAATTAAATTAAATTAAGTTACTAGTATATAGATTTAATAACCTTCGTTACCATCAGCAACAAATATTAGTGTGTATCACATAGAAGGTTCTACTGCACAGAGTTTGAAGAAGGATACTAGAGTACATGGCATGCAGTTTCTGGTATCCAGAGATTGAGTGTCTATGGAGATAAGATGTGAATGATTTAAAAAACATAATGGTAATACTAGTTTTTTTGAACCATGAATTACCATATTCTGGTATTGTCCTAAGTGCTTTTCATAGTTATCTCATTAAATCCTCACAATAACCTAATGTGATAGGTAGTATGTCTCCATTTCCTAAATGAGAAAACTAAACAGGACCTTGAACTTCACTGTGAGGATTCATTCCTCTGTTTGATAATATTCATTTCTTGAGTATCAGATATTATGTAATACAGTAATTCAAGGGAGGGAGAGCTCTACTTGATAGCACTCAATCTGAGCCTTCATAGCTTGGTTGGATTTTAGCGAATGGGGAGGAAGAGTGAGGGCATTTCAGGCAAAGGAAAGGATGCTCCCAAAGATCAAACATGAAGGCAAATTTGGTAGGAACAGTTGGGCTCAAGTGAGTATAAATAGGAGAGATGAAAGTGAAATTCAATTCTACCAACAAGCATGTCTAAATGACTGGCAAAAAGTAGTTAAGGGACAAATCATTGAGCACTTTAAATATAAAGCTAAGAAATTTAGACTTTATTCTATAGAAAGTGGTGGGATAAAAATAATTTAACATGTTTGCATTGTGTAAATTATAATAGTAACACATGTACATTTAAAAAATTCAAATAATACGTAAGTGTAGAAAGAATGAGGCAAAGCTTTCCCCTCCTATCATGGTATAATTTTACTCCTCAGATGCAATCAGTTAATAGTTTGGGTACAATTTTCCAACCTTTTTTTTTTTTTTTTGAGATGGGTGTCTCACTTTGTCACCCAAGCTGGAGTGCAAGTGGCTCATTGCAGGCTCACTGCAGCCTCTGCCTCCAGGCTCCAGCAATCCTCCTACCTCAGCCTCCTGAGTAGCTGGGACCACAGGTGTGCACCCACACCAGGCTAATTTTTTGTATTTTTGGTAGAAATGGGGTTTCACCATGTTGGCCAGGCTGGTCTCAAACTGCTGAGCTCAAGCGATCCTCCTGCCTTGGTCTCCCAAAGTGCTGGAATTATAGGCATGAGCCACCACACCTAGCCCCAGACTTTCAAAATTTGTAAAAATATAGATCTTCTTTTTTAAAAAACATAAGTGGAATTATACTAGGCATGCTTTTTGGTAACCTGTATTTTTCTTTAATTCAGTAATGGGTTGTGAACACTTTTGCATGTCAATACATACTATTAAGACTTTTGAACAAGCCTCAAGCATTTCAAAAACTTGGATGCACTGAAATGAAAAAAAAACCTAGAAAATATATATTACTAATAACATAACCAAAGTTGCTATCAATATCTTCGTATGAATACCTTTGCACACTTGCCAATTACTTCTTTAGACTAAATTCTTGAAGGTAGAATTGCTGGATATATATGTATTAAAATTTGAGATATGCTTTCAATTTGCTCTCTGGAAAATTGCATCAATTTTTGCTCTTAAAGAAGGTATTCAAATGCTTTCTGCTCTGTATTTTCACCAATATCAGATCTGACTAACAAAGAAGTTTTCTGAGCAAGGATGTAACAAGATCATAGCTTTGGTACATCAGGTAGCTGGCCTATTCTAGATCATTGTTTTTAATGCATGATTCATTGTCTATTTAAAGTCTTAAAGCCAACAACTGGGCAATCAGACACTAAGGAAATGAAGATTTCTAATATATTAGGAAGAGTGACTAAACACAGAATAAATCTCACCTGGCAGGAAACCAAGTTTCTTGCTTTAAGTCAGTGGCTCTCAAACCTTGGCACACATTGAAAATAAATAAATAGCAAAGATAAAAAACAAACAAAAAAAACCTTGGTGCACATTGAAATTGTCTAGGGAGCTTTAAAAACTATCAATGCCTGGGTCTCACCCACAAAATTCTCATTTAGTTGGTCTGTGGTGTGTCCTAAGTATTGAGATTTTTTTAAGCCCCTTAGATGATTCTAATATGAACCACAATTGAGAATTTCTGCTTTAGATGTTAATTTTTAAATGTCCTGAACTTCATGCTCACCTGTCTCATAAAGATGCCTGATGTAGTTTCTTTTTCCTAAGGTCTTAAAAGAAGAATGAGAGTTGAAAGTGTGTATGGATTCCACATTTGTTGGGGGAGATTTCACTAGATTCAAATCAGGCACTGTATAGTTATACTCTGAAGGAATAGATATTTCTTTTTTTGGCAAAGACCCTGGATTGTTTTCCAGGATTTTAGTTCATTTCTATACCATGAGCCCAAAGACTAAGGAACACAAATATTCACAGGCTTCAGTTAGATGTTATGTTAGGCCTTAGGTGAATTAAATAAAGTCCTGGTAAATCCGCAGAAAACAAACAAAATAAACAAACATGGTTCTTGGTACATTCGCTGAAAGATGAAATGTACAAGTTAGAACAATTCTGGCCTGGCTGACATACAGAGAAGGCAAGATTTACACAGGGCAACATTGGTAGAATAATGAATTACCTAGTCCAATGGAGAACTGTTCTTCACGTATTTTGACTGCATGAGGTCTAGTTTCTCCCATCTTGTTAGTGTACAATCCTCAAACATATTCATTGTGATTAATGACATTGGAAGGAAAATCCCATCATGTTTTGAGGGATGAATTTCCCCTACTCTGCTGATTGGGAAAATGACCTTAGACCTCATTTCCCACAGTCCTTAGAATATTTTGGTACTCCCTGTCAACCTATCATTGCCAAACAACAGCTGACACTTCAAAGTGAACTTCTGACCTTCAGAGATGAAAATTACTCTCTTGCCATTGGTATTTGGAGTTTCACCTTTGCCTGGGTTGGTAACCAAGGCTGTGAGGGCTGCCATTTTCTAAGTATGATGAGGAGCAGGTTGCTGATCATTGGCAACAGAGCATCAGGTCTGGGGTTCATTCTCTGATACTTCATTGGAAACAGGATGGCTCTACTCAGTTGTGTACTGGTGAATAGGCTCTCAGGGCAGATTGGGTGGTTGGATGGGTGGGGGATACATGTAGGAAGGAAGGGGAAATGGAGGGCCTGATTTGCAACATTTGCCATTTTCTAAGGTATAAATACCCCCATCATGCCTGATTTCAAGTTACCAAAGTTTAACATTAGCACATATAATATAATTATAACATATAATTCTCATAAAAATATTCTCTCGATAGATAGATAGATAGATAGATAGATAGATAGATAGATACATAGATACATAGATAGATACATAGATAGATAGATCACAGTGATCTATATATCACTATAACTTCAAATTCGTGGGCTCAAGGCATCCTCCCACCTCAGCCTCCAGAATAGCTAAGACTACAGACTACAGGCACATGCCATCAGACCAGACTAATTAAAAATTTATATATATACACACACACACACACACACACACATATATATATATATATATATATAGAGAGAAGAGAGAGAGAGAGAGGCGGGGTCTTACTATATTACCCAGGCTGGTATTGTCTTCCTGGCCTCAAGCAATCCTCCTGCCTCAGCCTTCAAAAATGTTGGGATTAAAAATTTTTAAATGTTTAGTAATCAATTCTCCACAGCATGTAGGAGCTGGCTCCATCAAACTACTGGGTTTGTCTCATTAAGAATCAACAATCTTGGTTTTCTGGTGGGCAATTATAAATTGACAGCCAAGATATTCTATAATGATATAAAAGTTGAGGTCATTTTGTGTCTCAAAATTAAGCCTAAACAAGCAGCAGCGCTCCTCTTACCCCTAGACCACAAGTTTCTTAGTACCTACTTTCAAAGACTCTAAGGGTCTAATAATGGAAAAACTCAGCTTTTAGTGCTTCAAAAAGGTTTATTTATAAAAATCTACAGTTTAAAATTAAGCAAAATAGTTATTTTGGACCAGGACTTACAAGGTTTGGATGTGTCCCCACCCAAATCTCATCTTGAATTGTAGCTCTCATAATTCCCACACGTTGTGAGAGGGGCCTGGTGGGAGATCATTGAATCATGGGGGCGATTTACCCCATACTGTTCTCATGGTAGTGAATAAGTCTCACAAGATCTGATGATTTTATAAGGGGATTTCCCCTTTTGCTTGGCTCTCATTCTCTCTTGTCCGCTGCCATGAAAGACGTGCCTTTCAGGCCAGGCGCGGTGGCTCACGCCTATAATCCCAGCACTTTGGGAGGCCGAGGTGGGTGGATCACGAGGTCAGGAGATTGAGACCATCCTGGCTAACACGGTGAAATCCTATCTCTTAAAAAAAAAAAAATACAAAAATTGGCCTGTGCGACCGAGCAAGACTCCGTCTAAAAAAAAAAAAAAAAATGTGCCTTTCGCCTTCTGCCATGATTGTGAGGCCTCCCCAGCCACGTGGAACGGTGAGTCCTTTAAACCTCTTTTTCTTTACAAATTGCCCAGTCTTGGGTATGTCTTTATCAGCAGCATGAAAATGGACTAATACAAGGACCATGGAATACATTGAAATTTAAAAGATGTTTACTTAATCTAATAGCCAAATCAACTTATCCCCAGGAATGGTTGCCTACTTGATGGTGCTCCTCTTTTCTCATAAAGTTCAAATATTCTTTTAGGAGTGAGCAGCTATTTCAGGTCTTATTTTATTTGAAGCAAATGTGAGTTGTAATCTTTTTGAAAGAAAGGGCTTCTGCTTTCTCTGCAAGATTTTATGTCCATCAAGTGTACGGCTCCTAGAAGAGAAGGGAACACTGGCTAGCCTGGCTCCTACTTCAAAAAGGAACAAGATCCACCTCTCCCTAGAAAATTAAACACATATTTCGAGGAGTAGTCATTTTTATTTAGCACTGTTCCCTTAAAAATGTCAGAAATGTGTGAGTAAAACACGTTAGTAAATTACTATTTGAGCTGGATGAGGTGGCTCCTGACTGTAATTCCAGCACTTTGGGAGGCAGAGGTGGGTGGATCACCTGAGGTCAGGAGTTCTAAACCAGCCTGATGGACATGGAAATCCTCATCTCTATTGAAAATATGAAAATTAGGCTGGGTGTAGTGGCTCATGCCTGTAATCCCAGCACTTTGGGAGGCTGAGGCGGGCAGATCATGAGGTCAGGAGATCAAGACCATCCTGGCCAACATGGTGAAAATCCTTCTCTATTAAGATACAAAAAAAAAAATTAGCCGGGTGTCGTGGCTCGTGCCCATAGTCCCAGCTACTCAGGAGGCTGAGGCAGCAGAATCGCTTGAACCCAGGAGGCGAAGGTTGCAGTAAGCCAGGATCGCACCACTGCACTCCAGTCTGGTGACAGAGTGAGACTCCCTCTCAAAACAAAAACAAAAACAAAAATTAGCTGGGCGTGGTGGTGCACACCTGCAGTCCCAGCTACTTGGGAGGCTGAAGCACAAGGATTGCTTGAACCCAGGAGGTGGAGGTTGCAGTGAGCCAAGATTGCACCACTGCGCTCCAGCCTGGGTGACAGTGAGACTCTGTCTCATAAAAAAACAAAAAAAAAATTACTATTTGAAATAATCACCTCTATGGGCTTCCCATACCAAAATGTCATTAAGAAAACTGCTTATTATAAAAAAAAATAATAACTTGCATTTTTATAGTAGAAAGGTTAAGAGTAATCTGAGTTTGAATAGATGTTTATTTGCACATTTAATGTGCAATGTGACTTTAAGCAAGTTATGTAACATCTCTAAGACTTAGGATCCTCATTTGTAAAATGGACATAAAAATAGCAACTGCTTAATGGAGCTGTTGTGAGAATTAAATGAGGCAATATAAATATAGCAGTTAGCATAGGCTTAGCATTTAGTTGGTACATGACAGGTAAATAAATTATTTTTAGATTGGTTTTTTTTTTTAATTTTTTGAGATGGAATTTCACTCTCGTTGCCCAGGCTGGAGTGCAATGGTGCAACTTCGGTTCACCACAACCTCCACCTTCCGGGTTCAAGCGATTCCCCTGCCTCAGCCTCCCGAGTAGCTGGGACTACAGGCATGCACCACCACACCCAGCTAATTTTGTATTTTTAGTAGAGATGGGGTTTCTCCATGTTGGTCAGGCTGGTCTCGAACTCCCAACCTCAGGTGATCGGCCCACCTTGGCATCCCAAAGTGCTGGGATCACAGGCGTGAGCCACTGTGCCCGGCCAGATTGTTATTCTTTTGACCCTTTACAAAGTTCTTTAATCAACTCAACCTCACATAATATTTTATTATTATGATGAGAAGTACACAAGATAAATATTATTATATATTATAGCCCTTTTAAAGATAAGGAAATTTTCAACCTCACATAATATTTTATTATTATGATTGGAAGTACACAAGATAAGTATTATAATAGCCCTTTTAAAGATAAGCCACCATGCCTGGCTAATTTTGTGTTTTTAGTAGAGATGGGGTTTCTCGATGTTGGTCAGGCTGGTCTTGAACTCCTGACCTCAGGTGATCCGCCCGCCTTGGCCTCCCAAAGTGCTAAGAGTACAGGCATGAGCCACTGTGCTGGCCTGTTAAACACTTTGTATCCCTTTCCATCCTCAGAATCACTCTCTGAGGTAGGCATTATATTCTGTTTATGGATAGTAATATAGTCATAGCTAATATTTATGGTCATTTTGTTTGCATCAAACATTGTGCCATGTATTTTACATGCATTATCTCATTTTAATCAGTTCAACAACCTTCTGAGATAGGGAGCCACTATTATTATCCCAGTTTGCTGATGGAGAGAATATATAGGCAAATTTGCCATTAGAATTGAAGAACAGGAAACTTTTTATTATACCTTGTTTTATTCTGCTTAATTATGTAATTTAAAGGTCCTGTGAGGATTATTTTGTCAGAGCCAGTCCTATTAAAAATAATCATTGAAGTCGAGATTGGGAAAAAAAGAGTTGTCAGGGCAAAACTATGCTTAAAGTATGTGTGCACATTCCTTTTTTTTTTTTTTTCCAGACAGCGTCTTACTCTGTCACCCAGGCTGGAGTGCAGTGGTGCAATCAAGGCTCACTGCAACCTCTGTCCTCCAGGCTCAAGCCATCCTCTCACCACAGGCATGTGCCACCATGCCTGGCTAATTTTTGTATTTTTTGTAAGGACCAGTGTGTTTGGTTAATACCATCAACTTCATTGGACTGAAGGATATGAAATTGATTCTGGATTTGTCTGTGAGGGTATTGCCAGAAGACATTAACGTTTGAGTCAGTGGGCTGGGGAAGGCAGACCCATCCTTAATCTGGGGGGCACAATCTAATCAGCTGCCAGCGAATATAAAGCAGGCAGAAAAACGTGAAAAAGAAAAATGGGCCTAGCCTCCGAGCCTATATCTTTCCCCTGTGCTGGATGCTTCCTGCCCTTGAACATCAGACTCCAAGTTCTTCAGTTTTAGGACTTGTACTGGCTTTCCGTGCTCCTCAGCTTGCAGACAGCCTATTGTGGGACCTTGTGATCATGTAAGTTAATACTTAATAAACTCATATATATAATATATTAATTATATATTATATATAATTATAATAAATATATAATAAACTCACATATATATATAAAAAATATTATATATATCCTATTAGTTCTGTCCCTCTAAGAGAACCCTGACTAATACAATCGGGTTTCTCCATGTTGCCCAGGCTGTTCTTGAACGCCTGAGCTCAACTGATCTGCTTGCCTTGGGCTTCCAAAGTGCTGGGATTACAGGCGTGAGCCATGGCACAGGCCTGTTTGCACATTCCTTTGATCTCACACACTCACCCAGCTTGTAGAATAAGAAGACATGCCGTGAAAAACGTGATTTTGGGGGAGTCATTGTATTAGCCAGGTACTGTCCAGTTTGAGTAAAAATAAATTCGGTTTGGCAACTGCACAGTAAAGAATAAACTATTCTTAACACTTAGTGACACATCATAGGTTTTCCAAAGATAAAAACGGTGATAGGGTCAAAGAAGTATGTTGTTTCAGGACATATGTTGCTATTAATAAAACATTCTCTCTGCAGGAAGTATACACAGACAGCTCACAAAAACAGGAAAGTCACTCAGGAACCTGGTTTAAAACTCCTGGTCTGAACTCATGAAATTGCCCTGAAGTCATAGGGAGTAAATACCACAAATTAGAAGTCAAAGGAAGAGCATAGTTTTTTTCATACGTTAACGGGTACAATTCTGTACTTTCAATCCTGTGAAGACAGATCTAGAGAGACTTATTAATAGAACTTTTTACACCAATCCCTTCATTTTGCGGATAAAGGAACCGAGAGCAAAGTTGGATACATCTAGTGTTTTTGCCTGCTCAAATGCATTTCCCCTTCTGGTAACAACCCATCCCATGGAATTTTGGGAGGTGTACTCTTTCCTGACTCATCGTCTTTTTAGTGTAGAGAGGGGTGATCTCACCTCCAGCTTCAGGGGTGGGCATGGATCAGGCATGGACAAAGAGGGTCACGCTAACACACTCACTGACAGGTATGCGGGAGATCTGAATTGATTGAGTACAGAAGGAAAAGTAAATCCAAGACCACACAGTTAATGTCAAAGCTAGGACTATAGCCTGAGTCTCCCACCTCTAAGCCCAGTGATTTTTTTCATGCTACCATGCCACAAAACATACATAAGTTAAAAAAAATGTTCTTAGTAATTTAAAAGGTAGCTGTATTTCAGTGCTACTAAACCATACTGTCTCAGGTCTGCAGGACTTCCTGTTTGTATGTTAGGTACCTGGAACATAAACCCACATTTCCTTCTATGTCCTTAAAGAGAGTAATGATTTCTAGCAGGGTAGAGAGCACAATGATCATTTACTTTATATTCAATGTTCCTCTAAGTCCGGTTACAAAAATTATCTTATGCCACCTGGATGCCACTATTCATTTTAGACAATTAATGATTACACTATGACTTGTAACCATTTCAAAAGGAGGCGGGGAAAAAGTGGGAAAGAGTATAGTATTCCATAATGCTCAGAGAGGTACTACTGGAGTGACTGGATTATAGGTAATTTCCTCTCATTCCTTTATTTTCCTGGTTTCAGGATAATATAATACTTCAAAAGTAAATAAGCTGATACTTTTGTAGCAATCTGATTATTCAAAGACCAATTAACTATGCTTCAAATTATTCAACCCCTTTACTACTCTCTCATAACTCCCTCCTGTTTCTGTTTTGGCTGTTCATTGTCCCCTTAATTCTGTCTAGGAGAAAAAGTTGTGAGACTCAAACCAGACGATATTCTGTCTATTACAGGGCTTAATTTTCATAAGAGTACCTGTGAGAAGGTGTGGCTGGATCAGGGCCACTGACCAGGGTGCCCAGGAAGACTGCAAACACCCAGGAAAGTAGTCAGCAATAAAGAGGGACAGTTTAAGAATTACCCATATCGATTTTTAATTAACCGTAGTAACATGCCCTTTTATGACTTCAGGAAGTGGGAGTTGGCAGTACTGTACTTAAAATTATATTTGGGTGTCACACCAGACCTCAAACACAAAATGTCTAAACTGAATCCTGTATCTTTCCCTTGCTGAAACAATTACACACTCCATCCCCATCTCTATGCATGACTTCCATCACCAACTCAGCCAGAAATGTGGAACTTATCCCCAACTCTTCCTCACTGGCTATACTTAAAAATCTTCAAGTCCCTCTTCTGTCTTCTTCCCCATTCTCATGGTTGCTACCTCATCAATTGCTGTCTGGACTAATGTAATTAGTAGTTTCTCAGTCACCAGCCCCCTCCTTCCTTCAGTCCTTCACAATGATCTTTCAGATAATTGGCAAATCCATTTTCAGAGTGAAGGAGAGAAAGGACTCAAGGATCACTCCAAGGTTTCTGAACAAAGCAGCTGAGTGACTAATGATGCCATTATCTGTGATATGGAACAATGGAAAAAGAGGTCCTAGAAGAAGACAACAAACTCAGTTTTGGACACGTTGAGTTTGAAGTGCATGTAGTGTACACATCTATCCTATAATAAAACTTACCAAATGATAAAGTAATGATCATTTGATTTGGGAGTCTCTTTCTGTTCTTAGATTGTAAGTGTTTTAAAGGTACAAATCAATCTCGATTATATATTCAGCACTTTTCGCAGTGCCTGGCACAATAAATGTTTGTTAAGTTGCAATCCTTTCTAAATTAATACATGTAGGAGCTTAAATTGGTATGTATTATATGATTTTCAGGCTGGGGGTGGTGGCTTATGCCTGCAATCCCAGCACTTTGGGAGGCTGAGCTGGGAGGATTGCTTGAGCCCAGAGGTTCAAGACCAGACTGGGCAACATAGCAAGACTCCATCTCTAAAAAAAGAAAAAATTAACCCTGTGTGGTGGTGTGCACCTGTAGTCCTAGCAACACAGGAGGCTGAGGTGGGAGGATCTCTTGAACTCGGGAGGTCCAGGCTGCAGTGAACCATGATTGTGCCACAGGACTCCAGCCTAGGCAACAGAGTGAGACCCTGTCTCAAAAATAAAATGAAATAATTTTCGTTAAAAAAAAATCGTAACTCATATCACAGACCAAGGGCTAATTCCCTTAATATATAAATAATTATTATAAAATAAGAAAAAATAATCAAAGAAAAATACACAAACAATATAAACAGTTTACAGGTCAGGAAATAAAAATAAATCTTTACATATGGAAAGACCTTCCTTATATTAAGGGAGATTTAAGATTTAAGGGTACAATGAGATACCATTTTCCACCTAAGACTAGCAAGAATTAAAATGTCTACAAACTCATTGTGTTGGTGAAAGTGGGGGAAAACAGGCATTCTTATATAATTAAGGCAAATTTTTAAATGCCCAAAGTTGTTTTCATCCTAGAGATATATTCTTAGATGTGCAAGTTATCATACTATGCAGTCATTTAATGCAGGGGTCCCCAACCTCTGGGCCATGAACTGGTACAGGTCCATGGCCTGTTAGGAACCAGGCTCCACAGCAGGAGGTGAGTAGCAGGTGAGCCAGCATTACCGCCTGAACTCCGAATTCTGTCAGATGAGAGGCAGCAATAAACTCTCATAGGAGCACAGACCCCTTTGTGAACTGCACATGTGAGGAATCAAGGTTGTGTATTCCTTATGAGAATCTAATGCCTGATGATCTGAGGTACAACAGTTTCATCCCAAAACCATCCCACCAGCCCCCAACCTCTGTGGAAAAACTGTCTTTCACAAAACCAGTGCCTTGTGCCAAAAAGTTTGGGGGCCACTGCTTTAATGGAATGAAGCAGTTCACTGTTACTAATATAGACTAATCTCAAAGATAAATTGTTGAGCAAGATGGCCGAATAGGAACAGCTCCAGCCTCCAGCTCCCAGCATGAGTGACACAGAAGACGGTTGATTTCTGCATTTTCAACTGAGGCACCGGGTTCATCTCACTGGGGAGTGCCAGACAATTGGTGATGGTCAGCTGGTGCAGCCCGACCAATGAGAGCTGAAGCAGGGCAAGGCATTGCCTCACCTGAGAAGCACAAGGGGGAAGGGAATCCCTTTTCCTAGCCAAGGGAAACTGAGACACACAACACCTGGAAAATTGGGTAACTCCTACCCTAATACTGCACTTTACCAAGGGTCTTAGCAAATGGCACACCAGGAGATTATATCCCACACCTGGCCCGGAGGGTCCCATGCCCACAGAGCCTCCCTCATTGCTAGCACAGCAGTCTGAGATCTAACTGCAAGGCAGCAGTGAGGCTGGGGGAGCGGCACCCACCATTGCTGAGGCTTAAGTAGGTAAACAAAGCCACCTGGAAACTCAAACTGGGTGGAGCCTACCTCAACTCAAAGAGGCCTGCCTGCCTCTGTAGACCCCACCTCTGGAGACAGGGTATAGCTCAACAAAAAACAGCAGAAACCTCTGCAGATGTAAATGACCCTGTCTGACAGCTTTGAAGAGACCAGTGGGTCTCCCAGCATGGAGGCTGAGATCTGAGAGTGGACAGACTGCATGCTCAAGTGGGTCCCTGACCCTTGAGTAACCTAACTGGGAGACATACCCCATAGGTGCAGACTGACACCTCACACCTCACATGGCTGGGCACACCTCTGAAACGAAGTTTCCAGAGCAAGAATCAGACAGCAACACTCGCTGTTCAGCAATATTCTATCTTCTGCAGCCTCTGCTGCTGATACCCAGGCAAACAGGGTCTGGAGTGGACCTCAAGCAAACTCCAACAGACCTGCAGCTGAGGGTCCTGACTGTTAGAAGGAAAACTAACAAACAGAAAGGACACCCACACCAAAACCCCATCAGTACATCACCATCATCAAAGACCAAAGGCAGATAAAACCACAAAGATGGGGAAAAAGCAGGGCAGAAAAGCTGGAAATTCAAAAAATCAGAGCGCATCTCCCCCTCCAAAGGAATGCAGCTCATTGCCAGCAACGAATCAGAGCTGGATGGAGAATGACTTTGATGAGTTGAAAGAAGAAGGCTTTGGTCGATCAAACTTCTCAGAGCTAAAGGAGGAACTATGTACCCAGTGCAAAGAAACTAAAAATCTTGAAAAAAAAAATGGAAGAATGGACAACTAGAATAATCAATGCAGAGAAGGCCATAAATGAACTGGCAGAGATAAAAACCATGACACGAGAATTACGGGACAATTGCACAAGCTTCATTAACCAACTCGATCAACTGGAAGAAAGAGTATCAATGACTGAAGAGCAATTTAATGAACTGAAACGAGAAAAGAAGTCTAGAGAAAAAAGAGGAAAAAGAAATAAACAAAGCCTCCAAGAAATATGGGATTATGTGAAAAGACCAAATCTACGTCTGATTGGTGTGTCTGAAAGTAAGGGGGAAATGGAACCAAGTTGGAAAACGCTCTTCAGGATATCATCCAGGAGAACTTCCCCAACCTACTAGGGCAGGCCAACATTCAAATTCAGGAAATACAGAGAACGCCACAAAGATACTCCTCGAGAAGAGCAACTCCAAGACACATAAGTTGTCAGATTCACCAAAGTTGAAATGAAGGAAAAAATGTTAAGGGCAGCCAGAGAGAAAGGTTGGGTTACCCACAAAGGGAAGCCCATCAGACTAACAGCAGATTCTCAGCAGAAACTCTACAAGCCAGAAGAGAGTGGGGCCCAATATTCAACATTCTTAAAGAAAAGAATTTTCAACCCAGAATTTCATATCCAGCCAAACTAAGTTTCATCAGTGAAGGAGAAATAAAATCCTTACAGACAAGCAAATGCTTAGAGATTTTATCACCATCAGGCCTGCCCTACAAGAGACCCTGAAGGAAGCACTAAACATGGAAAGGAACAATCGGTACCAGCCATTACAAAAACATGCCAAAATGTAAAGACCATCAATGCTAGGAAGAAACTGCATCAACTAACGAGCAAAATAACCAGCTAATATCACAATGACAGGATCAAGTTCACACATAACAATATTAACCTTAAATGTAAATGGACTAAATGCTCCAATTAAAAGACACAGACTGGCAAACTGGATAAAGAGTCAAGACCCATCAGTTTGCTGTATTCAGGAGACCCATCTCACATGCAGAGACACACATAGGCTCAAAATAAAGGAATGGAGGAAGATCTACCAAGCAAATGGAAAACAAAAAAAGCAGAGGTTGCAATCCTAGTCTCTGATTAAACAGACTTTAAACCATCAAAGATCAAAAGAGACAAAGAAGGCCATTACATAATGGTAAAGGGATCAATTCAACAGGAAGCGCTAACTATCCTAAATATATATGCACCCAATATAGGAGCACCCAGATTCATAAAGCAAGTCCTTAGAGAATTACAAAGAGACTTAGACTCCCACTCCCATACAATAATAATGGGAGACTTCAACATCCCACTGTCAACATTAGACAGATCAACGAGACAGGAAGTTAACAAGCCTATCCAGGAATTGAACTCAACTCTGCACCAAGTGGACCTAATAGACATCTACAGAACTCTCCACCCCAAATCAACAGAATATACATTCTTCTCAGCACCCACATCACACTTATTCCAAAATTGATACATGGTTGGAAGTAAAGCACTCCTCAGCAAATGTACAGAACAGAAATTATAACAAACTGTCTCTCAGACCACAGTGCAATCAAATAGAACTCAGGACTAAAGAAACTCCAATCAAAACAGCTCAGCTACATGGAAACTGAACAACCTGCTCTGAATGACTACTGGGTACATACTTGAAATGAAGGCAGAAATAAAGATATTCTTTAGAGGCCAATGAGAACAAAGATACAACATACTAGAATCTTTGGGACACATTTAAAGCAGTGTGTAGAGGGAAATTTATAGCACTAAATGCCACCAGAGAAAGCTGGAAAGATCTAAAATTGATACCCTAACATCACAATTAAAAGAACTAGAGAAGCAAGAGCAGAAACACATTCAAAAGCCAGCAAGAGGCAAGAAATAACTAAGATCAGAGCAAGAACTGAAGGACATAGAGAAACAAAAAACCCTATAAAAATCAATGAATGCAGGAGCTGGGTTTTGAAAAGATCAACAAAATTGATAGATCGCTAGCAAGACTAATAAAGAAGAAAGAGAAAGATCAAATAGATGCAATAAAAGTGATAAGGGGATATCGCATCAACCCCACAAATACAAACTACCATCAGAATACTATAAACACCTCTATGCAAATAAACTAGAAACCTAGAATAAATGGATAATTTCCTGGACATACACTCCCAAGACTAAACCAGGAAGAAGTTGAGATCCCTGAATAGACTAATAGCAGGAAGCTCTGAGAATTGAGGCAATAATTAATAGCCTACCAACCAAAAAGCCTAGAACCAGACGGATTCACAGCTGAATTCTACCAGAGGTACAAGAGGAGCTGGTACCATTCCTTTCCTGAAACTATTCAATCAATGAAGGGGAATGCTCACGAACAGGGGGCTAGCATCATCCTGATACCAAAGCCTGGCAGAACACCACAAAAATTTTTAGACCAGTATCCTGATGAACATCGATTAAAATCCTCAATAAAATACTGGCAAACCAAATCCAGCAGCACATCAAAAAGCTTATCCACCATGATCTAGTAGGCTTCATCCCTGGGATGCAAGGCTACAGTTCAACATATGCAAATCAATAGCGTAATCAGCATATAAACAGAACCAAAGACAAAAATGCATGATTATCAATATTAGATGCAGAAAGAGGCCTTTGACAAATTCAACAGCCCTTCATGCTAAAAACTCTCAATAAATTACAGAGTATTGATGGAATGTATCTCAAAATATGAGCTATTTATGACAAACCCAGCCAATATCATGTACTGAATGGGCAAAAACTGGAAACATTCCCTTTGAAAACTGGCACAAGACAGGGATACCCCTCTCTCCACCCTCCTAATATTCAGCATAGTGTTGGAAGTTCTGGCTAGGAGCAATCAGGCAAAGAGAAAAGAAATAAAGGAATTATTCAGTTAGGAAAAGAAGAAGTCAAATTGTCCCTGTTTGCAGATGACTTGATTGTATATTTAAACCCACTGTCTCAGCCCAAAATCTCTTTAAGCTGATAAGCAACTTCAGCAAGTCTCAGGATACAAAATCAATGTGCAAAAATCACAAACATTCTTATACACCAGTAACAGACAAACAGAGAGCAAATCATGAATGAACTCCCATTCACAATAGCTTCAAAGAATAAAATACCTAGGAATCCAACTTACAAGGGATGTAAAGGACCTCTTTAAGAGAACTACAAACCACTGCTCAGTGAGAAATAAAGGACACAAATAAATGGAAAGAACATACCATGCTCATGGATGGGAATCAATATTGTGAAAGCCATACTACTTAAGGTAATTTATAGATTCAATGCCATCCCATTAAGCTACCAATGACTTTCTTCACAGAATTGGAAAAACTGCTTTACAAAGTTCATATGGAACCAAAAAAAAGAGCCTGCATTGCCAAGACAATCCCTAAGTCAAAGAGAACAAAGCTGGAGCATCCATTACCCTGACTTTAAACTATACTACAAGGCTACAGTAACTCAAAACAGCATGGTACACAAGGTACCGCAAACAGAGATGTAGACCAATGGAACCGAACAGAGCCCTCAGAAATAATACCACACATCCTGGTGGACATCTGATCTTTGACAAACCACAACCAAAACAAGAAATGGAAAGAAAGGATTCCCTATTTAATAAATTGGTGCTAGGAAAATTATTTGTATAAGTAGAAAGCTGAAACTGGGATCCTTTCCCTTACTCCTTATATGAAAATTAATTCAAGATGGATTAAATTTAAATGTTAGACCCTAATACCACTTAAAACCCTAGAGAAAATCTAGGTAATGCCATTCAGGACATAGGCATGGGCAAGACTTCATGTCTAGCACCAAAGCAATGGCAACAAAAGCCAAAATTGACAAATGTGATCTAATTAAACTAAAAGAGCTTCTGCACAGCAAAGAAACTACCATCAGGTGAACAGGGAAACCTACAGAATGGGAGAAAATTTTTGTTAGCAAATGCGACCCAGGGGCTGTGTCCGGGAGACCTTGCAGGGGCTCAAGCAAATTTACAAGAAAAAAACAAACAACCCCATCAAAAAGTGGGCAAAGGATATGAACAGACATTTCTCAAAAGAAGACATGCATACAGCCAACAGACACATGAAAAAATGGTCATCATCACTCGCCATCAGATAAATGCAAATCAAAACCACAATGAGATACCATTTCACACCAGTTAGAATGGTAATCATTAAAAAGTCAGGAAACAACAGGTGCTGGAGAGGATGTGGAGAAATAGGAACACTTTTACACTGTTTGTGGGATTGTAAACAAGTTCAACCATTGTGGAAAACAGTATGGCAATTCCTCAAGGATCTACAACTAGAAATACCATATGACCCAGCCATCCCATTACTGGGTATATACCCAAAGGATTATAAATCATGCTGCTATAAAGACACATGCACACGTGTGTTTATTGTGGCACTATTCACAATAGGAAAGACTTGGAATCAACCCAAATGTCCATCAGTGACAGACTGGATTAAGAAAATGTGGCACATATACACCATGGAATACTATGCAGCCATCAAAAAGGATGAGTTCGTGTCCTTTGTAGGGACATGGATGCAGCTGGAAACCATCATTCTCAGCAAACTATTGCAAGAACAGAAAACCAAACACTGCATGTTCTCACTCATATGTGGGAATTGAACATTGAGATCACTTGGACACAGGAAGGTGAACATCACACACCGGGGCCTATTGTTGGGAAGGGGAGGGGGGAGGGATTGCATTGGGAGTTATACCTGATGTAAATGACAAGTTGATGGGTGCTGACGAGTTGATGGGTGCAGCACACCAACATGGCACATGTATACATATGTAACAAACCTGCACGTTGTGCACATGTACCCTAGAACTTAAAGTATAATAAAAATAAATAAATAAATAAAGTAAAATAAAATTTGAAAAAAAGATATATTGTTTAGTGAAAGAAGTAAGGTGCAGAGGAGTTTGGATTGTGTAGTAGCTTTGGTGTAAAACACAAGACTATACATCATATACTTCTATATACAAAGTAGGTTTCTGTAAGAAACTGGTAATATGGTTTCCTCTGGAGAAGAGAACTGTAGAACTAGAATGTAGATAAGAGAGAGACTTTTCACTGTACTCTCTTTTGTGCCTTCTGAATTTTGTGCCATGCAAATATGCTAAGAATTTTACCAAAAGTAAAAGTATGTCTATTCTATGACCCAGCAATTCCACCCCTTGGTATATACCCATGAGAAATGAGTGCATGTGTCCACCAACAGACATGTACGAGAATGGCTGTAACAACTTTTCTGATCATACTAAAAAAACTGAAAAGCCCCTAAATGTCCATCCACAGGAGAATAGATACATAAATTGAAGTATATTTATTTAATGGAATACCATACAGTAATAAAAAAGAAAAAAATGATGACACAACTGAACAGGAAAAGAATGTTGAGTTACAGAAGCCAAAACACAAGAGTAAATACTGGGTGGTTCTATTTATTTCAAGTTTAAAAACAGGCAAAACTTATAAATGGTGATAGAAGTCAGAATAGTGGTAACTATTCTGGCAAGAGTAGGCTAGAAGTGTGGGGCAGGAGGATATTGACTGGGAAGGGATAAGAGAAATTGTGGGATTGCTGGGAGTGTTCTGTGTCTTGAGCTGGTGGTGGTTGAATGGGAATATACCTATGTTAAAAAAAACTGAGCTGTACACTAAAGCTCACTAAATACAGTAAATGTATTTTGCTATATGTTATACTTCAATAAAGACATTTTTAAGGCATGAAAAGTACATCTTACCGATTTGAAAAAGTAGATAAAATACTATTAAAAAATTTACCTAAATATCAAGTGACTTCTCCCTTTACATTGATAAAAGTCAATGTGGCTGGGTGTGGTGACTCACACCTGTAATCCCAGCATTTTAGGAGGCTGAGGCAGGTGGATCACTTTAGGTTCAGAGTTTGAGACCAACGTGACCAACATGGTGAAATGCTGTCTCTACTAAAACTACAAAAAATTAGCCGGGCATGGTGGCAGGCACCTGTAATCCCAGCTACTTGGGAGGCTGAGGCAGGAGAATCGTTTGAACCCGGCAGGCCCAGGTTGCAGTGAGCCAAGATCACACCACTGCACTCAAGCAACAACAGCAAACCTCAAAAAAAAAAAAAAAAAAAAAAAAAAAAGGTCAAGGCAACTGTCATACTAAGAACCAATAAGAAAAAACAATAGGGAAACTACTAGGGATTTCTTTAAAATAAAGAGAGAGAAAAGTAAAGCAACTATTGATTGTAACAATAAAATTCTGATTAAACCAATTATAAAAAACAAAAGAAAAGAATTATCTATCATGACCTTAAGTTCTCAAAGACTGTAACATAATGCTTCAGCCCACCAGGGGCTAAAAGTGTTCTTTCATAAATTCGTTAAACAGCTTTTAGAAATGTAAGCGTATAAGAGAAAGCTTTGACTGACATTTTTTCAGGGGATGCCATA
This sequence comes from Papio anubis, assembly GCF_008728515.1. Taxonomy (NCBI): domain Eukaryota; kingdom Metazoa; phylum Chordata; class Mammalia; order Primates; family Cercopithecidae; genus Papio; species Papio anubis. The sequence goes on along the minus strand of NC_044980.1, from coordinate 60,630,627 downwards.
GTAACCAAGAGAGAGTTCAGTTTGTTGAAAAGTGGCAGTTAGACTTGGAAGGGACAAGGGCAATGTGGAGTAATAGGGTTTATCTGGTCCACAGAGAAGTAGAACAATCGTGATCTTTGTAGAGAAAAGGTCAGAAGAACCAGGTAGTCAGGAAGAAGAGAGAGACTCAAGAAAGAGACAAAGCTGTAGACACCCAGAATGTTTATAAGTGAACAAAAAAAGATATGTGAGACTATAAAATAAATTGCTTTAGGATACATCAGGAAAGCTCAAGAATGAGAGGAGGGAGGGGGATAGTTACCCAAAGTGAAAGCAACAGGTTCTGCTTTTTAGACTTTTCAGTTCAGGAAGATGCCAAAGGCAGGTATTGGGGTCAGCCATCTAAACTGAAGGATTTCAACTTCTAGTTTATTAGGAGTTTTTTTTCCCCCTTAGTAAGTTACTTTTTCTGATTAAAAAGTAATTGAAGCTTATTGTAGAACATTTGGAAAATGAAGAAGAATTTTAAGGAGAAATAAAATCACTCAGAGATGAACACTGTAACATTTTGGAACAGTACAATTTATTGTTTCCTTCCTTCCCTCCTTTTTTTTTTTTTTTTTTTTTTTTTTGGCAGAGTCTTGCTTTGTCACCCAGGCTGGAGTGCAGTGGCATGATCTCAGCTCACTGCAATCTCAACCTCCTGGGCTCAAGTGATCCTCCCACCTCAGCCTCCTGAGTAGCTGGGACCACAGGTATGCGCCACCACGCCTGGCTCATTTTTGTAGTTTTTGTAGAGTTGGGGTTTCGTCATGTTGCCCAGGCTGGTATAGGGCAATTTCCAATAAACAGAGAGCAGCAAAACGTCAAGTCAGTCAAAGGCTCCCTTGCCTTGGGAACCCAAATATTTATTCTTGGAGATTCGTCATTTTATTTTATCACTGCATTTTTCTACTAGAAGTTCCATGAAGGCAGAACATTTTGTCTGTGTTGTTCATTGCTATATCCCCAGTGACTAGCACATAAGTGGCATTCCAGGAATGTTTGTTAAATTACCTTTTTTTTTTTTTTTTCACATTTACTTAGGAAGATTAGCTGCTATTTTTTATTTTTTCCCTTCCATAATTAAAACATTTTAAATCATTTTCACCATCCATTTCATGACTTTTCTTACTTACCAGATCAATCTCATCATTAAGATAGATAGATAGTAGACCTATCTATTGAAGTTAGGAAAATGTCAAATGTAAACTAAAGCTTTGTGGTTTATATAAGTGTCCCCATTGTATTTCTTCTATGAGGCCTTTTCATGCACTATCCCTGAAAACTCACAAAAACAATTCCTTCCATTCTTTATGTTAATCTATTGCTCATATAATTTATCAAAAACAACTCAAGGCCTGATGTGGTGGCTCATGCCTGTAATCTCAGTGGTTTGGGAGGCTGAGGCAGGAGGATCATTTGAGACCAGGTGTTTCCAAACCAGCCTGGGCAACATAGTCAGATCCTTATCTCTGCCAGATAAAAAACAAAGCAAACAAACAAAAAGCTTAGCTGGGCATGGTGGCATGCACCTGTAGTCCTAGCTACTGAGGGAGGATCTCTTGAGCCCAAGAGTTCGAGGCTGCAGTGAGCTATGATTATACTTCTGCAATCAATCTAGCCTGAGGACAGCATGAGATCCCATCTCTATTAAAAATAATAATAACTTGAAAATCAATTTAACATCTAGGGCATTAAAACTCATTTTTTAAAGGAAAAATAGGATTTCTTTTTAAAATTTATGTTGGGATACTATATTTTTTCTCTCCAAATCAGGAGTGAGACCTCTGGGCTCACTGCAGCCTCCACCTCCTGGGATCAAGCAATCATCCCACCTCAGCCTCCTGAGTAGCTGGGACTACAGACACATGTCACCACACCCAGCTAATTTTTTTGTTTGTTTGTTTTTTAGATGGAATCTCACTCTGTCACCCAGGCTGGAGTGCAGTGGCGCAATCTCGGCTCATTGCAAGCTCTGCCTCCCAGGTTTACGCCATTCTCCTGCCTCAGCCCCCCGAGTAGCTGGGACTACAGGCGCGCACCACCACGCCCGACTAATTTTTTGTATTTTTAGTAGAGATGGGGTTTCACCGTGTTAGCCAGGATGGTCTCGATCTCCTGACCTCCTGATCCACCCATCTTGGTCTCCCAAAGTGCTGGGATTACAGGCATGAGTCACCGCGCCCGGCCAACACCCAGCTAATTTTTAAACTTTTTATAGAGACAGGCTCTCCCTGTGTTGCCTGGGCTGGTCTAAAAACTCCTGGGCTCAAGGGATTCACCTGCCTTGGCCTCCCAAAGTTTTGGGATTACAGGTGTGAGCTACTGCATCCAGCCAGGACTTGCCTTTGAATAGTGAAACATGATCAAGGAGATTCCATGATGTTTAGAAGTCTATGAAGGAAGTTAAGAATATTAAATATCTTGCAGTAAAAATTTTCAAGGAGAGCAGATGAAATTACTCAAGCTTGAAATAGAGCCAGAACTCTGCAGTCAACAGTTTCACTGCTGGAACTAAAATAGGACCCTTGAAATCCTTCAGAATCAGAGGTAGCCAGGATCCTTCAAACACCCCAAGCCAACAAGGCCTCAGGACACATAGTTATTTGTGGGGTGGGGGGTAACAAAAGAATCACACAACTAAGCAAAGAGGGGTTTTATTTGTTCACATAACTGGGAAGTCTGGAGGTAGACCTAAGCTAGGCATGGCTGGGTTCATATCAGGGTTCTCTCCCAACATCTACACGATCAAATCTCAGGAGAGACTGATTGGTACTGCTTGGAGCATCTACCTATTTGCTGGAGCAATAATACTAATCAGAGAATAAGTGATTTGAATTGGCAAGGCCTGGGCCACATGTCCATCCATATGAGTAGAAAGTGGGATCAGCCTCACTCAAAATAAGTGAGGTGGATTTTCCATGAGAAAGAGGGGTTCTGTCAGCCCCTGGAATGGGAAAGGGTATAGTGACAATGTCAAGCCCTGTGCCCCTGGAAAACAGCAAGGATCAGGACACCACCTCCCTCCAACTTTTTTGTTTTGTTTTGTTTTGTTTTGTTTTGTTTTGAGACAGAGTCTTGCTCTGTTGCCCAGGCTGGAGTGCAGTGATGTGATCTCAGCTCACTGCAACCACCATCTCCCAGGTTCAAGGGATTCTCCTCCCTCAGCCTCCCAAGTAGCTAGGACTACAGGTGCGCACCATCACACTGGCTAATTTCTGTATTTTTAGTAGAGATGGGATTTCACCATGTTGTCCAGGCTGGTTCAAACTTCTGACCTCAAGTGATCCTCCTGCCTCTGCCTCCCAGAGTGCTGGGATTACAGGCATGAGCCACCACGCCCAGCCTCCCTCCAACCTTTGTGTTTCAGGAAATGGCTTACAGCAAAGAATTGCCCTTCCCCGTATGACTTAGAGACTTGTGGTGACCCCCTTGTCTAACTGTGACAAATCCATATAGAGATCCTCTAATTTCCCATTCTTTGCCTCATAAATATTAGCGGACCTGTTTGTTTCCACAGGCCAATCTGGACAAAATGCCTGCTAACTGGGCTAAACTTTAGTCAGGCCTCTATCATTCTTCTAAGTCCCTGAACTTGGCCCACCCTTAAACATTAGAGCTAGGAACAAGCCCTCCTTAATGGCCCCTACTGAGACTAGCATACCCGGCAGGGGGAACTGTTCCCTGACGCACTGCAGGATAACCTGCTCATCCCGGTAGCCCTTACCTGCTTCCTTCCAGCCTGCTTTCCTCCTCCCTGTAAAAGAAAAGCCCTTTTCTGCCTGTCCTTGGAGATGCTTGCAGATTTTACAGTTGACCATCAGAGCATTCTCTCTATTATAATAGTCCTCTTCCTCTTACTTCAATAACCTTTTTGAGAAAAGTCTCACTTTACCTCTGTCCAGATTTGCTATTTGACCCTGGCCAGAGGAAACGATAGATGTCTACCACAACACACTATTATCCAGTTGGATGGGGCTTGAGGGGATGAAAATTAATGACACCCTCCCTCTCGCTCTCAGTTTTGAGTCAGTTGAGACATAGAAGCAGGGAATCTGGGAGTTCAAAATGTCAGCCTTAAAAAGGAAGGAAGTTCTGACACCATGCTACAACATGGATGAGCCTTGAAGACATCATGCTAAGTGAAATGAGCCAGTCACAAAAAGGGCAAACTCTGCATGGTTCCACTTCTAGGAGGTATCTAGAGTAGTGAAAATCATAGACACAGAAAATAGAATGGTGGTTGCCAAGGGCTGGAAGGAGGAGAAAATGATGAATTGTTGATTAATGGATATGGAGTTTCAGTTTTGCAAGAGGAAAAAGTTTTGGAGATTGGTAGAGATTGGTTAATGCGACTATAATTAACACTACTGAATTGTACACTTAAAATGGTAAGATGATAAATTTTATGTCATCTATTTTTTTTAAACCACAATAAAAAATTATTTTAAAAGAAATTAGTTCACAGCTAATAAAGCTGGTTGGAGAATGTGGCATAGTCTGTGGCCAACTGGGCTTACTAATACTCACTTCCCTGAATTAAAATAAACCTTTTCAAACTTCAGTCCTTTTTGCAGGGCAGGGCTTACTCTAGGAAGCTTATCGCCTGGTAAGTCCTTAAGGTCCGGCCACTCAGAGAGAAAGAGGGGCTGAGTCACACATTTAGCAGTTCTTTCCCTCAATCTTGCTAAAGAAGGTGCTTTTTCCTGAGGAGACAGTGAGACAAGGGAAGAAGCCCGAGCATCCCAAGCTGTCACTCGTGGGGAGCAGACAGAGAGCTGAAGGGATAAGCATTCACCTCTAACCAGTATGTAGAAAGAAAAGCAGGTGCCTGTAATCCCAGCACTTTGAGAGGTTCAGGCAGGTGGATCGCTCAAGCCTAGCAGTTTGAGACCAGCCTGGCCAACATGGGGAAACCCTGTCTCTACTGAAAATACAAAAATTAGCCAGGCATGGTGGTGCGTGCCTCTAATCCCAGCTACTCCGGAGGCTGAGGCACCAGAATTGCTTGAACCTGGGAAGTGGAAGTTGCAGTGAGCCAAGATTGCGCCACTGCAATGCAGCCTGGGCAACAGAGCAAGATTCTGTCTCAAAAGAAAGAAAAAGAAAAGAGGAAGGAAGGAAGGAAGGAAGGCACATTAGGGCTAGGTGCTCATGCCTGTGATCCCAGTGCTTTGGGAGGCCAAGGCAGGAGGACTTGAGGCCAGGAATCCCAGACCAGCCTGGACAACATAGTGAGAACTCATCTCTACCCAAACAACATAAAACAAAATTAGCCAGGTGTGGTGGTGAGAGCTTGTAGTACTAGCTACTAGGGAGGCTGAGGCAGGAGGATGGCTTGAGCCCAGGAGGTCAAGGCTACAGTGAGCTATGATAGTGCCACTGCACTCTGGCCAGATGGGTGAAAGAGCAAGACCCTGTCTCTAAATAAATAAATAAAAAGAAAGAAGATATTAAAATATAAATTTGAAAGGAATTTTATTCACAGTATCACTAGGATAATAGGATGTAAAGTGATCTTTTTTCTAAATTAAACAAATATTGTTTTATTTCGTTTTTAAGCAAATTAAACAATTAAACAATTAAAATTGTTTAATTATTGTTATGCCTTTTAAACATATAATTTTGCTAACATTGGAAGTACCACACTTATAATAATTTGATACATATAATTTATTAAGTGGCTAAAAGGGAAAAATAAAGAGAATTATTAATGTACAGTTAATATTTTATAATTATGCTAATTATTTTCTGGCTTTTTCTCATGTAAGGTTCATTAATATCATCAGTGAAGCTGAACAGTTTCAAAATGCTTTTAATTGATATTAATGCCAAAACAAAAGGATAATTTTCCATCATAAACATTTATCTGATCAACATGTTTTCATTTGAAAAAGAAATACATTCCCCTCAAGCACAAAAACTGTAAGATCAGATACAAGTAGATTAGATATATTTGACTGCATGCACATTTTTTAAAAAATATGTAATTTAACTCACTATAGTGCTAAGGACCTCCCTAGAGATGATGGATGTGCTTCCAACATCTCTATGGAGAAGGTAGTGTAGATTTCATTTTGCTAGTTTATCAGATGAGAATAAAAGAAATGTATTTGCTAAATTATGTGCTTCAGACCATACAACTAAGGAGTGAAATAGCTGAATATAAAGCTCCAGTCTCTTTTCTCTGTGCTTTTCAAAGAGCATGTGTTTAATTATATGCTTTTCTGCTGGGCACGAAAGCTCACACCTGTAATCCCAGCCCTTTGGGAGGCGGAGGCAGGCGCATCAGCTGAGGTCAGGGGTTTGAGATCAGCCTGGCCAACATGGTGAAACGCTGTCACTACTAAAAATACAAAAATTAGTTGAGCGTGGTGACATACCCCTGTAATCCCAGCTGCCTGGGAGGCTGAGACAGGAGGATGGCTTGAACCCAGGAGAGGGAGGTTGCAGTGAGCCAAGATCGCACCATTGCACTCCAGCCTGGGCAACAGAGTGAGACTCTGTCTCGAGAAAAAAAAAGAAAAGCTTTTCTCTCTCATTTAATGAAAATGAAAGGTTATCTTTGAAGGTTGCAGTTATTCACAAACAGATTTTAAAGAGGAAAATTTACTCATATTGTGTGTAGATTATACTTCAATTAAAATTTTTTTTTCAATATAAAACAAAGTTGGAGAAAATTTTCTCTGTGAGAACTTCAGGCAAATGAATGAGTACATTCAGAGCAGGCTGCAGTATGACACTTTGGACAGCACAGTTAGGTAAGAAGATACTTTGCATCTTTAAAAAAGGGGTCACATGGATACTGCTATGTCAAAATTGTATATCCTCTATCAGCCGAAAGCACATTTGGCTTGAATAATTTCTACATCCTCAGAGACATTCATTCTCTAAGGAATCAATCCATTTAGGAAATTATGTCCTAGAACTTGTACTAAAAAATGAAGAGGGCTTATCTATCACACTTGTTCTGAGAGGAAAATGGTGTGCTTTAGATAAAACATTACAGTGACCAAAATACCTCCCATCTGTCAACTTTATATTCCTCTCATTCAGTTTCACATCATGCACTTGGGTAGGACTCATAGGAGAAAAGCAGACAAGAACCTATTTTTACTGTTGTTGAAAGCATGCCAATTTGGCAAGGGTGTGGAGCAGTGGGCACTCTCATGCACAGTAGGGATATAAATTGGTTCAGTCTTTCTGGAAGGTAATTTGGCAATAGACAGGATGTCAAAATTTTAAATATGCATATCCTTTGGCCCAGAAATTAAATTTCTGGGAATTCATCCCAGTGAACAAATTGGACAAACATGCAAAGATATACATAAAAGGCCTTCATGAAGTATTGTTTCCAATAATGATAAATTGGAAATCACCTAAATCTCTATCACTAGGGGACTGATTAAATACATGATGGTAGATCTGTTCAGTGGAGTATTTTGCAGTGCATTACAACGATCATGTGGCCGGGCGTGGTGGCTCAGGCCTGTAATCCCAGCACTTTGAGACGCTGAGGCAGGCAGATCACCTGAGGTCAGGAGTTCGAGACCAGTCTGGCCAACATGGAGAAACCCCGTCTCTACTAAAAATACAAAATTAGCCGGGCATGGTGGTGCATGCCTGTAATCCCAGCTACTCAGGAGGCTGAGGCAGGAGAATTGCTTGAACCCGGGAGGTGGAGGTTGTGGTGAGTCGAGGTCACGCCATTGCACTCCAGCCTGGGCAACAAGAGCAAAACTCTGTCTCAAAAAAACCAAACAAACCAAAACAAAACCATCATGTACACTTGTGTTTATTGCTAAGAAAAGGTTACAAAATAGCATCTGGATTATGAAAAGTTTTCTACATGCATAGGAAGAAGCCTGGAAGGATACATAACACAACATGATCATCTCCGGGTTGCAGGGTTTCAAATGATTTTTACTTCCTTAATCCTTTTATGTTTGTTAAAACTGTCCCATCAGCATGTCTATGCTATCCCTAGTTTAATCATAAAATATATGTCATAGTAGTCGGCTTGGGCTGCCATAACAAAATACCACAGATTGGGTGGCTTAAGCAACAGAAATGTTTTTCTCCCATTCCTGGAGGCTGAAAAGTCCAAGCTCAAGTCCAATCAGCTGGTTTTGTTCTTGGTGAGGACCTTCTTCCTGGCTTGCAGATGGCCTCTTTTTCACTGTGTCCTTACATGTTAGAGACAGAGAGAGAGACAGAGAGAGAGAGAGAGAGAGAGAGAGCGCGCCTTGTATCTCTGCCTGTTCTGCTTTTTTTTTTTTTTTAGACAGGGTCTCACTCTGTTGCCCAGGCTGGAGTACAGTGGCGTGATCGTAGCTCACCGCAACCTCCATCTCCTGGGTTCAAGTGAGCCTCCAGTTTCAGCCTCCTGAGTAGCTGCCACTATAGGCACACACCACGACACCAGGCTAAATTTTATTTTTTATAGAGACAGGATCTCACTTTGTGGCCCAGGCTGGTCTTGAACTCCCGGCCTCAAGTGATCCTCTCACCTTGGCCTCTGAAAGTGTTGGGATTACATGTGTGAGCTGCTGTACCCAGGCTCTGCCTTTTCTTCTTCTTCTTTTTTTTTTTTTTTTTTTAAGATAGTCTTGCTCTGTTGCCCAGGCTGGAGTGCAGTGGTGTGATCTTGGCTCACTGCAACCTTCACCTCTTGGTTCAAGCAATTCTCCTGCCTCAGGCTCCCGAGTAGCTGGGACTGCAGATGCCCACCACCACACTTGGCTAGTTTTTGTATTTTTTAAATAGAGGCAGAGTTTCACCATGTTGGCCAGGCAGGTCTCAAACTCCTGACCTCAAGTGATCTGCCCACCTTGGCCTCCCAAAGTGCTGGGATTACAGGTGTGAGCCACTGTGCCCGGCCACTCTACCTCTTCTTATAAGGGCATCAGTTCTATAGGATTAGGGCCTAACCCTTATGATGTCATTTAACCTTTATCACCTTCTCATAGGCTCTATGTCCAAATATAGTCACACTGGGCATTAAGTCTTGAACATATGAATTTTGTCGATGACATGTCTTCTGGCTTGAAAAACAACTAAGACGTGTGTTAGGCCCTTCTTCCATTGCTATAGGGAAATAGAATATGGTGACTCTCTGCTGTAATCACAGGACTTTACAGGGCCAGGATTGCTTGAGGCCAGGCATTTGAGAACAACCTGGGCAACATAGCAAAAACCCATCTCTACAAAAAGTTTAAAAATTATCTGGGCATGGTGGCTCACAACTGGTAGCTCACACCTACCCAGATAGTCCCAGCTACTTGGGAGGCCAAAGCAAGAAGATTGCTTGAGCCCAGGAAATCAAGTCTGCAGTGAGCTATGATCAAGCCATTACACTCTAGCCTGGGTAGCAGAGTGAAGAACTTGTCTTGAAAGAAAGAAAAGGAAAGAAAAGAAAGAGAAAGAGAAAGAAGAAAGAAAAAGAGAAGGAAAGAAAGAGAGAGAGAAAGAAAGAAAGAGAGAGAAGGAAGGAAGGAAGGAAGGAAGGAAGGAAGGAAGGGAGGGAGGGAGGGAGGGAAAGAGAAAGACCTGAGGCTGTACAATTTATAGAGAAAAGATATTTAATTGGCTCATAATTCTGCAGGCTGTACAGGAAGCATAGCAGCATCTGCTTCTTGAGAGGTCTCGGGAAGCTTCCAATCATGGTAGAAGACAAAGAGCAAGCAGGCACATGACATGGCGGGAATAGGAGTAAGCACAAGAGTAGGGGCCATGCCACACACTTTTAACCAACCAGATCTCAGAGCAAGAGATCATTTATCACCAAAGAGGACGGCCCAAGTCATTCATGAGATATCTGCCCCCATGATCCAAATACCTCCCACCAGGCCCCACCTCCAACATTGGGGGTTATCATTCAGCATGAGATTTGGTGGGAATATACATTCAAGCTACATCAACATGCCAACTTGACCAATTGTTTTTAGGAGAAAATATTTGCAAGTCATATATCTGATAAGAGATTAGCATCTAGAATATAGAAAGAACTCCTATAACACAACCACCAAAGAAACCAAACAATCCAATTTAAAAATTGGTGATTTAGGGTGGCTTCCAAGGTGGCCGAATAGGAATAACTCTGGTCTACAGCTCCCAGCGAGATCAATACAGAAGACAGATGATTTCTGCATTTCCAACTGAGGTACCTGGTTCATTTCATTGGGACTGGTTGGATAGTGGGTGCAGCCCACGGAGGGTGAGCCGAAGCAGGGCGGGGCATCACCTCACCCAAGAAGTGCAAGGGGTCAGGGGATTTCCCTTTCCTAGCCAAGGGAAACTGTGAGTGACTGTGCCTGGAGGAATGGTATACTCCAGCCCAAATACTGTGCTTTTCCCATGGTCTTTGCAACTGGCAGTCCAGGAGATTCCCTCCTGTGCCTAGCTCGGTGGGTCCCATGCCCATGGAGCCTTGCTCACTGCTAGTGCAGCAGTCTGAGATCGACCTGGGACATTGGAGCTTGGTAGGGGGGTGGGGAGGTCTGCCATTGCTGAGGCTTGAGTAGGTGGTTCTATGCTCACAGTGTAAACAAAGTGGTGGGGAAGCTTGAACTGGGCGGAGCCGCCACAGCTCAGCAAGGCCTACTGCCTGTCTAGATTCCACCTCTGGGGACAGGGCATATCTGAACAAAAGGCAGCAGACAGCTTCTGCAGACTTAAACAGCCCTGCCTGACAGCTCTGAAGAGGGCAGCGGTTCTCCCAGCACAACGTTTGAGCTCTGATAACAGACAGCCTCCTCAAGTGGGTCCCTGACCCCCATATAGCCTGACTGGGAGACACCTCCTAGTAGGGGCTGACAGACACCTGATAGAGGCAGGGGCCCCTCTGGGATGAAGCTTCCAGAGGAAGGATCAGGCAGCAATATTTGCTGTTCTGCAGCCTCTGCTGGTGATACCCAGACAAACAGGGTCTGTAGTGGACCTCCAGCAAACTCCAACAGACCTGCAGCTGGGGGGCCTGTCTGTTAGAAGGAAAACTAAGAAACAGAAAGGAATAGCATCAACATCAACAAAAAAGATATCCACACCAAAACCCTTAGGTCAACATAGATAAAACTACAAAGACGGGGAGAAACCAGACTAGAAAGGCTGAAAATTCCAAAAACCAGAATCCTCTTCTCCTCCAAAGGAACACAACTCCTCGCCAGCAAGGGAACAAAACTCGACAGAGAATAACTTTGATTAGTCGACAGAAGTAGGCTTCTGAAGGTCAGTAATAACAAACTTCTCTGAGCTGAAGGAATGTGTTCTAACCCATCGCAAGGAAGCTAAAAACCTTGAAAAAAGGTTAGATGAATGTCTAACTAGAATAACCAGTGTAGAGAAGAGGTTAAATGACCTGATGGAGCTAAAAATCACAGTACAAGAACTTCATGAAGCATGCACAAGCTTCAGTAGCCGAACTGATCAAGCGGAAAAAAGGATATGAGTGACTGAAGAACAAATTAATGAAATAAAGCAGGAAGACAAGATCAGAGAAAAAAGAGTGAAAAGAAATGAACAAAGCCTCCAAAAATATGGGACTATGTGAAAAGACCAAATCTACATTTGATTGGTGTACCTGAAAGTGACGGGGAGAATGGAATCAAGCTAGAAAACACTCTTCAGCATATTATCCAGGAGAACTTCCCCAACCTACCAAGGCAGGCCAACATTCAAATTCAGGAAATACAGAGAACACCACAAAGATACTCCTTGAGAAGAGCAACCCCAAGACACATAAATTGTCAGATTCACCAAAGTTGAAATGAAGGAAAAAATGTTAAGGGCAGCCAGAGAGAAAGGTTGGGTTACCCACAAAGGGAAGCCCATCAGACTAACAGCAGATCTCTCGGCAGAAACTCTACAAGCCAGAAGAGAGTGGGGGCCAATATTCAACATTCTGAAAGAAAAGAATTTTCAACCCAGAATTTCATATCTAGCCAAAAGAAGCTTCACAAGTGGCGAAGAAATAAAATCCTTTACAGACAAGCAAATGCTGAGAGATTTTGTCACCACCAGGCCTGCCTTACAAGAGCTCCTGAAGGAAGCACTAAACATGGGAAAGAACAACCAGTACCAGCCACTGCAAAAACACGCCAAATTGTAAAGATTATTGATGTTATGAAGAAACTGCATCAATTAACAGGCGAAATAACCAGCTAGCATCATAATGACAGGATTAAATTCACACATAACAATATTAATCTTAAATGTAAATGGGCTAAATGCCCCAATTAAAAGATACAGACTGGCAAATTGGATAAAGAGTCAAGACCCATCAGTTTGCTGTATTCAGGAGACCCATCTCACATGCAGAGACACACATAGGCTCAAAATAAAGAAAAGAGAGAAGAATCAAATAGATGCAATAAAAAATGATAAAGGGGATATCACCACTGACCCCACAGAAATACAAACTACCATCAGAGAATACTATAAACACCTCTATGCAAATAAACTAGAAAATCTAGAAGAAATGGATAAATGTCGACTGGTGGATGGATAAAGAAAATATGGTGACCAGGAGCAGTGGTTCACGCCTGTAATCCTAACACTTTGGGAGGCTGAGGTGGGAGGATCACCTGAGGTCAGGAGTTCGAGACCAGCCTGACCAACATGGAGAAACCCTGTCTCTACTAAAAATACAAAATTAGCCGGGTGTGGAGGCACATGCCTGTAATCCCAGCTACTTGGGAGGCTGAGGCAGAAGAATTGCTCGAACCCAGGAGCGGGAGGTTGTGGTGAGCAAAGATTGCGCCATTGCACTCTAGCCTGGGCAACAAGAGTGAAACTCTGCCTCAAAAACAAAAGAAAGAAAATGTGATGTGTGTGTGTGTGTGTGTGTGTGTGTGTGTGTGTGGAATATTACTCAGCCTTAAAAAGGAAGGGAATTCTTAACACATACTATAACACAGATGAACCTTGAGGCTAAGTAAATTAAGCTAGACACAAAGCACACATGCTGTATGATTCCACGTACATAACATATCTAGGGTAGTCAAATTGATAGTTACAGAAAGTAGAATTGTGGTTGCCACAGGCTGGGTGGGAGGGCAAAATGAGTTGTTGTGTAATGGGTACAGAGTTTCAGTTTTGCAAGAAGAGTTCTGGAGATAGATAGTGGTGATGATTGCACAACAATGTGAATGTGTTTAATGTGTGGAACTGTGTTTAAAAGTGCTTAAAGTGACAAATTTTATGTTATGTTATTATCTTATCTCAATTTACAAAAACAACTGTTAGGCTGGGCATGGTGGCTGTAATCCCAGCACTTTGGGAGGCCAAGGAAGGAGGATTACTTGAGTCCAGGAGTTCAAGACCAGCCTGGGCAACATGGCAAAACCCTGTCTCTAAAAAATACAAAAATTAGCCAGTTAGCTGGGTGTGGTGGCATGTGCCTGTAGTCCCAGCTACTCAGGAGGCAGGGAGGATCACTTGAGCCCAGGAGGCCGAGATTGCAGTGAGCTGAGATTGTGCCATCGCATGCAAGCCTGGGCGACAGAGTGAGACCCTGTTTCCATAAAAATAAAAATAAAATAAAAAACAATTGTTTTCTGTATAGAGGTATTTATTCATTTTGTTTTGTTTTGTTTTTAAGAGACAATCTGTCTCCCAGGCTGAAGTGCAGTGGCAGAATCATAGCTCACCATGCCCGGCTAATTTTTTTTTTTTTTTTTTTTTTTTTTTGAGAGACAGAGTCTTGCTGTCTTGCCCAGACTGGTCTCAAACTCCTGGGCTCAAGCAATCCTCTCACTTTAGCCTCCCAAAACACTGGGATTGTCAGAGGTGTTTGAACCAGAGCAACTCCATCTTGAAAAGGGGCTGGGTAAAATGAGGCTGAGACCCATTGGGCTGCATTTGCAGACAGTTAAGGCACTCTAAGCCACAGGATGAGATAGGAGGTTGGCACAAAATACAGGTCATAAAGACCTTGCTGATAAAACAAGTTGCAGTAAAGAATCTAGCCAAAACCCACCGAAACCAAGATGGTGATGAGAGTGGCCTCTGGTTGTTCTCACTGCTACACTCCTGCCAGCACCATGACAGTTTACAAATGCCATGGCAACATCAGGAAGATACCTATGTGGTCTAAAAGGGGAGTCATGAATAATCCACCCCTTTTTTAGCATATCATCAAAAAATAACCATAAAAATGGGCAACCAGTAGCCCTCAGGGCTGCTCTGTCTATGGAGTAGCCATTCTTTATTCCTTTACCTTCTTAATAAACTTGCTTTCATTTTACTCTACGGACTGGCCCCAAATTCTTTCTTGTGTAAGATCCAAGAACCCTCTCTTGGGGTCTGGATCGGAACCCCTTTCGATAACAGGATTACAGGCATGAGCCACCATGCCTGGCCCTATTTCTATTATGACTAAGGAAGGTCTAACTTGTCAGAAAACTATCTAAAGCCTTTAAAAGACAGAAAACTTAGATTCATTTCAATTTGTATTCTCTTGCCCCTGGTCTGGCCTACATTGGGAGGTATTAGTGGCATCAATCCGAATTTATAGGAATTAATTTCTATCCTCTCAGTTCCCTTCAATCCAATTAGGTTTATTTACATATGACCCTTATTTCTCCAGATTGCACCAGATCCTTATAGACATGGAGAGATTTATCTTCATCAGGTACTGGGCTAGAGGAGGGTCACTATTCCTGTGACTCTAGTCTGCACCACTCTCTCAGGCATGCTCAATAACTTCAGCTCATGGTCACAAAAGGAACATGTCCCCTTCTCTTCAATCTGATGGTAAGTTTCTGTCCTTTTTGGGTACTCTCTCCTCAGAGTTGGAGCAGCTTTCATCTCTCCTAATGGGAGAACTTTATTCTCAGTCCCCAAATCCCTTTTGCTGTTTGCAGTGACAAGGCAAAACTAAGGTGGACAGATGGTGCTGGGGTGAGCATGAAGTGGTACTGACAAGAGTGCCAGGTCACAACAGACCTGGACAGGATGGGCTTCTGCCTGGGCTCCATTAGACCCAGGCATCTCAGCAGCTGCCTGATTCTCTGTCTGACTCTGACAGCATCCAGAACTTAGAAGTCTGCCCTATATCATCGTCCCTTCCACCACCATTAGAAAAATAAAACAACATGAAACGCTGTTCCAGTTCCTTTTCACTATTCAAAGCCTAATTCTGCTTAAACTTACTTTCAACTGGGCATGGTGGCTCACGCCTGTAATCCCAGCACTTCGAGAGGCCAAGATGGGAAGATTACTGCAGCTCAGGAGTTCAGGATCAGTCTGGGAAACATGAGATGCTGTCTGTACAAAACTTGGAAGATAAAAAAAACCAGGTGTCATGGTGTTGTGGTCCATGCCTGTGGTCCCAACTACTTGGGGGGCTGAGGTGGGAGGATCTCTTGGGACTGGGAGGTGGAGACTACAGTGAGCCAATTACACCACTGCACTCCAGCTTGTGCAACAGAGCAAGACCTGTTTCAAAAAAAAAAAAAAACATTTCTGGAAAGAGAAAATGAGTGAGCTCTTCCTGCCATTATATGCAGTGGGCCTTCATGTTGTACTGGCCATATTTTTACCGATTGGCCCACTGCCACTGCCTATGGAGCTTAGGAGAACCTCATGCAAACAGGACTTCTGATTGCCTGCCCTTATCTCCTCCTTCCTTGGGTGAATGGGCATCTCAACAGCACTTTGATTCTCAAGGCTCATGGGACTTCAGTGGCAAAAGGGACTTTGAAAAAACAGTCCAGTTCCTTCCAGTTTTGGATGAAGTTCAAGGATGTTAAGTGATCTGGCCAAGAATACAACCATTGCCTGTAGAAATCTCCACCATTAAGTCTAGGAGTAATGAGGATTTCTCCCTTTTTGTAGTTGACTTTCAATCAGTGCCTTAGGTATTTTCATCAGGGGAGAAGTGAGGAGATAAAAGGAATCCCCGACTGGTCATTCTTGGTAATTGTTCACAACTTGGATCTAAGTTTTTGTGGTGAAGGAAGTTGAATTCATGACTAAAATAAATAATTTTTTAAAAACTCTGTATCTGCTCAACAGTCTCCTATTCTCATGGATATGTAAGAGTACACAGGGCCGGTTGCAGTGGCTCACACTTGTAATCCCAGCACTTTGGGAGGCTGAGGCGGGCGGATCACGAGATCAGGAGATGGAGACCATCCTGGCTAACACGGTGAAACCCCGTCTCTACTAAAAATACAAAAAATTAGCCAGGCAAGGTGGCGGGCGTCTGTAGTCCCAGCTACTCAGGAGGCTGAGGCAGGAGAACGGCGTAAACTCGGGAGGCGGAGCTTGCAGTGAGCCGAGATGGCACCACTGCACTCCAGCCTGGGCGACAGAGCGAGACTCTGTCTAAAAAAAAAAAGAGTAGACAGAATTTAACATATACTGCAATTGCCTGCAGAGACAGAATCATTAAGAACTATAGATAACATAGCAACACAGCTAGTTGAAAGTGAATTTGATTTCTGAAACTTCAGTCACAAAGTTAGGAATGTACCACGAAAACACATGCGGAATATTTTCACGCTCAGCTTTGGAAAACTGAGTTCTACTCATTTTTGGAAAAGGCCATATGTTCCATGGCTGGGTCACTCATGGTTAGTTGGAATAGATCGTTCTAGCAATCCTCCATGGCTTATGCAATGATTAGGAAGCAGGATGCTCTGTTGGTAGGTGCATGGAATTGGTGAGATGGGAATGGCTTAAGAGCTGCCCATCAAGGTTGGACAGTAAGATGGACCTGGCTGCCAAGGACGACTCCAGAAGCCTCATCAACTGGGACAGGCAGAGCCACCCTTGAAGTGTCTAAATGACACACATTTCAATTCCAGAAATGGTAACCACTGGGTTTCCAATAAATTAGGCTGGGCACAGTAGTAGGAAAGTCAGATTGTACTTATCACTCAGGACTCAGGCTAAAGGGTGAAATATGAGGCGAGTGTTGGAGAGATAGGGCTGGGCTTAAGTCTGGCATAAGTTGGGTGTAGAGATCAATACAAAGCCCACTCCATCAGAGGCAGGGAGAGGGAAGAGAAGGTAACATATCCAGGGCTCCAGGGTTTGTCCCCGCAGACACTCTACCTAGTTAACAATGTGAATACTTGGGGACTAATTAGCCCCAGGGGTTATCATCAAGACACTAATAGTTGGAAGAAGTCATGTTTGTTCAGCACTCCTGGGTGCTTTTCATATCACACACAGAAACATACACACACACACACACACACACACACAGAGAGAGAGAGAGAGAGAGAGAGAAAGAGAGAGGAAAGAGCTTTATTGTGAGGAACTGGTTTCTGTGATTATGGCGGCAAGGTAGGCAAGTCTGATGTGTGCAGGGCAGGCCATCAGAACGGCAGGCTAGAAACTCTCAGGCAGAGGCAGACACTTCGGTCCACAGACATAATTTCTTTTTTCCTTAGGGAAACCTCAATTCTACTCTTACAGACTTTCAATGAACTGGATTTATCCTACCCAGATTATCCAGGATAATCCCCTTTCCTTAAAGTTAGCTGGCTGTAGATATTTATCACATGTGCAAAATACCTTCACAATAACATCTTTGGTTGTAACACAGTGTTTGGTTGAATGGCTAGGTACCATATAGCCTAGAAAAGTTGACAAATAGAACTCTCAATCACATTATCATCGAGTATCAGTTAAGCATATGATTTCAGATTTGGAATCCAAGCCTCAGAGAGGTAATGACTCTTGTCCTAGGAAACACACAGGGTTTATTTGCCTTGTACTTTGAAAATGGGAGAAAGACATAGCCAAAAATGTATTGCCTGTCCCAGAGATGTATAAATCTGAGAATAATCTGAAAATAGTGAGACTGAGTCCTCTGGTGAAAAACTCAGTGGGGACAGTTGTGGAAACGAGGAAGGGCAGAGGTTAGGGGAGGGAGCATAACCTCATACAAAGATGACAGGCTTAGGAATCAGACACACCAGGGTTTGAATTATAACTTTGCCACTTTGCAAATGCTGGGACCTTAGACAAATTGCTGAAGTGTTAAAAAAAATATCTTTATTGAGCAATGACTTACATGTAATATAATGCATTCATTTAAGTGTATATGTCAATGTATTTTAACAACTTCATATGCTTGTGTAATTATACACATAATAAAGATACAAACAAGTTCCTTGTAGCCCTTCCCACTCAATTCTCCCCCCTTATTAGCCCAAGGCAATCACTGGCTGGCTTTCCATCACTATATATTAATTTATTCATTTTAAATTAATATTCTTCAGGCCCTTACTATGTGTCAGGCACAGTTCTGGATACTGGGATACAGCAGTGAATAAAACAGACAAAAATACCTGCCATTATGTACCAGGAAACAGAAAAGAAATGTATATAAGTGAAATATGTGGTAGGTCAAATGGTGATAAGTTTGATAACAAAAATAGTGGGAAGTGATTGGGGAGAATCAGACAGGCGGTGGGGCACCTGTTGCTGTTTTGAATAGAATAGTTAGAGATCACCTCACTGGTGAGGTGCTATTTGAGCAAGGGCCTCATGGAAGTTGGGGGTGTGAGCAATGTAATATTAGTGAAACAATGTTCCAGATAGAGAAAACAGCAGGTACAATAAACCCATGATGGGTGCTGCTGGAATGCTGGAAACCCTGCAAATAATCCAGTGTGGCTGGAGTGAAGAAACAGAGATGGAAAGAAGAAAAAGGTAAGAAGAGGCAAAGGGTCCAGATAGGACTAAAGCCTTATAGTCCACTGGAAAACTCTGACTTTTAATCCAAGCATAATAGGGAGTCATTGCGGCAATTTGAGAAGAATAGCGATATCATTTGACATGTTTAAAAAGATCTCTCTGGCTGCTGTGTTGGGAATTGACTGTGGGGGCCAAGTGTAGAATTAACATAAAGTGCCTACTACATAATAAATTTTTAATAAATTTCAGTTATTTGGAGGCTGATAGAGTTTGAATATACGTCCCTACCAAATCTCCTGTTAATTCAACATGAGATTATAATTCATAATCTCCAATGTTGGAGGTAGTGCATGGTGGGAGGTGTTTGGGTCACGGGAGCAGATTCCTCATGGCTTGGTGCTGTCTTTGTAATATTAATTTCTCACAAGAATTGGTTAAGTCTGTGGCATCTCCCTGCACCCCACTCTCTCTGTTGCTCCTGCTCCTGCCATGTGAGACGCCCACTCCCTATTCTCCTTCTACTATGATTGTAAGCTTCTTGAGGCCTCCCCCAAAGCAGATGCTGGTGCTATGCTTCCCGTACATTCTGCAAAACTGTGAGCCAATTAAATCTCTTTTCTTTCTAAATTACCCGGCCTCAGATATATCTTTATAGCAATGCAAGAATGGCCTAATACAGAAAATTGGTACAGAGGGGTGGATCATTACTATAAAGATACCTGAAAAATGAGGAAGCAGCTTTGGAACTCAGTCATGGGCACAGGTTGGAAGAGCTCAGGTGGAGAGCTCAGAAGAAGACAGGAAGATGAGGAAAAGTTTGGAACTTCTTTAAGACTGGCTAAATGGTTGTGACCAAAATGCTGATAGAGATATGGATAGTGAAGGCCAGGCTAACAAGGTCTCAGATGGAAATGAGGATCTTATTGGGAACTGGAGGAAAGGTCACCCTTGTTATGCCTTAGTAATGAACTTGGCTGTATTGTTCCATGCCCTTAAGATCTGTGGAAGTGGCCGGGCACGGTGGCTCAAGCCTGTAATCCCAGCACTTTGGGAGGCCGAGACGGGCGGATCACGAGGTCAGGAGATCGAGACCATCCTGGCTAACACGGTGAAACCCCATCTCTACTAAAAAATACAAAAAAAACTAGCCGGGCGAGGTGGCGGGCGCCTGTAGTCCCAGCTACTCGGGAGGCTGAGGCAGGAGAATGGTAAAAACCTACAGGAGGCGGAGCTTGCAGTGAGCTGAGATCCAGGCACCACTCCGGCCTGGGTGACAGAGCGAGACTCCAGATCTCAAAAATCTGTGGAAGTTTGAACCCAGAGGTGATGACCTAGCCTATGTAGCCCAGAATAAATTTCTAAGCAACAAAGAAGCGATTCAAGATCTGACCTGGTTGTTTCAACAACCTATGCTCAGAATGCAGAACAAAAGAAAGCGACAAACTTAGATTTAAATAGGAAGCAGGTATAAAAGCGGAAAGAATTTGGCTAATACATGTGGCAAAGAAAGAAAAAGCTTTTTTAGGAGACAATTCAAGTAGGCTGTGCAGCAAGCACTTACTAGAGATAGTTGCATAACTGAAAAGGAGCCAAGTGCTGCTAAGCAAGAGAATGGGGAAAAGGCCTCAAAGGCATTTGAAAGATTTCTGAGGCAGCCCCTCCCATCACAGGCCCTGAAACCTAGAGGACTGAATGGTTTGTGAGTCAGGCCCAGGGCCCTGCTGCCCTGTGCAGCCTCAGAACATTACTCCCACATTGCAGCTGTTCTGGCTCCAGCCTTGGCTCAAAGGGCCTCCGATAAAGGGCCTCCGATACAGCTTGAGCCACTGCTTCAGAGGGTGCAAGTCATAAACTTTGGCGACTTCCACTTGGTGGTAAGACTGCAGGTGCACGGAGTGCAAGAGTGAAGGAGACTTGGCAGCCTCCACCTAGATTTCTGAGGATGTAGAAAAAGCCTGGGTGCCCAGGTAGAAGCCTGCTGCATGGGTGGAGACCTCACAGAGAACCTCTAGTAGAGCAGTGTGGGGGGGAAAATGTGGGGTTGGAGGCTCCACACAGAATTGCCACTGGGGCACTGCTAATGGAACTGTGGGCAGGGGGCCACCATCCTCCAGATCCCAGAATGGTAGATCCACAGGAAGCTTGTACCCTGAACCTGGAAAAGCTGCAGACACTCAACTCCAACCTGTGAGATCAGCCACAGCAGTTGAATTGGGCAAAGCCACAGGGGTGGATCTGCCCAAAGCCTTGGGAGACCACTCCTTGCACCAGTGTGTCCTGGAGAGACAGGTAGTCAAAGGAGATTATTTTGAAACTTTAAGATTTATTGACTGCCCTACTGGGTTTCAGATTTGCATGGGGCCTGTAGCCTCTTTCTTTTGGCCAATTTTTCCCTTTTGGAATGGAAACGTTTACCCAATACCTATACTCCCATTGTATCCTGGAAGTAAATAACTTGTTTTTGATTTTACAGCTTCATAGGTGGAAGGGACTTGCCTTGTCTCAGATGAGACTTTTTAGACTTTGGACTTTTTAGTTAACACTGGAATGATTTAAGACTTTTGGAGACTGTTGGGAAGGCATGATTGTATTTTGCAATGTGAGAAGTAAATGAGATTTGAGGGGATAAGGATAGAATGATATAGTTGGAATATGTGTCCCTCTTAAATCTCATGTTGAATTGTAATCCCCAATGTTGGAGGAAAGACCTGTTGGGAGGTTTAGATCATGGGAGTGGATTTCTCATGAATGGCTTAGCACCATCCCCATGGTGCAGTCTTTGTGATAGTGAGTAAGCTCTCCCAAGATCTGGTCATTTAAAAGTGTGTGGCACCTCCCCCTGACTCTATTTCTTGCTCCTGCTTTTACCATGTGATGTCCCTGCTCCCTCTTCAACTTCCACCATGAGTAAAAGCTTCCTGAGCTTCCCCAGAAGCTGAGCAGATGCTGGCACCACGCTTGTAAGCCTGCAGAACCATAAGCCAATTAAACTCCTTTTCTTTATAAATTACTCAGCCTCAGGTGTTTCTTTATAGCAATGGCAAGAATGGCCTAAGACAGTGGGTATTGATTCCTTAGTACAAATGAGGCTGTGTGACTTTCCTCTTGTTTCATTTGTTTGTGTATAGCTCAAATGCAGATTCATTCATCACTTAACAAGTATTTATGGAGCATGACTATACTAGGTGCTGGAGAATATAAGCTGACTTATAAAATATATGACTGCTGCAAATTCATAGAAACAGGAAGTAGAATGATGGTTACCAGGGCCTGGAGGGAGGAGGGAAAGGGGATTGTTTGGTCAGTATACAGTTTCAGTTTTGCAAGATGAAAAAGTTCTATTAATCTACTGAGTAACTATGTGAATATACTTAGCACTACTGAACTACACACTAAAAAATTATTAAGATGGTCAATTTTGTTATGAGTTTTTACCACGATCAGAAACTTTTAAAAAGAGGCTGGGTGTGTGGCTTATGTCTATAATCCCAGCACTCTCAGAGGCCAAGGCAGGAGGATCTTTTGAGCCCAGGAGTTCGAGACCAGCCTAGGCAGAGACTCTCTCTCTCTCAATCTCTCTCTCTCTTCTTTTTACCCTTTTTTTTTTTTTTTTTTGAGACGAAGTCTCACTCTGTCACCCAGACTGGAGTGCAATGGCATGATCTTGGCTTACTGCAACCTCCATCTCCCAGGTTCAAGGGATTCTCCAGCCTCAGCCTTCTGAGTAGCTGGGATTAAAGGGGCCCACCACCACGTCCAGCTAATTTTTGTATTTTTTTTTATTTTTAGTAGGGATGGGGTTTTACCATGTTGGCCAGGCTGGTCTCAAACTCCTGACCTCAGGTGATCCGCCAGCCTCAACCTCCCAAAGTGCTGGGATTACAGGCATGAGCCACCATGCCTGGCCCTTTTTTACTTTTATTTTAGGTTCAGGGGTATATGTGTAGGTTTGTTATATAGGTAAACTGAGTGTCATGGGGTTTGGTGTACAGACAATTTTGTCACCTGGGTAATAGGCATAGTACTGATAGGTATTTTTTCTGATCCTTTCCCTCCTCCCAGCCTCCATCCTCAAGTAGGCCCCAGTGTCTGTTGTTCCCCTCCTAGTAACCCTATGTTCTCATTGTTTAGCTCCCAGTTGTAAGTGAGAACATGCAGTATTTGGTTTTCTGTTCTTGTGTTGGTTTGCTTAGGATAATGTCCTCCAGCTCCATCTATGTTGCTGCAAAGGGCACAATTGTGTCCTTATATGGCTGCATAGTATTTCATGGTGTATATGTACCACATTTTCTTTATCCAGTTTACTGTTGATGGACATTTAGGTTGATTCCATGGGAGAACCTGTCTGTACAAAATAAGAAAAAATTAGCCAGGCATCGTGGTGCATGCATATAATCCCAGCTACTCAGGAGGCTGTGAGGATCACTTGAGCCCAGGAGTTTGAGATTGTAGTGAGCCATGATCACATCACTGTATTTTAGCCTGGGGATGGAGTGAGACCCTGTCTCAAAAAAAATTTTTTTTTTTTTTTTTTTTTTAAGAAAAAAGGCAGCTGTTAGGGAGAAAAATAAACAAGAGAAATTGGGTAGAGTAAGTAACTATGATATAAAAAATCATAGCAATGTGTTACGTGACTAAAGGGCTACTTTAAATTAAAAAAAATTAAGAGCATTTAAAAAGATACTATGATGTTATTTAAGTAAATATGTATTTAAGTATCTGCTGCCTAACTAGACCCTACCCACTTACAAGCAATATAACAAACAATAATGAAAAATCTGGCTTCTTTTATCCCCTAGGATGTGGCATCAACTATAATTTTAAAAATAATGCCAGTTTTTCCTTTAGTCCGACTAAAAATAGACATGTATATAGTACATATGGAAATAACTTATGTATGCATAAGTGTGTATATATATATACACACACATATACACCATAAGTGCACATATATACTTGTGTGTATATGTGTGTGTACATATGTGTACCTGCCTTATTAAACAGAAAGGCCTGGTTGCTTATCCAGCATACATGTAATAAGATGGAATTTGGGGTGACTTTCATTTCATCTTCATACTTTTCTGTGTTTGAACTTTTTAAATAATAAAAATGTGTTTATGGCCATAATACCTTGAGCATACCCAATCTTGTCTAAATAATAAAAATGTGACATTTTTCCTTAAGCAATAAAGCTATTTTAAAAATAAAAAATGCAATAGAACAAGAATACAGTTCTGCAGCACCAGTTGATAAGTGTGAAGTTCTTAGAACATCCCTGAAACATAGTCAGTGCTAGGTTGAACTGTTATTATTCTGCTGGTAACTATGTTGCAGGTCCTGCTGTGAGTACCTCACATGTACTGTCTCCCTTAATTTTTATGACAACCCTCTTTACAAATGTAGACACTGACACAGAGGATATTCTAAAGATCAGTTTTTAGGTAAGAAGACCCTATTTTGTGGACATTTTTTAACCCCTTTAACATAATGGCTATTCAAAAGGCCTTAGGGCCCTTATATAAAAAATAATTGCTGAAAATAGCCTCAACAGATACTATAAATATATAACTGCTTTATATGATTTAAAATAATGATCTATAAGTGCTCATAAGGTCACTGGAAGTATCAATTTAAAATAAATGAGTTAAATACATTCTAAGACATACAATTTATATAGTAAATTAAAATTTGTATCTGGCAGGCACAATGGCTCATGCCTGTAATCCCAGCACTTTGTAAGGCCAAGGCAGGATTGCTTGAGCTCAGGAGTTCAAGGCTGTGGTCAACTTTTACTTTGTCACTGTACTCCAGCCTGGGCAACAGAGCAAGACCCTGTCTCAGCCAGGAGTGGTGGCTGATGCCTGTAAGCCCAGCACTTTCAGAGGCCAAGGTGGGCGGATCACCTGAGGTCAGGAGTTCGAGACCAGCCTGGTCATGGTGAAACCCCATCTCCACTAAAAATACAAAAATTAGCTGTGCGTGGTGGCAGGCCCCTGTAATCCTAGCTACACAGAAAGCTGAGGCAGGAGAATCGCTTGAACCCAGGAGGTGGAGGTTGCAGTGAGCTAAGATCGTGCCATCGCACTCCAGCCTGCGAGACAAGAGCGAGACTTCGTCTCAAAACAAAACAAAGCAAAACAACAACAAAAAAACAAAACAAACAAAAAAGACCAGAGCAAGACCCTGTCTCTAAAAAAATAAAAATGAAAAAGAAAGACATAAAATTGGTACCTAAGACTTAGTAGCAAAATTATTAATAATAGTAACAGCTTGTCCTTGAATAGCAATTTATAGTTTACAAAGCACATTCAAATGCATTGAATCATTTTGCTTTCCAAAACCACTGAGGGAACTAGCAAGGCAGAAATTAATATCCCTGCCGACAACTGCAGAAGCTGAATCATGTATGCGTGTATCAGTTAGAATGTCTTTGGCCACAGGCAACAAAAATCTATCTTAACTGGTTTAAACAATACAGAAAGATATTGGCTCACTTGTGTGAACCTTCAGAGGTGAGGTGGTCTTCAGGGCTGACATACCTAGCTGCGCTGACTGTTTCTCTGCAATTCTCTTGGCTCTACCCTTCATCAAGGGTTGGCTTAGTCTTCAGCCTTGTAGTTAAATGGCTGTTGCAATTCTGGGTCTCAAATCTGTACACAATAATGCCAGAGGAAGAGACTGTTTCTTTCTGTAGCTTTTTTGTGAAAACTAGGAAACTTTCCTCAAAAGTCCTTAGCAAACTTCTCCTCACCTATCACTGGCCTCGATTAATTCACATACCTATTCCTGAATCAATTATTGGCAAGAGGCATGAAATTATCCTTAGATGACTCAGGATACTTAATGAAAATAAAGGCTCTTGACCAGGCGAGGTGGCTCACGTCTATAATCCCAGCATTTTGGGAGGCCAAGGCGAGTGGATCACTTGAGGTCAGTAGTCTGAGATCAGCCTGGCCAACATGGTGAAGCCCCATCTCTACCAAAAAATACAAAAATTAGCTGGGCATGGTGGTGCCCACTTGCAGTTCCAGCTGCTCAGGAGACTGAGGCAGGAGAATAGCTTGAACCTGGGAGGCGGAGGTTGTAGTGAGCGGAGATTGTGCCACTGCACTCCAGCCTGGGTAACAGAGCGAGATTTTCTTTTCAAAAAAAAAAAAAAAAAATTAAAAAAAAAAAGAAAGAAAATTAAGGCTCTGTTAGGAAGGAGGAAAAAGGGAATGATAATGAATGGTAATGAATGCTGATTGAACACTACAACGTGGGAAGGAGCAGTCAGAGTCTAACCCAACTCTTGAGACTAAGCCCAGGGATCTCCCTCTGCTCCAGGCACTGATGTCCAAAGCAAGGAAAGGTGGTTCAGAATAACCAAGATGGCAGGAGGCAGGCCACCTAACTTCTATGCTTCTTGTATAATGACTTCAATTATTTTAGGTTTTCAGCAGATCAGGATGCTCATTTTTGGGTTTTATGGGGGGCATCCAAGGGGTGATCTTTAGAAACAACTCTATGTGGGAATCTCATATGCCTGGATTTTGCATGATAGAAGTTAGATGGATTTCTGGCTAAAAAAAAAAATGTGCTTCGAAAGACACGTTCTGACAAATCACTCAGAAGCATTTTTAAAGAAATGATTAAAGAAATCAATAAAAAAAAGCTTAAAGAAATCTTTAACATAGTGACTTTTTTGTTGTGTTTTGTTTTGTTTTTGGATGAAGTATTGCTGTGTTGCCCAGGCTGGAGTGTGGTGGTGCAATGTAGACTCACTGCAACCTCTGCCTTCTAGGTTCCAGCTATTCTCGTGCTCAGCCTCGAATAGCTGGGATTACAGGCACCCACTACCACACGTGGCTAAGTTTTGGACTTTTAGTAGACATGGGGTTTCACCATGTTGGCCAGGCTGGTCTAGAACTCCTGACCTCAAGTGTTCTGCCTGCCTCGGCCTCCCAGAACTGCTGGGATTACAGGCCTGAGCCACTGCACCTGGCCTTGCATTGGGTTTTTAAATAAAAACATTTATTGTAGTTGTAGTTTCAGTTCCCTGTATATCTCTTCTGAATCCTATTCTCCTTTCTCCCTCATCAGAGGAAGCCTTGAATTTATTATCCATTTTCATGTGGATGTTTTTATACTAGCATGTATAGCTCCACCAAAGATACATCATTATTTTGAATATATATATATTACATATATATATTTTTAACTTATATAAAGGGTAATCTGAATGAACCCTTCTGCAATGGCATTGTAACACTGCTCTTGAGTTGTATCTACATTGACACATGGAGCTCTAGTTCCCTCATCCTAATTACAATGCAGCCCCCATTGTTCAAATAAACATTATCCACACTTCTGCTGATAGATGCTTTGGTGGTTTTCAATGCTTTGCCATTGTAAACAAAGCTACTGTGAACATTGTAGTAGATACCTCATGGTGTCCATGTAGAAGTTTGTTTGGCGGTCCATATCTTGGAGTGGAACTACTGGGTGTACTCATCTTCAGCCTTAGTAGCTAGATTGCTGCCAGTCACATGGGTGTGAAGCAGAATCACATTGCTGGTTTCAGAAATATTATAATTTCTTTTATCTCTTTTTATTTCCTTTTCCTATGCATTTGAAACTCTCTAGTCTGTTGAGCTTATCCCATTTTAGTGTATTGAAATTTTTTTTTTCTTTCTTTTATCATTGAAAATCATAGTGGCTATAATGAATCTCTTCATCTTGGTATGTTAGCCTGTTTTTTAAAAAGTTTATTATGTTTTGGACATGAAGAAAAGACAAGATAAAAGGAAATAAATACATATATACAGATACTAGTCATTTTCTCTCCAATTTGTTATTTGAGACAAGGTAATTTTTTTCTTGGTAATTTCTTGCTGATTTGAGAGTATATAATAGAATTTATGCATTTCATATGGGGAAGGGAAGGCATCCCCTTTTCTTCTCATTGTAGAAACCCCAGGATCATAATATTTAAGAACAGCATTGATAACCAATTAGTGTAATTAGTATTTGGCAACCCTGTTTAGTAGAATCCTTGGACTTGCACCTGGAGTGCAGAGATGGCACTACTGAATGATGCCACTTTTGCATCTTAAAGTGCTACTCTATTTTTATAGAATGTCTACCTGTGAGATTCAGCTGCACTTGGATATGCTTACAGCAAGCTCCCTGAAGAATTTCTCTGTGTTTGGGGATAGAAGCTACATCAGTAAATCAAAATTTGCCCCTATTGACCTAGGAAATACAAAGACAACACAGT